>NC_080671.1:301039834-301393876 GCF_030247195.1 Topomyia yanbarensis | reverse complement strand
GATGTTTTCGAGCCTTCGCATTGTACACATAGGTATTTATTTCGTTTTAGCTGCGTTACAACAAAAATATCTCATTTTACTTTTTTTGTAGACACACATGTTGGCTTTCGCTCTTGGATTCCGGGTAGCTGAACATTTTGATTTTTTAATGTAGATTCCAGGTGTTGGCAATATTCATGACTGTTAGTTAAAATTCGTGTAGAATCATATCTCACAAACCAAAACATACTCTATATTACAGGCTTTAATGCAAACTGCCTATCTTGATTTGCACACTTCATTATTGAGTATATACGTATATTCCATAAAGCAACTACGAGCAGTTACAAAAGCGTCCCGGGCAGTTGATAATTTTTGCCATTAGATACTGATAAAATTTCATTAAACTCAAAAACAACATAGCAAAAACAAGGAAGTAATGAACAATAAATACTTATGTTGCTTTTTACGCGGCTTATTTCTATACGATTTTTCGTTTAGTGGATTTTAAAGCGGTTGAAAAACCGCCGTTTTGAATTTATGCAGTACGTATCATTTGCATTAAAAGCGGCTTGCATGTAGTCGAAAAAAATGGGAAGTAAACAAATTTATAAATTGTGCAACAAAGCATGTGCTACAGGTACGTGTCGTTCTCAACTATAATGACATATACACTTTACCATCCCTCCCTATTTTCTAATACCTATAAAGTATAGATAAAGTTGATCGGGGTATCATTATAGCCTCAAACCAAATTTCAAAGTTTTTAATATGTGTAGCACATGCATTCCTGGTATGATCGACGGTGATGATGCTGCACTATGTTACATAACATCATGCTCTTAATCAACCAGAGGCACACTCTCGGCGGCGGATGATGGAAAAGCAATTTCTAAAAGGGGCGAAGAGGATGAGTGAAATAAATACGTCAAGGCTCGCGTGCGCTTCGCGCTGTTTTTAGTAGACACGCGTTCAAACCATACACTGAATTCCAGCCTTGTACGAGACAAAACGTCAGTAATTTCCCATAATGGTAGTTGAAATGTGATTTAAAAGTAAGCCAATAATGGTATTTAGCACTTCTACTGTCGACAAAAGAATTTAGTGGCCATTCATCACCCGTCTCAGGACACACTTCTTTGAATGGAATCATTTTCATCGCCGACAATCCGGTATGCCTTATGATGAAAAACTTTGGAATGATAAATGAAATTGCAGCAGTCTTTCACACTTACGCCAATAAGATTCTCCAGCTCGCCAAGCCATTCGTTTAACAGCTTATCCGGATCCTCGGTTAAACACGATGTCATTGTGAATGCGCTCTGTAAGAAAATAATATGGCTTGGTTAATCGTTATCTACAAAAAAGTATCAAAAGGTTAAGTTAGACGGCAGACGATACGAATCAATCGAAAAAAAGCTCCGGGGAATACACCAAACGCCCGGTGGTTAGGCAACAAGTGGAACACATTAAGCATCGGATTGAGTAGTAGAAATATTAGGGCGATTCAAACAGTAGATGGAACATGTAAGTGATATGTATAATAATGATATAATAATCATGTGCAATACACATAATTCACATTGCTATTGAAAATGCAATATTTCTATTAAGTATATAAACTTATAAATTTGATACATTTTTTTTCAATTCGATTTTTTAATTTGAAAACAAGAATATTTCAAAGTTCTTAGCAGGAGTATTGTGATAAAAAACTGCTTAACGGTGGCCTAAAAAAAATCTATTTTTAAGGTTATACAGAAATTTATATAGCGACCAATGGAAAAAAAAACTAGTATATTTGCACGATGTTTGTTTTGCCATCGTCTTATTTCACTTTTTGAAATAAATAAGCTTAGTTTATTTTGTTACTTTTTCTGAAAATTGACTTACAATGATATTGCCAATGACATGGGGTATCATCAGCAAAGATTTGATTAATCGATTTTTGCGTGTGTCTAATATACAACACAAATGTCAAAATAAAGCTGGACAAAAAATGCACCAAGGCATTTATTGTTTTATTTTAGTTCGCTTTTTCTCTCAATATTGTTTTTCATTTGCTTATATTCGAAACAATTACCCACTCGGTTATTTTCGGTATGGGTAGTACTACCCATACTACCCACGCTTTCCGCCGGTAGGTTTTTGTAGTCCAACTCGACGGAAAGGGAACTAGGCAGCGGGCAGTAACGAATATTGACGGAAAACAAAGATCAAGCGATGTATCGGATCGCAAAAGATGATCCCCGGAAAACTACAACTGATGTCACCAAAAATGCTGCATAACGCTTGCAGCTCAATCTAAGTTCTCGTCTTCTCTATGAAGCAAATTCGGACGCCAGGAAAAAAGTGACTGATATCATCAAAAACTGGAAAGCTCGTTTGAGTTTTGCCGGACTATACTAATATTGGATAAATTCTGGCCAGCAGACAATTTTGACGTAGGACTACGTCTTTGTTTTCGATATAGGGGTACACGTTGCAAATTCTACAAAAATGGTATGTAACGAAAAGTGGTCCAATTTCAAACGCATATAATTCAGCCATCTCACGATAAATTTTCAAATTTTATGCGCATATCGCCCGAAATACTTCTAAGAATAGATTCCAATAGATAAACCCAAAGATTTTTGATATCATGGCATTAAAAATTTAATTAATGAACAACCTAGTCAAAATATCGCGCATTTACACACAGAAGATAGTGCTTCCCTAGTCCAGCACGACAGATTTGTGTACCTAGCGCGATACGCTTCTATCAATAACGTCATCATCGACTATTTAAACGGACGGATTTCGCCGAACACGCTCATTTGCCTGTTGAGCGGCAGGCGAAGCAGATGTGTGCCAGTGTAGCTGAGTTAGAAGTCCATTACACTCCCTGTGGAGGTACACTACCTAGTGAATGCGACTGGCTATGCTATCTATTGTGTTGTGCTTGTTTCCAGCACACTTTTATGTATAATTATTCGTACACAAAATAGTTTGTACATGCGAGCTCCATTTGCAAACACGGTTAACATAGTGTCGTGGTATTAGTTGTCTCTTTCGCTCTACCCATCATCATCAGCGTTCATTCATTTCGAATTTGTGCGCTTGGGTTTAATGTTTGAGGCGAATGTGTAGGTAGGTAGATCTAATTTGTTACTAAATTGCACAACGAAAGTTTATTATTTACGTTCGATCAATTCATTGATTCATTTCCCCATTACGTGATTCATTTCCACGCAGCCTATAGTATTTTGATTCTACTAATAGGTAAATACTACAAAACCTATTTATGAATGAATACACTGCCACTTGAAAAACCGTTGCAAAAACGCATCTTGTCCATATATAAAATTGTTTTCGATTCTTGTATATTTATAGTTTCGATATAAGATTAAGACCACTGCATTCGCTATATTTGTATGCGTACTTTAGGAAAGTTACAATAATGGCAAAATATAACTAGAATGCTTGGTCTATACATGAAATGTGATTATATTGTCTAAAATTCGATTTTTCTTCGCTGGTCCGGGTTTTTTACCACACACAATCGAAAAGTTTTTTACAAGCTAATCTTATGCTATAAAGATTTAGCTCCAGATATTAGTTCGGTCACAGTTTTCTGTCTTCTTTCTTCAGATCTTCTTAAATAAGTTTAATCGGATTCGATCACCTACTACAAATGAAATGACCTGATAACCAAGAAGGTTTGGTTCAATATGTAACATTCGATGTTGATTGGTTGTGATTAAACCATACGTAAGAAATATGTTTTATTTATTATTACTATAAATGTACTAAGAAAATAAATATTTTACATTAAGTAATATAGTCCTACGTCTACAGCTCGTGCAACCCCATAGGGCTGCCCCTTGTAATTTTTTGGTCTGATGAAAATAAATTTAATTTATTTGCGTCAAGTGGCAGCATATACGTTCGAAGGCCACAGGGGAATCTAAATAACCACAGATACCCGATTCTGATCGAACATAGCAACGAATGCGTCATGGTTTGGGGTAAAGCATAAAATATCCCATAAATAAATTAAAATTCATGCTTTGGTCGACACGATGTTGAAGTCAGTTGTTGATAAAGACATTTTGAACTATAATTAGTTAATTCGCCGCAGAATATGAAATCATTGCATCGAGATAGCGGATATATAACAGTGATGGAGACCACTTTAAACAGCTACACCTAATACCCCAGAATAGTGAAGATGGTAGCTTCTCTGATCAGTTCGACCAGGAGCGCGAAGTTATTGGTGACGGACGCAGACTTCCTCAAGTTATCACAGCAAATTGTTGGAAAATGGCTTCGAAGGACGAATTAAAGGTATTGTTTCAGGATAATTGCCTGACCTCTCCAACAATCAAGCAATAAGGTAAATCCCTGAATAACGTCTCCTGTAGCGGGAACGAAAGATGAAGCATAATTGTACATACCATTACTGTCGGTCAGAGTGATGGCGTTCAATATTGGATGAAGCATGGCACGACGAGCGTTGCGGACAATCTAGTGAGATTCTTCTTTTTGTATTTATAATTATTCACTTTCGTGATGTGTTTGATGGAATGGTTTCACTCAAATCCAAATGATTATCTGTGTCTATAGCAGGTATGCGGTTCATGCATGTTTGTGTTCGTCATCAGTGTCGTTTCCAGACAAAAGGCAGTTTTGATAATGAACACAGAAAGTAGTTGAGGTACGCCTACCTGTTGTAGATACAGATCGAGTAGTGAAATTTAAAGGTGATCTAAACATCGTTTTGAGAGCGAATAAAGGCGCTTTATCCTAGGCTTAACAGCCAGGGCAATGTGTAAATACCTCTGTCCCATCCCAAAGAACCAAAGGAGTGACATTAACCTTCTTAGCAAAGTCACTCCCGACGATTTATCATATCACCTTCAAAATGATACGGTTGGTACGGTTGTCCTCGTTTTTTCCTCTGTTAAGGTTCAAAACGATTCGCCAATCAAATTATTCATTAATTGAATAATTTGATTGTCGTTTAATTTTGAAACATCTTTAAACCAAACTCTGCACAATAGGCATGGCCGTTTCAATATTCGCGACATATGAAAATATGCTTCAAATATTATTATTGACAAGAAAAACACTATAGAATAACTGTAGTGTTTTCCAGGATGCTTTTCAATACTGGCTGTGTAAGGGTTAGAATAGAATAGAATAGAAAATGCTTTGGTCGACACGATGTTGGAGCAATACGTCGAAGTCAAGACATCTTGACCGCTCCTGTTTGTAAAGATCTATAAGAGATCACAATGCTTCCATGTTTTATATTTTTCGGCAAGATAATTACCATAAAGGCAGATCAACTCAAGGTTTCCGAACATAAAAGTATCTGTGGCCATCACAATCAACGGGTCTTAATCCGATCGAGGACTTATGGAAGGAGTCCGAGCAACGAATTCGAATTTGTACTTTAAGAATCCGGATAAACTTATGGAAGAAATCGTATAAGAATGGGGAGAAATGCCAATTAATCGTCTTACCACTCTGGTTAATTCTTTGTCAGCCGCAACAGTAATCAAATCAAATGGCTACGGAACTAAGTACTAAGCTTAAATGATGGAACTTAGGGTAAAATTATTATTTTTTTAATCCAATGTTGCATTTTGGTGCATTTTTCGTCCACCTTGATTTTGGAACCGTATGATTGCTTTAACCACAACTCAAGCATATATTAGAATCCGATAAATGCATATCTTAAGATCAGTAACGATAACCGCTAAAAATTTCCAAACACTCTTATGAATCTGTATTTTAAAGACAGAGATAAATTGATATGAAAACAAAATATAGGCTTGGTGCAATGTTCGCTATTGTATTGAAAACATCAAAAAGTCTACGTAGATTTTTTGGCGTAGTGAAGAGGGGTCTCAAAATTTCGAAGCTTAGCCTAATGTGAATAATGATTTCATCAAAATTGGATCACGGACCAACAGCCACGCTATTTTACTACCGTCGAAAGGAGGGCTGACACCTCCCCGAAACGGCGAATGAGCATCCCCCCGTCTCGTTAAAAACTTGATAGGTCTCCAAATAAGTTCGAACCCGGCACCTTAGTAGGTGGAATTAGGCTTAGTTGAAAGCCATGAATGAGTCAACCCTCGCATGTGACCTCACTGCTTGCAAAAATACCCATGGGATCATGTAGAGGCGTCTTACTACCAGCGTAAATAGCAGAAGGAGATGGTATTTGGTCACGGTTTTAGCAAATATTATTTTATAAAAAATAAAAAAAATCACAACAATAAAAAATAATAACGGAGCAAATGTGGTGAATCCGTTCGCCTAAGGTGGGCTAGCGAGGTCGCCGACCCAGCAAAACGGCCAAGTACAACAGCAAATACAGTCGCAATAGCAGCAGCAACGAGAGCAGCACTGGGAGGTTATACTTAACTCGAACGGTGAGAAGCCCCTAAAGTGCCTAGAAAACAGGGTTTGCGGTGCGCAATCAATCACTACCCATGAAAATCAGAAAACAGTGTTAAAGTGATGAAGCTGAGGCAAACAATCTAAGAGTTCTACGAGCACATGAAAATCAAGGGCAATATGCACGGACATATCACGGATCTAGTGATTAGCATTCAATCCGCAGGAGCAGCCGCCGAACGAACAGATGGCGTTGCTGAAGAGAGTTGAAGATGCCGAAAAAACACGGAAGACCATGGAGGAAGTGAAAGCAGAAGCCCATCCCAAGCAACAATTGAAGTTATATAGCATGCTAGAAGAGCAATATAAGATTTATGAGTGGCTATAAAACTACCATAAAACCTCAATTGTTACTAGGGATGAGACGCTGAAGGGTGACCGGTATACCTGTTCCGCGGGAAGAGGAAAGAGGAACCGAGGAATCCTAAGACAGTTGATGAAGGTCAGTGAAACGACCGACATATGGAATCGTAGAAAACCGTACAAGAGATATGGAAAAAAATAGACGGAAAGGGAAGAAAAAATAAGGTAGACCTTCGACAGCGCCAGGAGAGGCATATAGGAGACGTTCTAGCTGTCAAAGAAAACTAGGCTTCTTATGACCCAGCCTAATTGAAATCATTGCAACATTGCACCAAAGTGCGACAGTGCAATTTTTGCAGCGCTGTATCGTGTTCCTCCCTCCCGATAACGGTAACTTGGTGGAGGATAGGATAGTCATGGGCGGTTTCCCTGTCCAAGAAGATGGGTAGCACATACGAAGGCTTCGTAATTGCCAATATCAACGGTGTTTTCGTATGTGGCTGTTATGGTCCCTCAAATTGGACGACAAAGCAGATACTGGACACACTAACCGACTCGTTAGTCGGACGAACGACGGTTGTTATAGGAGGAGACTTTAACGCTTGTTACAGTTTGTTGGAAGCACTGGCGAAGCTGGATGTAAGGCTGTGTAACGAAGGTTCAGCCAGCATATTCCGTAAAGACGGTCGGGAATCCAGAATCAACACAACATTCTGCAGTCCTTCGCTGACGGATAACCTGAATTTGCGAGTTAGTGAACAGTACACACATAGCGACTACCAGGCGATTACTGGTCGACGGAACTGTACTGTAACGCAGGAGTGAGGATTGGCGAGCGGAAACGAATAAAATACTTTGACAAGGACCTCTTTGTGGAAGCATTTCTCCAATTCCCAAAGCTGTGTATATTCTGTTTAAAATTCTCTATACTTTATTTTTTGTATCGTTGTAATTGATAAGATTTCTTCTGTAGTCTAACCTTACCAGTAACCTTCGCTTTATTTAACAGGCGCCTAACTTCCTTCTTAAGTGTTGATAGATTTTTTTCACCAAGGAACATCGCGACATACAGACCTGGTTACAAGAGGGCTACTGTCCTTATAGGCGGTTCTAATCTTCGTTTGTAGGTCATTTGCCGCATTATCCAGATCTGCTAGAGATTTGATCTTACTCCCCGTTCTTTCCGACTGTTCTAGGTGTGAGCGGAATACATACCAGTTTGTTTTTCTTCTTTCCCTGTTTTTGTACTGCGAGTTTATTGGCTTGAATGGCGAACATTAAGTTGCTTTTGATCCGACCGACTAATTTCGTCAGAAACACGTCATTTTCGGTTATTTGAGCGTTGTATGAAGTGGGGTCCGATACTATCCGCCTAACTGCATTCATAAATGTAAGTTCAACTCCCATTCTACTTATGTTGACATCATTTGACGAAAGGTATTCTAGTAGGTACTCACCTCTCGTGTGTATATCCGTGCTACCTCGTATTGTATTTGTATGATGTGCATTGGAATCACATCCAATAATGGAGGGCTTGGATATGATTCAGCAGTAGAGTCAAACCACGTCAAGTGGACCTCGAAATTTCGACAAAATCACCAATTTTCATGAAAAATAATTTTTGTGTTGGGTGTAACTTTTGGTATAAACATGGTTTGACTCAGTAATTTATGAAGGCATCGATTTCAAAAGGATGTACAGTATGTGCATCACAAGGGAAGTAGGGAGAAGCGATCACAATCTCCTGCTTGTCCCTAGTCGTCGGTGCCTCCACTATTATTACAAAGACGTCTCGTTCAATAAATCCTGTATTAACCGGAGAGAATTGTATTGCTCTGTTTATTAGAATTGCAGCTTTTGAAGTTGGCTGTCTTTAGAATATACTAACATGTGAGCTAAGCAATTTATACCAAAGATTTTCTGTCTATTCCTCACCTCTCGTGTATAAGAGCCGGCGTTCTTTGATAAAGCTCCGGGCAAGGACGCTTGTGGCCAGTGGCGTAGCCAGAAATTTGGTTTGGGGGGATTTGATGAAAATCGTTAATTTGGGGGGGATTTGATGAAAATTTTAATTTTTATAATGAAAGTTCAGAAACACAAACAGTTCATCAGTTACCATTCCATCCTACAAATGAGAAAAAAATAATGAGAAATGCCTTTCATATCTTCATAGACAACTTTCTTTTATTAAATGTTATAAAATCAAAGAATATACTCTTTTAAAGTGGAATATATGTTCGACACCTTTTCTTACGGTCACATAATTTCGAAACCAACGTCGAAGGTTGGTCGTCAAATGGTGAATACTTCCCAGTGTTCACAAGCTCCTATTTCATGCTTCCCTGTGCGTCTGTTGATGACATTTAATCTGCAGGCCGGCATCGCCTGGGTACTACCGCCTTCTGAAGTAGAAGCGAAATGATAAGGTGCGAGTGGGTATGGGCGCTAACCCTACCGTAGAAAGAACTAAATACGTGATGTGGCAAAAAAACTGGCATGGCTGTCCTTCAACGAGACAGGAGATTGGGTCAAATCCAAAAACCGCCCAGAAAACACCATGCTACGAAGAATCATTAAGAAAAGGCGGATCGGTCAAATCTTACGTAACGAAAAAAGGACTATGATTGAAAACTTGACACACCGAAATGTAAGTCACTTTTCTTCCCTGGGTTCGAACGAATCCTACACGATGAACTTTGCTTGGCGGGACAGAATGAGTGTAAAAGCGGGCCTCGAGTGGTTACATTTTATTAGGCAAGATGCGCCAACGCGTAATCAAGTAGCAGACGATCAACAAAAGGATGTGTGTGGATCAACGGCCATATCTACAACTGCAACATCGTCAACGAGAACTGCCCTCACGAAGCATGATCTGAGAACGACAAAGAAGGATTTTACGCGCATTTGGAGCGCGCGGTAGAATGTAAAGCTCCTCATCAGCGACATGCCATTCTTGAAATCACCTGGTTATCAATCTGAGAACTAAATCGACCACGTTCTAATGAACAGAAGTTTCTTCTCCGACATCACAAATGTTCCCACCTTCCACAGTGCAAATATAAATTCAGAATCCCTTCAGGAAGATCGAAATACCGAAACGATGGAGCATCTGTTGAGTTACGAAAATTCTACGTGTAGGTAAATCGCTCGAGCAAAGACTATGTGCTACAGGCCGACATATGAAGAGATACTAATAGAGACCTTCTCACGACCGAGTGTGAGCTGATTATGACGAATATCGAAATAGCAGTAGAAGACGAGAGTATCGCAAGAATCAGCCTGGAGACATGCGACAGATTCCCTGCGCCGGATCTACCAACGATTTATAAAGAGATCGGACGGTTGAGGACTGATAAAGCCCCTGGCAATGATCAACTGCCATGTGAGCTGCTGAAACACGGAAGAGAGGCGTTGGTTAGAGCATTCCACTGGGTGGTTTTGAAGATCTGGAAGAAACAGATTTTACCGGAGGATTGGATGGACGAAGTAGTATGTCCCATTTATAAAAAGGGTGTTAAGCGAGTGCCCTGCGAGGATACAAACAGCCATGGACCGAGTGAACTGGAGACAACTTCTTGATACAGCAAAGGACAACGCGGTAGACTGATTGGTAACTAAATTATTTAAGTGAAAGTTTAGCAACAAGTTTTCGAATATAAAATAACACATCTTCAGACAATCATTTTTGTGATAAATCCTCCTAGAAATAATCATGAAAGTTCAACTCTTCAAAAAAGTAGTAGTAGCTCTATTTATGTAATTATTTGGAAATCCAGTTTTCTTCAATGTTATTGTAAGCTTCAGAGACACAAGGCTTGGAAAACATGTTTAATTTGTTGCTTATTAAGAGCAGAAGAGACACAATAATACAGAAATACAGTAGTATCAGAATAATTGATTTTGAAGGTTCACTTTCGCAAATAGCAAATATATCTCGGTACCCCGATTATATGGAGCATTCATATCTTCAGCCACGTTATTTGTAATCAAATTCTCGAAAACTTTACTGAAGGCACCAAGTTTTTCGTAACTAAATTTGTTTGAAGAATTAATGCATCCATCTGGGAGGATTATTCACCAAAATTATTTTACCAGAAGATGTTTAACGTTGCAAAATTTTTCGAAAATACTAAACCTCTGAAGCTGACTGTTTCGAAGATATATCGTCGCTGTTGTGCTATCTTATGACAAGCGCCATTTTGCACATTTCGTGAAAAACGATTTTTAAAGTTTGAGATTGAATATCTTGAAACTTATAAATGGTATAAACAATTCAAAGAAAACAAATGATGCTTCTATCTATTCTGCATTAATCTCTCAAATATTACGAAAATCGGTTAACTACATTGCGAGTTTTCTTTAAAAATGTAAATAAAAGTCGGTCTCACACGTGTCATAGGTGTGTATTGATGACAAAATTTGTATGACGTGTCATAATCGCGCATGGAAAATTTTCCATATAGAAAAATAATCAATTATTAACTTTTATTCATATCTTTGGCTTCATTTGGTCTATGCACAATCGGTGAGATGCATTTTGAAGGAAATGAGTCAGGGAATCTAGAAAAAATAGTTATTTTTAGTTACAGTGTTGCCAAATATGCTATATTTCCAGTTTAAAACTTAAGTTGCATTTTTCTCACAGTTCATGCATTTTCGTTTCTAAAATGATTATGCCATTGTGTTTGTCAGATAGTTTTACATAAAAAACATCTCATGCATAAAGATAATTTGAGCCAATCCCCAGACACAGTCATTTGAAGCAAAAAATTAAAAATTTCTGAGCACGTTTCTCGCTATATCTCAGTAACCAAGCAGAATGTCAAAATTCTGTAAACGCCACTTTGTAGAGATTTTTTAGACAAGTAATGTGGCATATCTAACTCAGTTTACCCCAAAATGGCGTTTGTCATAAGATAGCATAACAGCGACGATATGATATTGAGCGTAAAAACTTCGAGCATTTATTTTACTTTTCTTCGCTTTTTAAGTTCATAACATAAGAACGAGTCCTTGCATACGAAATTTTATTACGCCATTTAATTCAGTACTCAAATGTACATTATAAATAGTCACTAACTCGATTTTTTAAAATTTTCTTCATTTCCAATCCTACTTGATGGCTATTTAAATTATCGATAGCACAAAAAAAATCAAATACTCATAAAAGCTGATCCTGGCCTACTAGAGCCCAACGGAAAATGCCTTTTTACATCAGTTTTTATGTGGATGTTTCCATGCAGATATTTTATTTAAAATTGACATGATTTGTCAATTATAAGCTCCTCACTAAGTGATCATTTAAAAATCCCATTCCCACAATTTACCAAAAGTCCCAACGGTGTTTAAAATAATAAGTTCTCAGATCAGTAAGTAGTGATCAGATAGTAAACTTCTAAAACTCTTACTTAAATATTAAATATTTTTTTAAATCAAACTGGTCATCAGTAAATTTTCTTTCTATCCAATTAAATTCCAATCCAATGGTGTAGGGGGAGGCGGTTTAAACCCCAACCCCCCCCCCCCCCACCCCCTAGCTACGCCACTGCTTGTGGCACTTTTTGCGTGATGAAGGTTCACTTAGATGCTGCGAATGCTGCTCATGGTTTTGGTGTTTTTCGGCCGTTGATTATTGGGTCCAATACTTCGTCCCATTTATTTTTCGACGGCTAGTCGCAGGCTGTGTGCTGCTCGACTTTCCAGTGGCATCCTTCGTCCCAGTATTGAGTTTCCGATCCAGTCCTCGCGCTTCAGTTCGTGAGCCGCATACGGTACGGTGCTTTATAAATAGCTCGTGGAACGAGCTGCAGGCTTGCAGCGATCAAAAATCCATCGTGAAGTGTCTAGCATTGAACCACCTACAGGAACTTTTTCAGTCCATGATTGCCTGAAACTTCCATGCCCGACGAAGACTGGCACATTCTAGCCTTCCCGACTATATATTTCAGCAGGTTGTGTTGGGAGGTTATCAGTTGCACTGAAACCACTTCTGCCATCAACAGGAGCTCTACATGGACCAGTCAGTGCTGTCGGGAAAATATCCGATGTTTGCGTCTATTTTGGATTCCGCAACGCTTCAACAGATTCGAATGAAGTACCTTCAGTAGCTGTATCCTTGGCTGCACAGGCGATTTGTTCGTATGTGCACTTCTTAAACTCGGGTCTCGTGTTGCTTGAGCTCTACCCCAGGACTCTACCGATCAGTGCGCATCTTGTAGCATTCAGCTGTTGTTGGCTGAGGCTTGTCGCAGGGAATGATGTCTATCGAGCTCGACTTTTCGTTGAAAATTGGGCGATGCTCAGTTTTTGTGGCAGTTTAGGATCCTGCCCCTCGATCATTTTCGCTACATCGTGCACCCACTATTATTCGGCGACTCTGTGTCCATTGAACGCAGTCGCTTGGCCGGTACCCTCTCTATTGGGATTTTTCCCAACTCTAGCGCTTCAGCGGACACAGTCATAATATTACGTAAACACCAAAAAATAATGAAATTTAAACGACATGTAAATCAATACGAATGTAAACATACAACGATTGAATCCAAAATTTGATTGAAAATTACGTTAAAATCAATTGGAGCATCAAACAGCATACAATTTTACACTTTCATTCGTGTAATATTACATGTCATTCATTTTACAACAATATTCGAGTAAAAATACATTGAAGTGCATTGGTTTTCCGTTTAAATAAACTGTAATTTTCAATCTACGTGTAAAATTATAATAAAATTCGTTGAAAAAAGCACGACAAGTCGTGTGTATTTGTGGTGGAACTTAATTTTATATTTATATTCATGCTCCAAATATGTGCATGAAAATAAACTTAAAATTACAAAATATTTTTATCTGTGTACGGCTGGGGTTTAAAGCCGCGATTCATCCCTCGGCGCGAAACACGTCCTACCTTAGATAGATGCATCAATTTTACGGTACGGGTTTTGAGGCCCGTCCGTTGGCACCCTTTCATTCAGCTGCTTTGCAGATAGCACCCAGGTGATGCCGGTCTAACAACCAAATGTCATCAATAGATTCACGTGGAAGCATGAAATAGGAAACTTGCGAGTACTACGTTATCTTACCGTTTGACAGCCGTGACGTGTTAATATGGTCCAACACATCCTTGAATCTAAAACTCTGCATAATTGATAATTATTGAAAGTTTCTCTACTGTATATTTTGACACTAAATATACAACATTAAGGAGTAAGGGTAAGGAGATCTTTTTTTCAAAACATCGGTTTTGTTTCAAAAACGCTTCTAATCCACCTAACAGTGTGATGATACATTTCTTATAACTCTTATCGCTTTCTTCGGGTATAATATCGATTGAGAACATATAGAACTCGATGGTTCGCGATGTTTTTGATAACACATACTACTTGGGATAGTGGCAGGACTCAGAGAATCGCTCAAATTAGCATGGGACAATATCAGTGCAAGAAATCTCAAAAGTCAAACCAATTTAATGGAAAAGCGAAAAAATAGTCCATAAATAGAAATACAAATGAATTATTGCTAATGCTCCGTTAATAACATATTTAAATTCTTCAATCAATGCTTTGTGTAGGGAAAACTGAATTTTACTAAAGGAATTATGTATGTTGTGCTCAAATTCCCAACGCGGCTGAGAACTAAGCACTGAAATTTCAGCCCTGATATCTGACTACTTCTAAAGTGCATGCGTGCGTAGTTCAAACTTTACTTCGATGTCGACTTTTTCTTAAAATGACTTTCTAGTAGTGAAAAGCTGAAAATTTATGAATTTTCTCTATCTGCAACATATAAACCCTTAAGTATACCAATTAATTTAGGATACCCTTTTAACATAAACTATCCCACGAATGGAAATAGGTTCGCCGGTTTAGAAGAAGTCGATAAAATAACCCCTTGCAAACTACCTAAAAATTGGTGTAGTTCGATGCAATTGAAAGAAAATATCCACAGAAAATTGGATGTACCTATTCTGCCGCTATAAGCATAACTGTCCCATGTGCTATGGGTTTCTATATACACATGGGACATTTATGCTTAGAACGGCAGTATTACTGTGAATAATAAATACAGTAAAAATCCGTTTTATCATCTCCATGGTGTATTTTAGGCTGACAAAATGGGGATATTGACTAAATCGCGACATTTTTTTCTTCATAATAAACTGAAGGTGTTAAAATATTGTTCCCTTCCCTTGATCTAGTCTAATAACTATTTCTGATAGTCTTGTAGCGCAAAAATTTAAAAAAAAATGTTTTTTTGCATATTTGCATCTTTAATATAAGGAAAACATGGTCAAGAAAGGATTAACTTAAATTCAGCCTTGTTTGTCTCCTAGAGCTCATCAAACGTTTTTTCATATGAGGCTGATAAAATTGGGTGCTGATCAAATCGGGTCTTCAATGTATTATAATAGATAAGCAGTATTCGAAGAAGTTTCTTGTGGACGAGTGTACAACGACTTTATTTCTGCTTACTTGGAGTCAGCGGCGTAGTCAGAAATTCGGTTTGGTGGGTTGGATTTGGTGAAAATCTAACATATTGTTCAAATGGCATAATTACGAAGCCGCCATCTTTGAAGTTTTAAAATCATAGAGAATCAGTTTTTCAAATAATTGTAACAGAGTTCCTGTCTTTAGCGAATTTGTTGAGACTTTCATTTAAAACAACTTTATTGTAGGCATGAATACTACGTATATGGAGTATATCGAGTTATAAAATGATATTTACGAAGTGTTTCTTAATCTAGTTTTTTTCTAAAATAACTATCTATTGTGAGCTTCGCAACCTCAAGCTTTGGATAAAATGTAAATTTTATTTTTTATAAGCAATAGAAGAGATTTATCATAAACAGTAAAATCATAAAAATTTAATTTAAAATTACATAGAAATAGCCTAAAATATGTTAATACCTTGAACACATGGAGCCTTCATGTCTTCAACAAATTGGTTTGTAAAAGCACTCCCCAAAATTTTGCTGAAGACATTAAGTCTGGAACTAAATTTGAAGAGTAAATTCGCCATAAATACTTCTTGGAGGATATAACGCCAAAATTATTTTATCAAATGATGTGCTGTTTAACGTGTAAAATTCATCGAAAATACTAAACTTGCGAAATTGGCGGAACGGAAAACGCCATTTTCCATAATGTCCCCTACTTTTGAAAGGTGTTTTTCTCGTTAATAATTGTATAACGTTTTCGTCTTAACTCGATGCATTCCCAAAATAAAAACATTTTCAGCAAATGTTGGAAGTTATGCAATTTTTCGGTGAGCAGTTCCAAGAATGATAGATATTAAAGCAATTCCAGTTTCGCTTCCTATTAAACAAAGACCCTAATCCATATTACAGTACACCCCTTCAAAACTGAACTCGATATGATAGGAAATTATGATTATGATTATGATTGATTTCAGAACTCTGGAATGAGTTTCTACTGGAATGTTTTTCGGCAAGTATTTGATATTGATGTTCTCAGACAACTGTGCGATCAAGACCAATAGACCAGTTACAGATCAGGATCGCATTCCCACATGATGTCCCAAACAATTGGTTATCTATGTGCTGATCAGATAGTTATCATTGTAATATTGAATTAAATCAGTCAGCATCAATAAATTTTCAACTTCAATCCAATTTGTTTTTGATGAGGGGGAGGGTGTGGTTAAACCCCAAAACATCCTCTTGGCTACAACACTGCTTGGACTTATATTTATGGCAGCCCTAAGTTTGCGCCGCTAAAACAACAAAAATGATCCTTGAAAAATTGAAAAACGATCCATAAAAACGTTGTTCATGTTCCATAAAACAAAACTGAATATCCCTAAAACAGTGTGAATGATCCATTAAAAAGGGTGATTTGATCCATAGATTATGTAAAATTGAACCATAAAATGGTCGCAAAAGAGCACTAAAATAGAAATAAAAGAGCAATTAAAATCAACCAATGCCCCATAAAAATATTGAAAATGTCCCATACTTGATACATTTTGCGCCAGAAATTAACTGACATTGATCCATAAAATATTAACAAATATTAAATATTAACACGTCGATATGTTCCATATTATCGACAAAAATGTTCCACGGTATTACAAAATGGAGCAATAAAATGTTAGAAAAAGTTCCATAAATTTGATGAAAATATTTGCTAATTTATAGCGCAAAATGTAACATTTTATGGAACATTTTCAATATTTTTATGGGGCATTGGTTGATTTTAATTGCTCTTTTATTACTATTTTAGTGCTCTTTTGCGACCATTTTATGGTTCAATTTTACATAATCTATGGATCAAATCGCCCTTTTTTATGGATCATTCACACAGTTTTAAAGATTTTCAGTTTTGTTTTATGGAACATGGACAACTTTTTTATGGATCGTTTTACAATTCTTTATGAATTATTTTAAATATTTTATATGCAAAAGTATATTTTCCCTATATTTATTTCGCTTTTCATTTTCCGAGATATGTTTCAGATCGGTCCGATGGTTATAAGTCAGAAGGTTCGCACAAATAAAAAATTTCGCACCGATAAGTGATCGTTCCATCTAGACAACTTGAAATTGTTCGGTGGTTATTCTAGCAGTTGTAGATAGAAAAATGAAATACGAAATTCATACGGTGATCGTACCCTGCCTGCAAAGCGAGAATCACACACAATGGCAGCTGATCACCCCAACACATTTGATCTATTTAATTTCCCCGCCAGATACCAAGGCCCGGGTTTTTATTATCGTCTGGTGTCTAATGGGCCTTGGTATCTAGCGGGGAAATTAAATAGATAAATGAATTAATATCAACACTACTGATTTAAAAAAAAATAGTATTCACAAAGACGAGCATCATATTTCTTTATTCTTTATATTTGATACTTATAGGAATTAAAAGGCATATGCGTTCGGCTTTTCGTTTGCTGTAAATATAATTGATACAAAATCATCAATCGTTCAATTTGTTCCAGGATGTTCTACTTCGTATTAACTCTGGTTTCTCACAAGTGCTGCTTATGGTTTATACCTATCCAATCACTTTCTAAATAATGTGTTAAAATACACCCTCAATCAACAACTTCTCTCCTAAGTGAAGGAAGTATGTATATCTAGCTGGTTAAACAGCAAAACATGTTTTAACCCCTAAGCACTTCATGGTTGAGGATTTGCTTCTCACTGAATGGCGCTTCTGGATGACCGACTCGCTAAAAAAAACCGTTAAGGTTAATGATAAATCCTCTCAACTCTTTCACCAGCAAAGGCGGTTTGTGTTGTCCACGTCTGTCAGACTTAAAACCCACACAAAGTGCCACCGACGGGCCGCATAAGCATGGCATGCATAAATAATCAAGATCACACTAACTTAGCTTCTCTGCATTGCAATTGGTTAGGCATTCACGGCGTCACGAGCGAAGAAAAGCGAAATATAATACTAAATTGCAGGCCCCTGTTACATAAACAATCGAGCAGGGTAGACCTATGACACCGACGAATCTTGCTGAATGCACTTTTACGCCTTGCGATAGTTTCGACCTCAACCCATACTGAAAAAAGGAGCCCTCAATTTGATTATATAAAAATGAAAATGCATAGGCACAAATTAATCAATATGAGTAAACCTCTATGACAGCAGTTTGTTTGCACGACTATTCGCACAACGGAGCTGATATTAACTCTCAATTTAATATTCAGGTCATAAACATATAAAAACCCCAAGTAACCCAGCTGCATCCATCGATGTACATTCTGCAGGAAAATGCGCTTGTGTTTTGCATCCTACTGAGCCACTTGTCATTTTTGTAGGCATCAAAGACAGACTCAAGCGCCGCACAGAGGAGTAACTAGAACAAATTCCTGACCAATAACCAAAATATTTTTTTTCGATCTTTTGCTTTGTTATATTTTTTACATACCTACCTAAAAGCCTACTGAATATCGTATCAAAATTAGGAATATGTCAAAAATCGTTAAAGAATTTTCGCATGGATGCAAAATATATTTTAAGGGGTTTTTTAATTATTATTATTATTATTATTATTATTAGTTTATTAGCGACACTTTACCACGGCGGTGGCATTCGTGTCGAGGTTTTTTAATCATTTTCTCTATATATATATCCAGCAATATCGCTTTCTAGAGATGATGACAGTATTACATAAGACAATATTATTACAAACGTAGTTGAACACAACCATTTGTATAACTTCAGCATAAAACTAACTGAAAATAGTTGTGTTGCTGGGCATTGCACCAACTTTAAAAAATACGTTTTTTAAACATTTTATTCCAAACTTTAATGACAAAAAAGTTATTTTAAACGGCAAGATCCGGCAAAGTTTCTGAAGAAGTATTACAAAACAAGATAAATTCCAAACGATTTGAGAATATTGAATTTTTACTGATTTGAGGTACACCGAAATGCTGTAGGGGCAAATACTATGTTTGGAAAAATGCATATTTTGAATACGTGCACTGGCACCCTTTCCACTCTCCCTTTTCCACTGATTATCTGTTTATGCAACTAGAAAAACAAATGTATTCACAAAGATCTCCTCGAGATTACTAGTATTCGAAAGGATATAGAAAATTCACCTCTGCACTGGTAGGTGGATAGATGCCAAATTGTTCTAAAAACTAATTATTGTCTATTTTAAGTTCACATTCAGGCATAATAACAGCAGTAAATAATTTTGGCCAGGATTCGACCCCAGTTACTCCTCTGGGCGTTGCCAAGAACTGCAATATAGATTAGTAGATATTAAATATTATATTAAATCAGCATTTATTTGTTAAATGTCACAACTATTGAAAATGTAGTTAGAAGAAAACGGTGCAGAAACCAAAAATTAAATGATGTCTTTTAGCCCTTTGAAAGTGTGATGCAGTACTTTTTCGAATTTCATCAACACGTACACTGTGTTCAGCTCTGTTCAAAGCCAGCTGAAAAAAATTTAAATAAGCATGTTTTCAAATGATGCCCTCCAAAACGTTATACATTGTTAGTATCGAGAGCAATAATACAATAAACCTGAGTGCAACAGACAGACACTCAGTAAAAACTCTGCACAAACCTCCTTTTGTTGGTGAAAGCAAACCGCTCGAACGACAAACTACAAATTATAATTTGAATTTTGTAGACCTGATACATTGGCGTCACTCACTGACATCAACCGAAAAGTGATATTGGTTAAAACAAGGGGCTGTCTTCACGAACCTAGGCTGCCTATGCAATATATTTCCACAGAGAACAGACATCCATGATCGAACAAAAATATTTAAAAAACGTGTGTAAACATTTGAATTAATATACGAAAAACACTAGCGCCGCCACACCAACCAATCCCACTATCCGTCAAATCGATTCCGGAACCGGTTCGAAATCCTGGATGGATTCAGCATGGAATCTAGCTCAAAGAAAACAACCGATACCGACTCTATCGGTTGACGCATTTGAGCTGGAATTCATGCTGGAAGTCCGAATCGGTTCCGGACTAGTTTGACTGGGTAGAGGAATAACCGCTGTCAATTCTGTCACACTCAGCCACAAAAAAACATGACGACAGTAGCGCACCTGGTTTAGATATCCAAACTACCTTCGAAACCGTTAGAGATTTTACACAAGTTGAATACTGAAGATGGACGTCTGTTCTCTGTGATATTTCCATGTACAGGGGTGGGCGTAGCGTATTGGTAAATCGATTGCCTTGTACGCAGCGCACCTGGGTTCGGGTCCCGACCCCGCACATAAGGTTAGAAATTTTTCATAAGAGATTTTTCTAACCTGAAGAGGCGAATGACCTTAAGGTTAAAACCTCTATAATCGAAATAAAAATAATTCCATGTACAGCCGAATGGAGTATTGTTTAGCTGATTCTTTTGGGTATGTTAGGGCCGCGGAGAAACCTTCCCAGCACTCTCCAGAGTGTGGCGGAGGGCCCGCGGGAAACGTTGGTTCCCGTTTAAATTGACTCAAGAATCCTAGCACAGATAACAGACGTTTAGGCTCGATTCGAAACGTGTGTAAATACCCGCTACTGAAATGTGAAAAGCGAGTGCATTATCATGTTGAGATTCTGCTAGATAATATTATTTATTGTAAATTTTAAAATATGGAAGAAAACTTTTCATTTCACGATTGAAAATTCAGTCAAATGAACGATGTTTTTGCACGAAAATATATTATCCCTTACACAATAAATCGATAAATAGTCGAATCGCAAGCTTTTTGACTTATTAGATTGTTCAAAGTGGTATCAGATAGATATTACTAATTAAATAATCATTTAATCAGTACAGCGTTTAGTAATTTCCGGCATCTACTCTAAGGCCTGTTAAAAAATATGTATGGTGGGGGTAAAAAGAATTTTCTCAGCAGATAAACCCGTACCAAAAATATAATTTCGAAAGATAGGATTTCAATATGACATCTTTCGACTTTCTGCTTAAACTCTTAAATCGCGTATAAACACCCTATATGAGGTTGGCTCTATCGGTAGTTGCCGAAAAAGATGGATTTCAGTCCAGGTTTCTATCAGAATTTCGGATCAAAAAAAAACAACCGATCGCGACTCATTATCGATTGTTTAATTAAAAGTTTGAAGGTTTGACTAGGATTAAATAGTACTTACAGGTGTATTTTCTCTGGTTTTGAACAATGGAATCACGTCGGAAGTAGTGCGCATTTTTCATATAATGTTGCGCTAGAATGCACACTCTTCCCGACGCCTTGAATTAGCATTGAACAATAGAAAAAAAATTGTCGCTGGTTGGGTTTTCCAGTTTTCAACTGTAACGATAATATTTTAACTGTACAAAAGATAGATAGATTAATACTACGTTCACACTACGAGTTAAAACGTGTTTTAACGCTATCTTGATGACATTTTTCTTGTTGCTAATTATTATAACATGTTTTAACTCTGTAGTGTGAACATGGTATAATAAATACACAAATAATAAAAAGTACTTCAACATGATACAGAACAAATAAAGTCAGTAACTGGTAGCCGTTAAACGATAAGCTTGCGTATGTAAAAATTAAAAATCCTGCATCTTGGGCCTTTGAACTTCTAACCATAAATCTTTCCATTACCTCTACAAAGGATAGAGAACCGACTGAACGATTCAATGATGATTGAATCAAGATTAGACTTATCGAGTGACTCGCAAACCAAAACAATAATATTCCAATCTGATTCACTCACATCCAAACATCATTCTTAGAAAATATTGAGAGAATGAGAGGCTCTCCGACTTAGAATGAACGGGAGTCAATTGAGTGTCGCAAGGCTGCTTTGGCGAATGAGCTTTGCGACAAGCTCAGTGTATACTTCCTGGCGTTCCCTTCGTGAGACAAATACAGCGATTGGTAGCATGAGGTGTATCAGAAAATGAATGCAGTGGAGTCAATTTTAAATGTATTTTTCCCATTCCTGCCTTCAAGAAGGCTAGTAGAGTCTCCTCTCGAACTTAGTCGTTATCCAAAGCATCCCGAATGGGCAAGGGCAGGTTATACTGCTGATGAAGATCATTTAGCTCTTGGCAGTTAATCAGTAAGTGTTCGACCGTGAGTCACAGATCGGAGGGTCGACACGTTATATGGTGTGAGCGTGAGTGATTTTTGTGTGTCCCACGCGGAGCCGGGACCGAGACCTCTGTTCGAGTCAGAAGTCACAGTCGGTCCATCCTACGAGTGTACACTTGACTTTTTGTAGATGTTCCAGGCTGCTTCTCCAATGGTGCTGGATTGACGTCCGAGGCATGCCAGGCGGTCTGCATACTCATTACCGTGGATGCCACTGTGTGCAGCGACCCAGCTGATGAAGGTGAGCGAGTCGCAAGATTGTTCGATAGCCTGCACATATGGGTGCCTGGAGTCTCCCGCGGATAGTGCGGTTTTTACAAACAAGGAGTCGGAAAAATAACAACAGGGACATCTTCGGGTTTTTTTGTGATAGCGAGAGCGATGGCAGCAGCTTCAGCGGAGGAGATAAAACACGGCGAGGGAAGGCGAGCTGCAAGACCAGCTCCAACTCCACTCACACCCACCCATACCCCTCCATTTAACTTTGATCCTTCCGTGAATATCTTCAGGTGGTTTAAGTACCTTCTATTGACATGTTGTAGAAAACTGGCTCGGGCAATGTTGGCCCTAAATGAACTAAACTAATCTAAGCTAAACATAACTAAACTAGTGACAATACACGACGACGAAACTGCGAAGAATTCATGACGAAGTCGAAAATTTCAGCAAACTCGTTACTAAGATTGGACTATTGGCAACGTAGTTAGTGCTGCGCATTTCAGAATACAGCAGGGCTCGAGGGTGAAGAGAACGGGAAGGCGCGTAGAGGCTGATTTTCGCTAGTAGCTCCGGATCATCATATTCAGCAGAATGTTAACTACTTAACACTGTCGATTGTCTGGCGCTTAAATTGTGTTATCTTTGTAGTATAAATCCACTTGCTTAAGCCCAAGAATACAAATATCATACTATAAACTCGGATCGGGCAACTGATTCCTTACCAAATTAAACAAAGCTAAACTGCCAGCTATTTTTGCTTGTGAAATATTGGATAAAAGCTGCTATTCTGGCTCCGTTAAACCACCATATTGAGCCCTGTCAAATAAATAAATGTGTCAAATAGCTCTAATCTATCCAAACCATATATGAAAAAAAATTCTGGGTTTGATCAATTATTTCTGCTATAATAAAAAAATAAACTGTGGCGTGTTTCGTTCGTCTCGTAAAATAAAGTAAAAATGCAATTAATTTCCAATATACTTACATCCAAGTGCACTCGTAGCTATAAGATAACCACAAAATTGTCTACCCAGTCGTTACAAAATGTTATAAAAATAATTTCATACTAGTTTTAAAATAATTTCACATTGTAAATGTGTATCATTCCTCTAAAAAAATAAAAATACAATTTTCGAACAGTAAACACATTTCAACTAATAAAAATCGCATAATTCTGAATTTAGTGAATTTGCACAGTCAACTCCCTTTGTGAAGAAATCCTGTCATTTAATGAATGTCGAAACGTGTACAACCACGCAAAACGGCATCCGGTGGCCAAACCCTCAACGGTGACTCTAAAAATCCTACGCCACCACGCGGGTAGCATTCCGGTATATGCCGAAGGCAATAATAATAATCCTACGCATCGTATTGGTGTAAACTGCACAGCTTTCGATCGAAAGTTATGATTCGCAACAACGCCCAGTAGATACTATATACACAAGCTGTGTCATATTTGATATCCCTCAAAATGAAACTTATAAAATCTATCGCTATAGATTGCGTGTCGTCATATGATGAATAAGCAATCTGACATAAAATTTGAAGATGTTAACTATAGACAAATATTATACAAAACACTAAATAAAATTTGTTTGTCTTTGGTGTGTTATGCCATTCAAGTGCTAATAATCGAGAGTAATATTCCATAATTAACCATAAAGAATTAAAATATACTGAAGTTGCGCGCGAAATTTTACCAAAAAAAATGGCAATAATGTTCCGACAATACACCATTGACAAGAAATGAAACACGTTTCCTACTCAACGAAAGGCTTTAAATGTTGCTATGTTTCATTAGGTTCTCGTTAAATTTCCTTTGAACGCTCGCCGCCCGAGAGCAAATTCAATTTGTGCCGCAATATATTACAGGTGACATGTCTGGTTGTATGTCTCTGTTATGTTGGCGAAACGAGGGCAGCAGCTATAGGGGATCGTTGACCAACTATATGTATGTACATGCAACCCACACCACAGTACCATTCAAAGCACAGCTGACCGTAAACCCACTGGAGACTGTTGATGTCACGCTTTTAGCCTTTTGTTGTTATAGTTAAACCAATGACATTCTTTACGGTAAACATCTACACAACTTTCAAATTTACCGGGTCAGCTAAACATAAAACCACACTTGTAAACAATAGAGGGACGAGCTATGGTGTCACGCTTCTCAGTTGCAGCAGTACAATCTAGCTTATTGCATTTCAAGGCCCCCCTTCAAGAATGTTTCCAAACAAAATATCCAGTTGTTGGATATCTTCATCTCTCCTGCACCCTAGCTTTTATCTGCTTTCGAGTCTCTAATTTATTTGGAACAATGTAAAAGTAGGTAAAGTAATAATTTATGCACAATATTTGTTTTAATCCAGTCACTTTTAGATACCGTATGGGGGGAAGGGTGGCACTGCTTTCAAACCTCTATAAAAATATTGAATATTCTGGAATACTATTTCGGATCATATGATTTATGCACTAGAGCTAAAGTTACGGTATTGAACGTGCGCTCCCTGCTACAAAGGTAGTCTCCGCTCGAAAACCTCCATTTTTCACGAACATTTTTAGGGAAATTATGGTTAAAACCAACACCTTAAGCTTAACACTTTTTCTGGGTTACCACAAAACCAATAATATTATAATTTCTACGCAGAATTCTTCTTCGGAAAATTCATAACAATACTTAATTTTGTCAGTGCTTCAAAAAAATAATTTTAGTTAGAATCATTGGTTGCAAAACTTAAAAAACAAAGTGACTTCTTCTAGGCACAGCGGGTGAAACCGACACCCCTTTAATTTATTTTCCTTCTACTTTTCTTTTATTAAAAACATGATATATGTGTGAGTAATAAAGTGTAAGTATGTGTGATGCAAACATCTGATTTTTGTAGTTTCATCATGTAGTGAGAGGAAGAGAGTTCGAAAGCGTAGTGTTATTAACAAGAGTATTTTATGCTACAAGATTATTTCTTGTTATGGCTATTCCAAAGTAATCCTTCCACAACCTTCAGTGTCACTTTATTTCGTAAGAGAAGATTTGCAAGCATTCTACATTCTGCTAGTAGGATTCCTTCACTTATAAGTGACACACACTTCCTAGTAAAACTGCCTTCTTCAAACGTTGATTTTTCGGGACTCTGATCATCTACCGGGGTTTACAAAAGATCATTGTCTCACTGTGATAAAGTTCATCTATGACAAACCAAGAGAACACTTGAAATTCGGTTTGATGAGCTCTTTGCAGAAATAGCAAAAACGTCAATAGAATCTGATAAGCAAAAATTCAAATTTGTGATTTTGAAAAAGACTTATAAGAAATAAATACGATAAAAGTATTTCTGTGTAATTGAAGTGTCACAAAGATCCCCAGCCTTTTGTAATGAATCGCAAGTAAACACAACCATCTCAACAGCGTGCCGGTTTTACCATAACCAAAGAGTGTCGGTTTTACCCCAACAGCAAACATTTTGTTTTAAAAAGCAATAAATTGAGTTTCTCAAACTCGTCTTCAATGCTCCCAGTTGATCATAGGAAAGGCCGATAATAATAGGTACTGAAAAGCTTTAGTTCGGTAAAAACCTTAAAATCTACCGACAAAATTTAACATCCAGATGAGTATGAATGCTGCTGTCGTATGTTTTGTTTATTTTATGACATTCGGTATACTAACGTAAATCCAATTTGTCTTAAAATGCTCTACATAATCGTATAATAAAGTGTCATCATGGAATGCATAAAAATTTAATTCCTAGGGGAAAGTTGTGGAGTGTCGGTTTTACCCACAGTGTCGGTTCTTCCCATAATTCCCCTACTGATCTATCTGCAATCTTTCTATTTGAAGTCGCTTGTTAGCCTGCTACCGCATTGTCATTGTGCCTAAACAGATAAAAAAAATTTCAAGGTGTGCTGATTAGAAATCA
Source organism: Topomyia yanbarensis (assembly GCF_030247195.1). Taxonomy (NCBI): domain Eukaryota; kingdom Metazoa; phylum Arthropoda; class Insecta; order Diptera; family Culicidae; genus Topomyia; species Topomyia yanbarensis. The sequence goes on along the minus strand of NC_080671.1, from coordinate 301,367,439 downwards.
AAAACCTGTCTCGCATCATCAGGTCAGGTTTTTGATTGTATGTCGTTTCCCGGAAAACCATTTCCCGGAATGCCCTTTCCCCGAAAACAATCAATCAATAAATAAAATCAATAAAAGTCCACGAGTATTTTCAGAGAAACTTCATATAGATTAAAACAACATTCTACACAAAATCCAAAGAAGAATGCATGTTTATAAGAAGGCAGCATCCTAGACAGGTACATTCACAATCTATAAAATTTCAAAGGTTCCAGAAATATTTATGTCTAAATTTTAGGAAATGTTTATATTTTTTCATTGCCTTTTACCTAATCTTCATGAAAATCAATCAACGTATTCAGGGTATTTTTAGAATACTAGTAAATGGTTATCATAAAAATGTTGCAAACGTTGTGGAAAACGCTGCCTTTTCCATTTCAAAGATGACCGCATTTCGAGGCGTTCTAAATTGATCGTTACGAATTTACAGTATTCAAGAGTGCGGTATAAGCATATTTTTCTTTACGTAATAAGGAAATGAATCAAGATCCCAAAAATTATGCGACTTATGCAGCACAAAAGTATTGATTTTAAGTAAATTGTTCAGCATTTTCCCGCCAGCACGTTTTTTTTTAATCCAAGCCCGAAATCTATCTCCTGTAATGTTTGACCTAGTGTCAAAAACTAAAGTTTTTTTTCCGATTCCTTAGAACGATAGCAAGTGACTTACGTGGGATTTTTTTCGCTATTTTAATTTTACGCGAAACGCTGAAAATATCATTAAAATCAGCACCCCATCATTTATGGAATATCTTTCCGTCTTTCAATTTCATTGCTTTCGTTTCTCTTAGTCTTAAATTTGCCGAAAATGGCCAAGAAAATCGATACAGACATCATTTATTAACTAAAATCCTTCGTACGTCGCTGGAGAAAATAATTTAGAATATGCTGTGAATATTTCAAAGCTCGTGATTTGAAGTGGATTAAAAAACGCGTTTGAAGTTTTTAGTACGCTTGGAGTTTACCTAAAAACGAAAGAACAGAATTGATAATATATACAATTAAGTATTCTGTTCGCCTTCCATTTTCTGTAATATCATTTTATTTCATTAACAAAATTTCCAAATCATAAAAATTCTACAGTGGTGTATAATGCTTTTCACCGAACATTACCACGCGAAGGAATCGATTCAAAATAGTAAAAGAATTGAAAATATACCATTTTAACTGAATCCGAAAAATTTGGAACAAATATCAGGCAAAATATAGGGCCTGTTAGTCAGGAAATAGACGGTCATGAATTTATCGAATTTATTCACCCCTTCACTACCTGCGGTGGGAAAATTGGAAAGTATTTGTTTCAATTTTGGTACCCATTAAATTCATTGATATCCCATCCATTGGGATGCTTTTTATTCCTTACTCGATTTTTTAAATCCTCCCAAGTTTCTTTTTGGTTCAAAACCAAAAGTCGTTCGTAAGCTGGTCATATAATGATCAATTATAATAAATTTCGCGGAATCGAAAAGGTTAACTCTTTAAAATGACAGTTTTGCAATCTTGTCGCTAACATACCACAATAACCACTCAAGATAAAAAAATTAAAAATATTTTCAAACAACTTTTCATGTTCTAAAGTAGGTAAAATCTTCTAGAACACAATTAGCTGCATAGCAGGCCTTCTAAAAATAAGTTTGGTCGGTTAGGTACGAGTTTTTTTTATTTTCCGACAAATGGTATTCCGCGAAATGTTTTTTCCGGGAAATGATACATTCCGGGAAATAGTTTTCCGGGAAATGATACATTCCGGGAAATGGTACATTCCGGGAAACAATATTCCGGGATATGGTACATTCCGGGAAATAGTTTTGTGGGAAGTGGTTTTCCGGGGAATGGTATTCCGGGAAATGACGGGAAGTGTTGCCAAAACGCGCGACAATCTTTATATTGTAGTACTAACAAAATACTGGTGCATTGATGATGAGACCAACATCAAAACGGATATGCAGCTGTTGCCGGGACAGGAATATTTCACGGCTAAGGATTGTTGTGGATGGCCGTTTCAAACTGAAGAAGCTGTCGAAATTCGCTTCGAAATACCAAATTTGGCAGGCCACCCACCGGAAACGACTGTGCAGGCGCTGTAAATCTATAGTTCAACCGACGAATATAAACTGAAATAAATGTATACTTTACTACTGTAAAACTTTGGCTACATTTCGATAAATATAACCGATTTACAAATCAATCTAAAATTTCATAATAATTAACGACTCACACTTCATTAGCGGCTGTCCTTCAAACTGCGTGACTTCCAGTTGCTATTAGAGACATTCTTCCGTCGTTGTGCTATACGTTCATCGCTTGCGATCAGATATTCTTAATTGCTTCTTACCCTTACACGTTATGAGTGTAAACCCGTCGAGTTTCATAAATGATCCCTCGTTTATCGTACGAACTGTTGATTTTGAGGTACTGGATGCGGATTTTGTGTTCATTACAGCCTGAACGATTTTTTCTTAGAGGTGTCTGAACATGATTTGCCGGCTGATTATAAAACTAGCACTTAAGTTGTCCTTTAAAGAGTTGCTAGGATTTTTTATGCAAATGCTGTTACGATTTCAAGTTAAAAGGGTTAAGATTATGTTCATCGCAGAGACTTAAAATTTTCGAAAGAGCTTTTCAGAATGATTTTCTGAATTACATAAACGTGGTTGGGAAGTCAATAAACTCATACTTCACCTAATAGTGATATCACACCATTCTGATACTATTCATCACATATGTTACATCCATTTGATCAATCAATTGTCATGGTCTTGTATCAACAAGTCCCATAAATATGCCGTTATATATTCGAGTTCTGATCAGATTATTCTTTTTATCCTAAAAAATGGCCATACAACAAAATTTTAAGAAGGAACCTAAAACAGATAACAGACTAATCATTGTTATGCAATTGACATTCGAACAAATGACAGTTTTTTTACATGTCCTGTATCACCAGCTAATTGATTAAACAAATGCAAGAAACACTTGTAAATATAAATTTATTAAAATTATGTACTGCTTTTTTCGTTTGAAGTTTTTGAATTTATCTTCAATCTCCACCCACATCTATTTTTATTATCTGGAAAACATGTGGGCCCCTAAAATAAACCCGGATCCCGGGACAGTTCCTCCCCTCCCCCCCCCCCACTGAATATATTGTCAGGGCCGTCGAGAGGCAGGATTTACATTTTTCCCTTCTAAATAAATATCTGTTTGCATTTTGTTTAGGAAAATTGTGTGTATTTAACTGTTTAAATCAAACCATTGTGAGTCAGTCCGCTTTAAATCATCGATTATTACAGCAATAACAACTGTGTGTGCTAGTGAATAGTGCCTCAATAGAAATGAACGAATCCTGAGAAGAAAAATCTACGGCCGTGGAACATTAACACGACAGCTATTGATTTCAAGGGCCTTCCTACCCATCGAAACTTTAACGAGATTGAGTAGTTGGTAACGAGATTGAGTAGTTGGTAAATGAATTTAAGAGTCATTTTCAATCATTTTTTTTTAAATTTCTGGTTTTCATGGTTGTGAGTTAGTTTTCAAAATCAAATATTGTTATTTTCTCTTGCACTATTTCACGGAATTCAGAATATTATTCTTTGATCCATATATCCCTCATGAGCTGACTCCCTGTCCTTAGTTTATTGGTGACAATTCACCATTTATGCTCCAGAAAAAGTTTACAAAACCATAAAATAAATTACCACTTTCATAATATATTTCATATAATATGCAAAGTTATTCGAGTTTCTAATATTTTTACCATAACAATTTCACGGATCTAATAATATTATTCATGGATATACTTTTACTACGTGAACAGGTTCTTGATTGGAGTATATTAACCAAATTTTATTTTACTTGGCTGTAAATAAGATCGCAAATTTAGAAGAGATCCCTAATCATTTTCACTTTCACCATCTTGTTCATAATTGAAGCAACTTAGTCTTTTTTTTAATATATTGACGTGACCTATTTCGCAAAATTCGGATAATATTATTTATTATTCATTGATCTCATTATACTCCATAAACTAAATCCGGATCCATAGCGTATTGATCACGTTCTCATATATAAGCTAGTGGAATAGTTCCCAAAGTCATAAAATAACACAGATCGTTTCCATTTTCATGATCTAGTTTATATACTATGCATTTTTGTGCATGGTCCAAATATTTTCAATTTAACTTTGTCACGAATCTCACAATAGGGGAGACTGAGAAAAATTGATCCCCGGGGAGACTTGATCCCATCATTGTTACTCAAAGGCGGATCAGAATACATTAATCGAATATACTAGAAAGTTGCGTAGTTTTATGTAAACATAAGTTTCTTTAACACAAAAAAATAAATTGGACTTGTGTTACCGATTTTTTACCGATTTAAAGAAAAAAATCTCAGAAGAACTGAAGAAGATTTATTTTCTAAATTTTCAAACTTTTATACAAATGATAAAATTACCCACTACATACTATACATTTGCATACAGAATTACAGGAGAATGTCAATTATATGAATACGTTATGATTGAGCTGATTCTTTTGTTCAACTATATATTTACTAAAGTTTGCTGAAATAGATGCTATGGGTTCACTTGATCCGTTCAAATTCGTGGAGATTTGATCCCCTTCGCCATACTTCATACACACCACTGAAAATGACCAAATGCACACCAGAACAATTAAAGTCATTGTTGCCACAAAATAACAAAAAAACTGTCAAAAATGAACTTCATCATACAAAAACTTAAATGTAATTGTTTACTACAGTATACGTAGCAACCATGCATCCCACATTTGACGTTCCTCAACCATAATAACGACAGCTTTCAAATAATTGCACAGAGATTTTGGGAATTCGTAAAAAAAAATCAGGCGAGAGATGCGTAATATGTAGTAACAAAAATATTAATATCTAGTTACAACAATTTAATCAATACCACAATACATTTATAACATTGAATGGGATTAGGAACCTATTTTTGCCCTATTAGGAAGAGTACCACATTATTTCATTATTAATTTTATTATTTCAGCTTCTTTGCTTTGTTATTAGGAGTCTTTTTTTATTTCGATTATAGAGGCTTTAAGGTCATTCGCCTCTTATTAAGAGCCAATATAACAACAAAATTGTCTTGAGAATGGTGAAAATCTTCTGTTTGAGCGCAACAAAAACTCTAATCGAGTACCCCAATTATCGCAACACCATTTGAGCCAATGCGTTGAGCAAAGATGGCAGACGCTGCTCTAACCAAATGGAATGCAGCTCAGAGCAAATAAAGAGAAGAATAAAAAGATGGGTGGGTAATGTCTAGGACATAACCGGAGTGTCGTGACTACTCGTTTGACTTGTAATTCAAATCGAATGATACTAAATGGAATATGTGGGAATGTTTCAAGTTATTCTTTATAATAATTATGGTGCTTCTGAAAAGAACCTTTGTTTGTTGGCGTCAGCGTTGATAGGGGATGCACTGGATTCTAAGCTCGTTGAGACATTCATTCATGAAATGAACAAATTTCATATTTTCTTGCTTTGAAATATCAATGTTAAAATCTCTCGAAACAACCATCTTTTTCCTAGCGTACAGAAATGAATCACGCTTAGCGAAAAACTAGGGGCGGGTAATATCTGGGACATAACCGCGATGATCATATTCTTAAAATTCTGCTTGTATCTCTTTCAAATGGCTAAATTTTACGCATTAAGTTCGATTCATCGGGCTTAACGAAATTTTCCTGGTGATCCCGTTCGTTAATCTATTCAGTAAAACAATTTTATTACCGAGTTCTTCGCATTGAATACAGGTCAATAATTTCATATCACTTCAACAAGCAGACAATGTACTTGTATGACAGGTGGGTGTTTTGAAGTGGCTTTAGTAGAGGTAACAACATAAAATCATGTATTGGACATTTTACAATGATTCTCCTTAACCCCGATGATTTATTGATTTGTTTATTCAACCATGTAACGTAAGGCAGCTGCCTTTTTTAATGCTACACTTTGCTTAAATTCAGTATTTATAACTATAACGATATTTCAAAACTAATTTTAATCTCTAATTCTATGCTCTCAAATATTTAAAATTTAGTCCGTGTTGTTGAGTTCGCGTAATAATTCTCGCCTAAAGGCTAACTTAGAAGTACAAGATTTAATTGAAAATGGTAGGTTATTCCAACAAACAACACCTCTTACCAATATTGATTGGTTGTAATAAGCCGTATAATTAAGTGGTAATGAAAAATTTAGTGTACGAGGATTACGAAGAGGTTTTAATTTTGAATACAGGAATTCAGGCCGCTTAGACTGGATAATGCGATATAATGTTAGATTGGACCGTAAATTATAAAATTGATGAAATGGGCAGCCAATAAGGTGGTGATGAAGATGGGCTACTCTAGAAAATCTAGAAAGATTGTAGATGTATCGAACACATGCATTCAAAGCCACTCTTAATTTACGTAGTGACGTGACTGAAGCATTAAGATATAAAAAGTCGCCATAGATGAAATGAGGAAGTATCAACGCTTTAAACAGTTTTAGTTTAATTGAAGTACGCAGATGTTTCGTTGATAAATTTAGTCTTTTTAATGAGCCATAAATTTTTCCGCATTGAGTATTGATTTGGTCATCCCAATCGAGATTAGCCTTGAAAATAACTCCAAGATTGGTCACACGGTCAGCTGGATAAATTGTAGTATTCACCCGATTGAAAAAAATGGCTTTAGTCTTACTGGGGTTAATAAACAATAAATTTCGTTCTGTCCACAAATAAATACTTTCTAGATCGCTATTGATTTTATTGGACATATCAGCAATATTTGCAGTTTTAGCAGCACAAAAATAAATTTGAACGTCGTCGGCAAACAAATGAATCGAGCAATATTTTAGTATAGAGGGTAAGTTATTTATAAATAATGAAAACAAGAGTGGCCCCAATACAGATCCTTGAGGAACACCGGATCCGATTCGATGGAAGGATGACATGATACCATTACAGTAGACTGCTTGTCTACGTTCAGATAAGTAAGATTGTATTAGGTTGACAGCCTTACTGGAAAATCGAAAAGTTGAAACCAATTTTTTTAAAAGTTTAACATGAGAGACTCGGTCAAAAGCTTTTGCAAAATCTATTAATAAAATAATAGCAATTCCTCTTTTATCTATTGTTTTAGCAATATCATCGTGTACCTTCATAAGAGCTGTGCCGGTACTGTGATTAACACGAAAACCAGACTGGAAGGGACTTAAGAAATCCACACTGTTGACGAAGCTATGAATTTGATCCTTTATCAATCTCTCAAACGCTTTTGATAGGGCACTTAGTATACTTATTGGCCGGAGGTTAGACAATCCTTCGCTGTTTCCTTTTTTCTTTATTGGTAAAATTTTAACGAGCTTTCATGCACAAGGAAATTTAGATGTTTTTATAATCGTATTGAAAACGTGTTTAATCAATGGAAATGCCAATGGAAGTATGATTTTTATAAACTGTAATGGAATATTATCAAGCCCCAGCGCGTTGGATTTAATAGAATGGATAGCATTAAAAATTTCAGAATCCTCTAGCGGCTGAAAAAGAAAGCCTTCAGCGAGATATGAAAAAACTGGAATCGATGTTCCGTCTGGAGTGAAATTAGAAGAAAAGTAGTCGTTGATATCATCAGCTGAATGAGTAAAATTATCGTTAGTTGATTTATCCTTCGTGACTCCAAGTTTCTTGATATTGTTCCACAATTGTTTGCTAGGCAAATTGACATTCAATTTCTGACTATCAAAATCAGTTTTTGACTTTTCAATCAGATCGTTTACCCTGTTTCTACAGCGCTTATAATGAGTATGATCATGCAATTCCTTAGTGCGCTTCCATATTCTGTAAGCAATATCTCTGTTAATCATTGCCATTGCAATATCATTGTTGAATCATGAGTTACTTTTGGGTTTGCAAATTCTTAAAGAAATACATTCATCGTGAATATGCTGCAGATGAGTGTTCAAAAAGTCTGTTAGAAGATCTAGGTCATCGATACTGTAATAATTTCTCCAGTTAACAGAAAAGAAGGCGTCATGGACGATTCGTGGATTAAAGTTAGTGTAGTCTCGATATCGAGAGATTTCTGGGACAAATGTCGAGGCAAAATTGAGTGAAGAGAATATCATATCATGATTTGATACACCCGGCAACGATACTTGATCAAATTTCAATACAATGTTGAGATGACAGTTATTATATGATAACTAAAAATATAAAATTGTTCTATAAATTGCAAAGTTATTGCCGTGTTAACCTGAAAATTTGCCATTTCATTCATATGGAAACACTCAATGAAATTGTCAATCTATGCTTTGCAAGATTTGAAATAACTTCGAAGAGTGGTCACGACACCCTTGTTATGCCATATACATTACCAACCCATCTTTTCCATTATGCATTCGTCCTAATAAGGACGGTTTGTAGATAACTATGGTGATACAAGACGAGAATCTTTTGAAACGATTCAAACCTTGTCGACGATTTGTTTCTACTGCGTACTACATATGAACATTTCCCTTTCGCAGCTCACATCGAATGAGTACGCTTTGCATCAAGGCGTTCTTATTTGTTAACTTTTCGTTGCAGATGGAAGGCCATCCTTTTGTGCGATAAATGAAAATATTTCCATCATTCGTTTCGGTGTAGCTTTCGCTTAGTGGCAGAGTTGCCACATTCACTGATTTTCTTGGAAGGATTTGCATAAATCTTCAGGTTTGTAGATTAGAAAAATATTTTCTTATAATTCACTGGTAAAAGTACAGAATTAACTAGCGCAAACTTAATACTAGTTAATAAAAGAAACTATCTAATCAAATTCTTTTTCTATTATACAAATTAATAAAAGGAACTTCCTAATAAAATTCTTTTTCCATTATATATTCATCCTAAGGACGGTTTGCATATAACTATGACACAAATCCACCTACAACTAACAGCGCTAACGGAAAATAAGCACAACTAATTCTTTACAAGTATTTTGTTAGTCCTGAAAAGGACTGTTGGCAACATTAGAGACGCGTGAATTTACTTATCTTCTTCGCGTAGCTTTCTTGGCAGGTTTGGCGACCTTCATTGGCTTTGGGGTCTTCGTCTTGTTCGCTGCAGCCTTCGATGTTTTGGTGGCATTTTTAGTGGCAGTTGCTACCGCCTTTTCAGTGACTGCGTTTCTTAGTTATTGGCTTTTTGGCCTTCTCACCGCCACCACATCCACCAACGTTTTTCTTCTTCTCTCCGGTGGTAGCGGATTTTATTGGTCGTCCGATGCAGCTTCTCACGACCACGCACGTCTGTTATGCACTGCGTCTTACACACGTCTGGCTTTGAGAAAAGCTGCGACACCCCTATTTGTAGGTTTTATCATTAATGTTGATTCTCATTTAAAGTAGTTTTTGAACTATTTAAACAAATTTTATATATCAAGCAACATATCGGTAGCAAGCGTTGAACGTTATCCTTCCGATTTATGAAACAAGATTATCAATTCGTTTAGTAGAAGGAAAGTTATTAAGGTTTAAAATGTACGTAACGCTTTCGCTAATATGCACTTCCAACTGCTCTCGTCAAGCAACCCAATACAAATAATCATAGGAACAAACATGTAGTGGACCTATATATAAACTTTTCATTATTTTATTGTTCGGTTGGTGCACCATATTGACGGCTCTGTGCTGGATGGGCTAAAAAGTTTCACTTTTCCGAGTCGTTTTCGAAAGATTTTTCAAAACACTATTTTTCCGTTAATAATGAATGTCCTACATATTTAAAAATTTAATACAACATTGGCACAAATATTTTCGACAAAATGTCGAAGATATAAGCGTTCAAAATCTTACATCATTTTTCTTTTTGAAAAGGGGCCCCTATATTGAAAGGTAAGTCGTTAGTCACGACAAAACGCTCTTTGCACTGCTCATGCGAGTCATTGTTTACATGCTGTCAAACTCGAAGTCGTGTTTTTCGATTCAACGAAAATGGAGGTGAACCAACGCGAGTCGAGAGAACAAATTCTTTCCAAACACCTGGAATTGCCTGACCTGTCGCACCGGCAGTTGAGAAAAATGTTGAACATTCACATTTTTCTCATTCGTCTCCAGAGTGTTGAAGCGGTTCCAGGAGCGGTTGACGTTGGACCACGACAAAGAAGCTGGAAGACAACCGGGACCGGAGAACAAAAAGACGGAGGGAAAGGTGAAGCGGATGATTAAAGCAAATCCCAACGTCTCAAGCCGTGATTTGGCTAAAAAGATCGGCATGTCGCAGAGCTACGTCCAGAATGCAAAGAAGACAGCTGGACTACATACATACAAGGTACAGAACTTCCCAAACCGCGATGAGTGGCAGCAATCGACGGCTAAAAATTTGGGCACGGAAGCTCTACGAAAAGATGCTGACAAAATATGGCTGCTGTGTGATGGACGACGAAACGTATATAAAAGCCGATTTTAAGCCAATTCCGGGGTTGGAGTTTTTCACCGGCAAGAACAAGTTCTATGTGGACGACAAATTTAAGAAGAAGAAAATGTCGAAGTTCGCCTCCAAATATCTCATTTGGCAGGCCATCTGCTCTTGCGGACTGAGGAGTGAGCCTTTCGTGACAAAGGGCACAGTAAATGGCGAGATCTACAAATCTAAGTGCCTCGAGAAGCGCCTTTTGCCGTTCTTGCAGCAGCACGACGAAGCTCCGCTATTTTGGCCAGATTTGGCATCATGCCACTATTCTAAAAGTGTCCTGGAGTGGTATGAGGCCAATTCTGTCCATTTTGTTCCAAAGGACATGCATCCGCCAAACTGTCCGGAGCTGCGCCCGGTGGAGCAGAACTGGGCAATGACGAAGCGGGAACTTCGGAAGAGCAAGAAAACAGTCAAAGACGAGAAGGACATGTTAAGAAAATGGAAAAAACTGAGAAACTGGTACCGAATGACGCTGTAAAGACTTTGATGGAGGGCATCAAGCGAAAATGCGTTCAATTTTACACTCAAGGCACCATCGATTAACTTTTCTTTTGATTTTTGAAGTAAATATATGTATAAAAATTACCCTAAAATTTTGGTTTGATTTTAAACATTATAAGAAAATTGGCATGACATTTTCGGTGTCGCAATAATTTCGTGTTCGCCCTTTATATCTAATTACTAATATGGGTTAATTATACTTCTGAATACAACTTATTAGCTTTCAAATAATCGAAAATATTGTTATGATGCGGTTGTGGTTGACAATATTGAATCAGTAATATTGAGCTGAACTCTGTTAGTACTATATAACTCACAGTCATAAAGAAAATGGTTAACAGTTAGTAGTGTGTTATATTCTTGGCAGGTTGGGGGAGGATCTTTTGTGAATAAATGTTTGTGTGTCAAATTACAATGTCCTATTCTAAGTCTACAATGAATTGCGGATTCTTTCCTCGATTTACGTAAAGATGAATTCCAAGCAGTTACGGTATTTTGTATCATTCTAAGCTTATTATGTTGAGTATTTAACCATTCCTTTTGCCATTATTGCATAACCTGGGATTTTATCAAAGCTTTCATCATAAGGGTAATATATTAATAGATATTGGTAAACTAGTACTCTCTTTTAAAGTAAATAAGCAGAAAAGGTTGCAAGACTATATCTAAGGAACAAAGAAGAGTATTTTAAGAACTTCGGTTTATTAAAAAGGCTGAAAAATTTCTGTCCCGATTTTATCAATATCCCTGTTTTATCAGCTTAAAATTCGCCAAGGGGCTGATAAAAACAATCTGCAGCACTACTGACCCAGAGAGGTCTTCTTTCGTTGTTCAGGTTACGCGTTAAATAGCTTATCACTACTGGGAAGTGATCGCTAGAACATAGTGTTGGGGCCGGGTTTCCTGGCTTGGTCTAACGCGGAGCGGATTCTTGCTTGCTGAATTTCCTTCTCTAGATCTCTGCTGGCCCCTATGAAATTGGTGCCCATATCCGAGTAAATCTCCAGTGGGGAGCCTCTGCGAGCAATGAATCGTCGTACCGCCAATTTGCATGCTTCAGTGGTCAAACTATAGACCACCTCCAGGTGTACTGCTCGTACGGTGAGACAGGTGAATAGAGCCACCCACCGCTTCTGATATGTTCGGCCTGCTCGGATGAATATTGGTCCAAAATAATCCAATCCTACATATGTAAAGGGTTTGACGTAGGCAGTCAAACGCGCGGCGGGTAACGGTGCCATCCTAGGTACACTAGGTGACGCCCGATAAATCTTACACCAAGAACATGTTCCACGGACAGTCCTAACAGTTGTGCGAAGTCTAGGAATGTGAAATCGCTGTTTCACTTCGTTCACAACCGTTTCTCCGTAGCCATGTCCATACTTTCTATGGTACCAGTCCAGCAACAGTTTCGTAACCACATGGGTTTTTGGAAGTATTACTGGAAATTTAGCATCGTAGGGCACGTATGGAGCCTCGGTTATGCGCCCTTCCATTCGAATAACTCCATATTCATCCAAAAAGGGGCTGGCTTTGCGAATAGAACTTGTACTATCGAGTTTCTTATGCAGATGCTGCGGGACATTTCTGTTATGGGCCAGCACAAGAATGTCTCCAGAGAAACATTCATGCTGCGCCACGCGCCATATATATCGTTCAGCTTTTAGAATGTATTCTGGATGTAACAAAGATGCACAATCATTGTTCGCTTCTGCTCGCAGTTTCCGTCGACAGTTAGCCACGAATTTATAGGTATACGCCACAGTCCGCAGCAGTCGCTCCCATTTCGAAAATCTCCGAATATCGACAAGTGAACGTTGTTCTAGGTGATGAGAAACGTATCTCGAACGGAGCTCTTCAGATGTGTCCACGGCATGTGATCCTAGAGTTGGCCACTGTGATTCTGGTTTGTAGAGAAACTCCGGTCCGCGAAACCAGCGATCGTTTGCACAGAAGTTAGGGCCTTTTCCCCATTTGGTGGCTTCGTCGGCTACGTTTTCAGCAGTTGGTACCCATCTCCACTCATCCACAGTCGATTGAGCCAAGATATCGCTGACTCTAAAGGTTACGAAGGGAGTGTAACGCCGGGGTTCCATGCACCTAATCCAAGATAGCACTGTCGTAGAGTCACTCCAGAAAAATCGTTGGGCGATCGCCAGAGAATGATTCTTTTCGACATTTGCGGCCAAACGGCAGCCCAGCGCTGCAGCTTGCAGTTCCAAACGAGGGATTGTTAGAGCTTTCAAAGGGGCCACCTTCGATTTGGATGCAACGAGAGCACATCTAACAACACCCCGATCTTCGATGCGAAAGTAGACGGCACACGCAAACGCTGTTTCGCTGGCATCTACAAAAACGTGCATCTGTAGGGTTTTGTAGCTTTCTGGATGATAGTTAGGAAAATAGCAGCGGGGAATTCGTAATTTAGGTAACTCGGGAAATTGGGCCGCCCACCGCTTCCACTGAACGTGAACTCTCTCCGGAATTGGGTCATCCCAACCTACTCCGGCTCTCCATAGCTCCTGAATGATCAGTTTGCCATGGATCAAAAATGTTGTCAAAAATCCCATCGGGTCAAAAATACTCATAACCACTTTTAAAATCTGACGCTTCGTTGGTACGATCGAGTCTATCAATAGCGTTTTAAGAGATTCGCCAAACGTAACTGGAAAGGAGAAAACGTCTTCATGCGGCAACCATATCATGCCGAGAACACGCTCACCAGATTCTTCCTCCGATTTGTCAAACACGAATCGCTTTACTGTGCTGTGCTTCATTTCTCCCAGTTGTGCGAGGACATTGGTCGAATTAGACAACCAGTTCCGAATTTCAAAGCCGCCCTTGGCATGTACAAACTTCACCTCCCGAGCTATACGCACCGCTTCATCTTCAGTATCACGGCTGTCCAAATAGTCATCCACGTAGTGGTTGTCGATTATGGCTTCTGCTGCATCTGGAAATTCTTCAGCGTACTCTACAGCGTTCCGGTTCTTAACATACTGAGACGAACATGGAGAACAGGTTGATCCAAATGTGGCTCTGTCCATCACAAATACCTCCGGAGCATGCGAAGGATCTTCTCGCCAAAGAAACCGCTGAGACTGCTTATCACTTTCCCGAATTCTAAGTTGATGAAACATCTCCTTGATATCCGCACTGATGGCCACTTGACGTTGTCTATATCGGCTTAAGACAGCTGGTAGAGAAGTCAACATATCTGGCCCTTTCAAAAGCATTGTATTCAACGAGATTCCATTGACCTTCGCAGCAGCGTCCCAGATCACACGTACTTTTCCAGGCTTTTTTGGATTGATGACAGCCCCAAGGGGAAGATACCAAACCCGCGTAGGGTCAGCCGATAAAAGTTCGGTTTCCGTAGCTTTGTGAGCGTACCCCTTTTGCTGATATTCACGAAGCTGCCTAACGAGATTCTCGCGTAATGCTGGGTTGGATTTCATTCGACGCTCCAAACATTTGAGTCTTTGTTCAGCCATCGAATAGCTTCTGGGGAATTCTATGTAATCGTATTTCCACAGTAAACCTGTTTCGAAACCACCATCTACTCGTACTGTAGTTTCGGTCAGAATTCGTCGAGCTCGCCTATCATCTTCTGTCTCAATCGTTGGCACTGTTGACAAAACTGCATCGATTGCAAAAAAACGTTCGACTATACCATGAAGTTCGCGATCGGTTGAGCAATCACAGACATGATGATTGAAATATGCGGCGTCCTGGTTTCCGCTTCCTATTCTGCCATGGATTGTCCATCCAAGGCGACAGCGCGTAGCTATTGGTTCGTCCCCTCGACCCTCTCGTTTCTTAAGAGCTACACTGAGTTTTGAGTGTTCCACTCCGATGAGAATTCGCGGATTAGCATCTCGGTAGCTTTCTATTGGAAGCCCCCCGAGGTAAGGAAAGCTTCCAACCAAATCTTCATACACGAGACTCTGAGCTGGTAGTTTCAAGCCGTCCACCGTGCGAACATTAGACATAGTGTATTTGGTTGTACCGTTTCCACCTGCTATTTCTACTGTCAGACGTTCTGAGCTTGGTTCAATGCGAGAGACGTCCGAAGTCCAGTTCAAGCATAACGAGCTTACTTCTCCATTCAATCCTAGTTCCTTCGCGATGTCTTTGTCCAGTAGAGTTAGTGACGAACCTTCATCCAGGAAGGCGAAAGTTTTGATTGATGAATTTGGTCCGTACAACGTCACAGGAATCACACGAAACAGTATAGAATTAACCACCTGTCGATGTGTACTTACAGTTCCGGAAGTACTGGCTAAGTTTGTCTTCACTACTGGATTCGTTATTTCAACGGATCGCTTCACTTCATTGCTCTTTCCGGGGTGAAGTAGTTGATGATGGCGGGCGTCACATCCATCCACTCCACATGGATATGTTGTATGACAAGGCCATTTTCCGTGCCGAACGAGGCAACGACGACATAATTGCTGATCTTCGACAAGCCTCCACCGTTCATGGAGATTCTGTGCCTTGAATTTTCCACAATCCTTCACTTTGTGTCCAATCTGTTGACAAATAGGACAGCTTTTCTGTTTTGGTTGATCCTGAACTGCTCTGCCTGAACTGTTCTCAGAGCTTACTTTACCATTACCTTCTAACCCGTGAGCATTCACAAACGCCTTATCTCGGGAGGGAGGTCTTTTGGTTTCCTTATTACCCCTCTCCGGTTCGACGAACAATGAAACCTCACTGGCTTCCTCGATGATTGAAGACATGTAGTTCTCAAATGTAGTAATATCAGGTCTCAGTACTCTTCGCTTATACCGTGCCCAATCCATCTTAATACTCGCAGGTAATTTTTCTACGAGCTCTTGTAGAAGAGACGGGTTACCCAGGTGGGCGATTTGTCCAGAGGCAATCAGCTGGCTGCACAGATTCTGCACAACCAATCCATATGTAATTAATGTTTCCAACCTGTCAGCTCTGGGGGGAGGCGTAGAACGAACTTTTGCTAACAACGAGTTCACTATTATTTCCGGTCGACCGTACAGCATTTTCAGCGTGGCCATCACACGGGGCACTGCATCCGGCATCAATAAATTGCAACGTACAGCTTCTAGCGCATTTCCTTTCAAGGACCGCTGTAAACGCATCATATTTTCTGCTAACGAAAAACCGCACAGCGCAGTCGAATTTTCGTAACTGTTAATGAATAACGGCCACTCCAAGGGATTTCCTGTGAACACCGGTAACTCTTTCGAAACCACTTGCCGAGCAGCCAATTGTTGCTGCGATGGGCCCGCCACTGCAAGAGGTGAACTGATTGCTGGCTCAGGTATGGATTGAGAGATATCAGGCACACCGAGAGACGGAATATTAGTTTCGATACGCCTCGGGTGTGGGGTAGCTATTAAGTTCACATTTGGGTGCGGTGTGCTATGAAGAAAATGTTGCTCGGCTGCGTTGGATTGAAATACCCCGGGATCGCGAGTGGACGGGGGTAACGATCGAAAACGCGGTGGAAGACTTTGCATATTGGGCGTCTCAGCTAACCTATTACCAATCACTAAATCTCCTACCCGATAGTTTATTTGTTCAAGGATGTTTTCTAAAGTCTTACCTCCTGAGCTCTGATGGAGTGCATGAACATTTGGATCATACTCTAAATTCGGAACTGGTCGAGTCGCTGCACCTACGTATGCATTACTCGACGAAGGTATCGGTATGATACTACTAGCTGCTTGTACAGACGGGACTGGTCGGGTCGCTGCACCTACATATGCATTACTCGATGAAGATATCGGTATGATACCAGTAGCTGCTTGTACAGACGGGACTGGTCGGGCCACTAATGCACCCGTAAACGTAGTGTTTGTTACTGTATACGGTCTGTAACTCATACCCGATGTAAGTTGTCGAACTGCCGAAATCGGTTGTTCTACTACGGCACGTGTAGCATACGCTGGATTCATTAGTGGCAACGTGCAGGGAACTTCTTGCACTGTAAGCACATTTTGGTTTCTTTCTGTACCGGTAAGAACAGCAGTCGATACAAGCGTCGTCGGTAACATCTGGCTATTTCCTCCAACAGTCGTAAATGGTCGCTTCGGTGTGTTACTCAACCCTACGCTACTGATAGGAACTGGAATGAAGGGTACCGTCGATTGTACAGCAACAGCTATAGTGGCGTTAGTTGGTTTTCCTTGAGTTGCGGCGAACGACGTGGTTCCGGCGGGAAGGGTAGCTTCCGATTCCGTACCTGCTGCCTGTTCCTGCTGCTTCTCCATCCAATCCTTAACCTTACTACGACTGCTTTGCTGACTACGTAGCGATCGATTACTCCGATTATCGTTTTCCTCCAGTGTCGATTGAAGTACCGCATACCGTTGCTCTATATAGTGCTGGTCAATCTCCCTCTGCAGTTTCAGCGCGTCTTCCTGCTGCGCTAACTTAGCCTGCTTAATGGCAAGATCCTCAGCCAGATGCTTAGCATGCATCGCTCTTTCCTCTTCTAACCTTTTCAACTGCAACTCAGCTTGCGCTTGGGATGTCGACCTCCGAGACGATTTCGATAACGCTGGCAATATCTGCAAATGGCACTTATTGCACCGCCACGACCGGTCTGCAATCGAGTGATTCACCCCAGCGCATCTGAAGTGATGCCAGGTGTCACATTGGTCACACGCGACCATATCATCATCATCATCAGGATTATTGCACAGCGGGCAATTGTTTCGTACCGCGGTCGACATTGTGAGGTTAGGTGACTTACCTCACGGATATAGTTATGAACGGTTTTAATCGAATATATTCTCAGATGTCGAATGTGCACAGTACGGCCGATGATAGTATCCTGATGTGGTACCATAAAACTCTAAAAAGTTTGTTGGAAATTGTCCTCAGGTTGAAGAAAACGAACTGCTCTTTTAGCTTTTAATCGCTTTTTAGCTGTAAGTTTTATTAACTATTATTTATAAATTTTCCAGCACACATTTCATTCACTTACAGTTTTAGTTCTCCTATATTTTAACTCCAACAATTCAAACAATTTTAATATAATTTTATTACTCTTAGCTTAAGTTTTAATTCACGTGGTATCTATGATGATTTAAAGACGATGGTATAATTTCTGGTTTGTTTTGTTCCTTCTTCCTCCGCTCTCGACTTATATAATTCACCATAGACTGGCGCGCTGATCTGCTGTCGTCTCTTCATAGGGTTGCCTGGCTGAGCTGATGTAGGTTGCGTCAACAAGGCGGGATATTCCTCCATATAATTTGTCTTGTTTGGCAAAATTCAAAGACTTTCTTCTCCGTCACTTCGCGTTCGAATAGCTTACGCAACTCCTTCAACTCGTTTCGTGCGCCAACGAAGTTTGTTCCATTGTCACTCCAAATTTCCGCTGGAACACCTCGTCGGGCTACGAAACGCTGCAGTGCTGCAAGAAATGCCGCAGTGGACAAATTTTCAACTGCTTCTAGGTGTATGGCCTTCGTTACTAAGCAAACGAAAACCCAAATATACCCCTTCGCTGGTATGGCCTTGCGAATTCCTTGACGTATGGAGATTGGTCCCGCAAAGTCAACCCCGACCTTAAAGAACGCTGGTACTCGCTCAACGCGACCTTTTGGTAAGTCTCCCATAAACTGCTCTGCTAGCCTTGGATTTTGCTTAAAACACTGTACACAACTTCTGGTTACACTGCGTACTGTATTTCGACAGTTGGTGACCCAAAACTGCTGCCGAACAATAGCCATTACGCCGGAGGGTCCAACATGGAGATTCTCACGATGAATGGCCGCGATGAGGCTTCTTACTACCGGATGCTGATGCGGTAATATCCACTGATGCTTTACATCGTACGTTAAACTGGTGTTGCGTAATCTGCCACCAACTCGTAGTATGCCCTCATCTAAGAACGGACTAAGATTTTTGATTTTCTTGCAGGGCTCGCTGGATGATACGCGCTGGACTTCCTCTGCCAGACCTTGGTTTTGAACCACTCTAACGATGACCTTCATTGCCTGCCGAAGCTCGCTGATTGTGGGAAATCGCTCCATGTTGCGGCTTTCCTCTCTAATTCTGGCATTTCGACAAAAACGCAACACATATGCCACTACTCGTTGCAATTTCCGAAACGACTCAAATCTGATGAACACTGGCAACTCTTCATATCTAGTCACTATATGAACTCTGACGATAGGCTTCAACTCGGGAATTTCTTCAATTGCCAACGGTGGCGGAGTCTCCATACGGTACACTTAATTTCTTAAAAAAGTAGGACCATTCCAATAGATGTCGTTTGTGGCAAGCTTGTTAGCTGCTTGACCCCGAGAAACTACGTCGGCTGGGTTATCCTTGGATCTAACGTATTTCCATGCAAAACGATCGCCCGTTGAAACTATCTCGCATACTCTATTGCGAACGAACAGCTCCAACTGTTCTGGCGGATGCTTCAACCAAGCCAATACAGGTTGGTTATCTGACCACAGCGTCATCTCCCTAAAGTCCAGATTGATTACTGAGAGAACTTTCATAACCAAACGATGAAGCAGAAGTGCTGCCAGTAATTCCTTCCTCGGAATACTCAGCGGTGTAATAGGTGCAATCCTTGACTTTGATGCAATCAACTTCATACTTGCAGATTCTTTACCTAACGACCGGATGTACACGCAGGCTCCGTAAGCTACTCCGGAGGCATCCGCAAAACCGTGAAGTTCATGTGCACTAACATTAGCCGCTACCACTCTTCTGGGAATCCTCAACTGACTCACATCCTCTAGTGCACTTAGAAATAACTTCCACTGTTGTAGTAGAGCCGCTCGAAGGACCAATGTTGGGGCCGGGTTTCCTGGCGTACCAACTTGGTCTAACGCGGAGCGGATTCTTCGTTTCCTTCTGTGGCGGACTGTAAAACCACGGGAGCAGAATGCGACACTATGGCGGACTTAAAACACCAAACCTTTGCTATCGGTTAGCATTTAAACAAACACTTTATTCGTTTTATCTAGTCTTTAATTTACTGAATTTAAACTAATTTACATTAAACAGTATTTATTCACTTTTCCGCATGCTAAAAATGGCGTCCTATTCACCTCGATTGCCAAACTTGAATGTCCCTTTTTTCCTTTCTTCTGGTTTTTATTGGCGCGCCAAACCCAAAAGCGCGCGATTGTCACCGGTCGATCAAAGCAAACAGGGCTGCCGGCTTCGTTGTGCCTAATCGGTTACAAAAAATTAAACTGTGGCAGTAGGCCAAAGGTTGCCACGACACACATTAAAAAATTTCTTCAAGCTGACAGGATGTGGCTTGAACACATAAATCTGGATGAACTTTCCAATCAAGCAGAGGGCTCAAACTAGGGCTATCAAAGGCTAAGTCAATCGCTGAATAATTCCCGGTAACTTGACAAAAGTGAGTATAGGTACCATCGTTCAAAAGCAGCAAATTCAATGCGTCCATGATGGCTTCTACAACGATACCTTTATTATTTGACGTTGAGCAGCCCCAAGTTATGCTGTGGGCGTTAAAGTCGCCTGCCACGAGAAAAGGAGATGGTAGTTGGTTTACTAAATGTTCGATGTCTGCTTCAGATATGTTTTTGTTTGGAGGTATATACATATATGCTTCAAATAGTAAATTCTTTGGGGTTAAACAATTTTACTGCAACTGCTTGTAATTCAGAGTTCAACTCAATTTCAGTTGAATAAAAAAGTTCATTAATGCAGATTGCAGTGCCTCCTGAGGCACGGCAATGGTAATCATCTATGGTGCAGTAGATTTTGTAGTTTTTAAGAATTGATTTTCGACTGTGATCGAAATGTGTGTCCTGGAGGCTAAATTCACCAGGCTTATACTGATAGATCAACAGCTTTAGTTCTTCAAATTTGTTGAAGAATCCATTACAATTCCATTGTACAATATTAAACTGACGACGTTCTTAGCCTTATGTTCATTAAAAATATACACTGAAGTTTTTTTTATGCGGGGGATACGCACCGCATAAAAAAAATCTGCATAAAAAAAAGCATAACTTTGAAAATCCGCATAAAATAAAACCGCATAACTTTGAAAATCCGCATAAAAAAACTTCATAATTTTAATAATTTTCATAATCCGCATAAAAAATCGCATAACTTTGAAAATCCGCATAAAAAACCGCATAACTTTGAAAATCCGCATAAAATAAAACCGCATAACTTTGAAAATCCGCATAAAAAAACTTCATTATTTTTGACTTCATAATTTTGAAAATCCGCATAAAAACACATAAGGTGTGAAATATTTTTCAATATTAAGAGCCATAGTACTCAAGGAAGAGCAAAAGTAAATTCACTTAATGACTTATGCTGTCGGAACAGTGACTCCCCGGAATCGCAAAACTGACCTCGGCACCTAACCGACCAGCATCGAGATAACGATTTCGAGAGAAATTTCAACGTCGGGAAATTTCTCCGTCGGAGTAGACTAGGCCCACCGCTAGGGACTAGTTCGAATAGGTCGGGAAGTAGCTAAGGCAGATGCTCGTCGGGGCGCCTGTCAACTGGAAGTCACCCTCCACCCAGAATCGCAGGACCGACCTCGGCATCTGCCCGGGTACTATCGGTTTCGGAAGATCTTCCACTGCCGGGGAACTCTTCGTCGGAGTAGGAAAGATCCACCGGACGCAATCCTCCACCGGGAATCGCTGAACTGACCTCGGCATTCTGCCGGACTGCATCTAAGGAAGAATAACGTGTCCGTCAACGGTTGCAGGAGACATTCTTTCGTCGGGGAACTCTCCGCCGAGGTAGGCTAGCTCCACCGTTGGGAACTACGCCGAGTAGCACCGAACGCGACAGACCCTGGTCGTTGGGGCACCAGTGAACCGGAAGCCACCCTCCAACCGAAATCGCCAGATCGACCACGGCATCCAACTGGTCAACGTAGAGAGGAAGGCATGTAGAATATCATGCCGTGCAGGACTGAAATGACGATTACGAGACAAGCGAAATCTAGCACGACCAGCTAGACCTGGAATCAAGTGAAGTGCATTAGCACGCCTCCCCCCAAAGTAGTCATTTCAAATGGAATTCGGGGGATCAGGCAAATGTCGGACTTCTTGGTGAAGTTTAGAGGAATAGGGTTCAGAGTTATCTTCTCTGTTCAAAGTCCCTGACTCTGGTACACGATGGACGGAATCGGGAGTAAGGTCTAAATCTCTAAAGTCTAAAAGTAAGGAACGTGTGCCGGGTCGGCGTAAAAGCTTTATCACCAAGTAAAAAAAATACACACTCAGAGACTTTTTTCCGATCTCGCCGAACTGAGTCGAATGGTATAAAAGATTCGGCTCTGCGGGCCTCGGCTTAAAAGTCGAAATTCCGACCGATTGCATAAGTTTTATTATGAGAAAGGTAAAAAGGTACTCAGTCATTTTCTGTTTTTATTTTCACTGCATCAAGAATGCTTCTCATATCCTTAAGGTTGCACAGAGAATGCGCAAAATTCGCAAACGAAAAAAGCAGTTTTTTTCCACACCGTATGTTAGATCTTCATAAAAATCAATCAGCACTACTGTACCAACGCTGATTGATTTTTATGAAGATCTGACATACGGTGTGGAAAAAAACTGCTTTTTTCGTTTGCGAATTTTGCGCATTCTCTGTGCAACCTTAACCCAAAGACTAGTAATTTATAACCTAAAATAAAAATATGAACATTTGATGTCTTTTGTTTAAGCATGTGCATTCACGAGGATCTATCTTTCGATAAAAGTCGCTTCAGGTGATGCCCTAGAAATTAAAAGGAAGCTGCATAAAAAGAATTGCATAACTTTGAAAATTCGCATAAAAACCGCATAACTTTGAAAATCCGCATAAAAAACCGCATAACTTTGAAAATCCGCATTAAAAAACCGCATAACTTTGAAAATCCGCATAAAAAGTCACATAAAAACCGCATAAAAAAGACTTCAGTGTACTGATCTTGGAGTGGAATCAGGTCACGACAGTATATTGTTCCGCTTATTAGGTTTATAGTTGCGTGTTCCGTGATTTTTATTTTCATGTGTTGTCCGATGTTTGCTTGAGTAGTTTTGTCGCTTGTTGTCGGTCAACAGTTTTGAGCAGGAGGCAACCATCTCTTGTTCGGGTTATTCCAACATTTGTAGTAATGGCGTCCATTGTTTTTTTGATGAAGAAAGGGTTCTCGTTCTCCATTGTTTTCCCATCTTCCATTCGTTGAAGAATCAGAAAACGTGGTCCATTGTTATTCCGACCCAGGCGAAATATCTTCGTGTATTGGGATTCCGTGGCTACTTATCTGTACGATCCTCTCTTGTTCGATTGTTTAGAAGTCTTCCCTTGGTAGTTTGAGGTTCCTTCAAGTGATTCTCCGGACAAAGGCCCTTTTTTTTTTACAATGGAGAAGACCTTTATGTCCTAGCCCAGTACACGTGCTAACGGTAGGGTCCAATCTACCACACTGGGTGCACTGGGGGCGTGTCGGACTCGAATGGTGACCAGCCATTAATACCGACTAAACTCCATTGGGCTCCGCCATCATTCCTCCCAGGAACTACCTCTCGGTATTACTTCTGGCTGTACTAAATGTACTCATTCACTCTCACTCACGCGATCATACATCCTGTATGAGGCTTACTTGGGTGCTCTCTCAATCACACTTTGATTCACTCTCAAACACTCCCACATGAGGCTGACTTTTGTGCTCACCTTTTACGTTCCATGCGAGGCTGACTTGTGTGCTCACCTTACTCATTCCTTGCTAGGCTTACTTTTGTGCTCGCCCTACCCATCCATGTGAGGCTGACTTGGGTGCTCACCCTATCACCTGATTCACTCTCAATCGTGCCACTCTATTGTACCTTTGTCACTCCCTCTTGCATCCCATTTGGGACATTTTTCTTAGGCCCCACTTCTGACATACCATGCGAGGCTGACTTTTGTGCTCACCTTTTTCATTCCTTGCTAGGCTGACTTTTGTGCTAGCCTCTACCAACCTGTGAGGCTGACTTTTATGCTCACCCTTAACATGCAGTGTGAGACTGACTTGGATGCTCACCCTTTCACTCCTCTGCCACGCCATGAGGCATCGATAGCTTAGTTCCAACATACTACGCTACGACCCTCCCGTCTTGGCATGAGGCAGTCCACTTATACGCCTATACACTCACTCTTCTGTCTTGCTTCGGGGTGGCTGGGTTTACCCCTTACGCGGTTGCCATTCGCTGCGCCAAACCTGCCTCGGCATGAACAGACCATTCACTCCCTTTTTTTTTGCGCTTGGCCTTTTTTGCTCCAACTAACCAATCACTAGTTAGCCGTGCCCGCCGTCTGTTGCTCGGTTCGCCAGATTACCTGTAGCCTACTGGCAATCTGGATGGTAGCAGCCGAGACTGCGTTCCACTTCTCCACCGTTTGACACATCCGCTGAATAAGGGTATCCGGGGTTGTGTCCCAGCCACAGACGTCAAGCATTGCTCTTCTTTCGACGTCGAACCGATGACATACGAACAGTATGTGTTCGGCAGTTTCATCTACACCTGGGCAGTCCGGGCAGACTGGGACCTCCGCGTGCCCGAACCTGTAGAGGTACTGACGGAAACAGCCATGGCCTGACAGGAATTGTGTCAGGTGGAAGTGAACTTCCCCATGGGGTCTTCCCACCCAGCTCGATATGCTAGGTATCAGCCGGTGGGTCCACCTACCTTTCGAGGAGTTGTCCCACTCACGCTGCCATCTGGCGACCGAGGTCACCGTGGTGCGCTCGCGGGCTCCCCTATTTCCACGTAGCTCAAAGCACTCCTCATCTTCCCGAATGACCAGCCCGACTGGCATCATGCTCGCTATCACGCAGGATGCATCGTGTGATACCGTGCGGTAGGCAGATATCACTCTGAGGCACATCACGCGGTAGGTGCTCTCCAGTTTCCGTAGGTAACTGGTTACCCTCAGTGCTCTTGACCATGACGGGCCGCCGTACCTGAGGATAGATACGGCAACGCCTGCCAGTAACCTACGTCTACTGGCGCACACCTTTGAGCTGTTGGACATCATTCTCGATAGTGCCGCAACAGCAGTCGACGCTCTCTTGCACGTATAGTCGACATGGCTGCCGAAGGTCAGCTTGTCGTCTATAATGACTCCGAGAGACTTCAGACTTCGCTGTGAAGTGATCGCGACTTCTCCCACATGGATAACTGCATGTTGTGCCGACTTGCGGTTGTTGACGATAACTACCTCCGTCTTATGATGAGCGAGCTCCAGGCCTCTCGCGCTCATCCATTCCTCCACCGTGCTAATCGCGTGTTCTGCGGTTAGTTCTACCTCAGGAATTGACTCCCCGTAGACCTCCAAGGTTACGTCGTCGGCAAAGCCGACGATCTTGACCCCAGGAGGGAACTTCAGTCTCAGAACCCCGTCATACATGAGGTTCCATAGCACCGGGCCTAGGATCGAGCCCTGCGGGACTCCGGCGGTAATCGGAACCCTTTTCTGACCGGACAAAGGCCCTTATCTAGAGCCAAATGTCCTGGAGCCCCCTTCGGGGTCGCTGTTCATTTCTTCTACCTCCGTCAGTACGATAAAGAAATGTGGCACTCACACTAACTTAAACTTAATTTGATTCCTTTGTACGGTTGGTTGGATGAAGTTTTACTGTAAGAGCAATCATATAAACATGTTACTCTCGTAAAGGCGCGACTCGTTCTGTCGCAGTGTTTTTGTGCTGATCTATTTTTCATCGGTGTATTGCGCTCTTTGTGCACATTGTGTGAGCTGAACCTCGTGCTTTCTTACGAAAACATTTTTTAATAAGGCAATTCTCAAACTCTCAAAACGATAGAGTTTACTGGACCGACCGTTCATACAAGAATTTGAGTCAACGGTTGGCCACCAGGAGACAGCATCCACCACAAATAATAGTATGGGCCGCAATAACCGCAGATTGGCGCACTCCACTCGACAAATATTTGGTATCATCTATTTGTTGACGGCGACGTTCGACATACGAATCATATCAAAAATGGTAATGTCTGTTGGCTACCTCGTTCGTGCGATTTGGCAACCTTGGAATTTTTGTATGGTGCTACGATTGGACCAACCGAATGAGGTTTTTAAAACGTAGTCACGGTGGATATTTTTTGAAATATTATCCGAGTCTCAGTAATCAAACATCATTTTTACTGATATATCAGCAGAAAAATTGTTAGACTAAAACAAACAAATAACAAAGATTGTCAACGATCTTTTATAAATTTTATTTCAAATTGAAAAAAGGATGAAAAACACCATTTAGTTTGCTCTGATCTTGAGGTTAACTTTTGTTTTGCAAATGGCCTTTTTCATTGAAAATTCCTACAGTTTTATTGAAAGTAGTTGTGATCATGTGTCCTCGGAAGGGGAGGAGGGGATCAAAAGTGAAAGTGTTTTTGTGCACGTGGTATATCAGTGCAGATCCAGAAATTTTTAATTAGTTTCAACTTTATATTATTTTCAAACTAAAAATCATTCCAAACCAAATTTGACCAATCAAACTGATATTCTTTGAAGAAGGTTACAACGTAATCCGAATTGTACAATTTCCATTTTAAAATCGAAATTTCAGACCCCTCCCGATTTTTTTATTCTGGATCCGCCCCTGTGGTATATGAACGGCCCCCTAGATGCCCCAAGCAGCTATGTAATGTTGAAATCATGGTTAGCCATGGGAATATATGCGAAAGTCATAATCCTAACATTAGGTTGGTCATCATAGCTGCGGGAATTTCCCATTACTGGCCCAAAAGAAACAACTCAAATAATACCTCATTGCAATGCATCGATACAATCATTGTGGCAAAAGAGGCATTTCGCTCCTTCCGGCCCTATGTGTCTACTGCCGGTTGTCTTACTTAGGCTATCGTCGTTGACTGCCCGCCGGCAAACGCTCCAACAAGTAGATATGCACCGCTTCACGCTCACGCAAAAAAAAATCAGAGACAGATTAAAGGTGCTTTGTGCTGCATGTAAAGGTATTAATCCGTGTCATGCTTATGCTGCCCACACGTTTTCTGGCGTTCCGTTCGTCGAACGACAAACATAAACATAGAGCTATATTTATACTCGTACGGTGTGTTTTAGTGTTTTCTGACTCGATCACATTTCTGGGTGATGAATATATTTTCACGTTATTTGCCTAGGCGTTCGTCGACTTACAGTTGATATCGAACGTGAAAATCAGACTGAGGTCCACCAAAATAAGAATTGATTAAAAAGTTATCTACCGGAAAAACTGAAAGGTATAAAAACCGGAGAAAAACAAAAAAATCGCATGCAAAAGATCTTATATCGCTATACATTCAAGATAAACATCGACTAAAAAAATATATTGTAAGAACGTGCTATATTAGTCCGGTTTATGTGCACATTTTTTTTTTTCGATAGAAGTGAATTTGAAGTTATTCCTATTTGGTTTTTACATAATTTTGGATTTTGAATTGAAAAGTTTTTTTCATATGTAAAACTTAATAGTAAATATAGGCACAATAAAAAGTGGAAGCTGGCCCAAATCAGCTAAACGTAAATTATGAGCTATAGCTAGTTTTCCTGAAAGCTTGACTGACGGCGCATACTTTCCTGCCAAACGGTTTTTCGCGATCTCGCGTCAGATTACATCTATGACAAAAGGTCCGAAATGGACCAACACATACGGTAATCGAGGGAGAGATGCCGCACATTTTCAAAAATCAACCCTGCATCAAAGTAAACCAAACAATTCAAATCATTTTTATCGATTGCTACAAGTATCTAAAATACACTTGGTTTTGGCAATGAAAAAAATTCAACAAATTTCAATAAATATTCTGGAAAAAAGGTCTATTATAGTGAAATGCCGCATGTGCGATTAAGACGCCTCAACGTGGTCCCAAACCCAAAAATGACGAAAAACAATATTTTCTGACTTTCGTTGATGTCTTCAGCAAAGTTTCAGGAAACTAGATTACACCTATAAATTGGTTAAGAGGGTATCCCCATTGCAAAATAGCGCTCCGAAGCAACATATGCCCCTAGAGCACACACATGAAAATTGAGAAACGTAAAGTTTTGAGAGACAAAACAAAGCTACATGACAACCATGGAAATGATATATTCAGCTGAGGGTTTCGCCAATTTCCCTCTACTCAAATTTTAGAGAAGTTACAAACCCGAATCACGTATGTACCCCAAATTCACTATACCGTTCGAGTCAGTATATTGAAAAGCATTTAACAGTGAAAATGCATCCTGCTCTAAATAACAAATTTAAATGGATAGTGGATAATAGCGGTAAAATGGGCGAGACACCCTATATATAAACATCAAATAATGCAGGGAACTAACACTTCCCAAACCATTACCAAGATTGACTTGAAGATGTTGAATTTCGATACAGCTGACGATTTGTATTTGATTTACATGTTTATACAGTCTGATCACTTTTGAAACTTTTGGACGGGTTCTTACATTTAGGCAGCGGTCGCGTGCATTACTTTATTTCGATTTTTTGGACTTCAAAACGCACATATACATGCATAACACGTCGTGATCTCCAATAATAGTTAGTGTCGTGCCGTATTGTACGATTCGTGTTAGTAAAGTTGCAGAGAGACAAACGACATGCGATAAATAAGACTACCAAACGACCCAGTCAGTTCGACCGGTTCAACTTATAAGAGATGTTGGTTTACTCGTGCGACTTTACTGAGATCCACAGGCGTTTGGTTTGCTTTTTCTTTTCAAATTTGTAGCCTGAACGGAAATGTTGCTTTATGTTCAAAAAAAAGTTAGACGACTAGTCAACAACAGCTGTGCATTTTGTTTCGCCTTGTCAACACAATACTTTATCCGCAATGCACGTTATGCATACTGCATCTCTCCGGTTTGTGAGCTTCTTCATAGCGTTGGTAATATAGTTTTCCAACTATCTCAAATATGTTTTATTATTATTCGAGTTGATCATTTCTAATATGACTGAATCTTTGCATTGTTATTCCAGTAAGGTAAACTGATATTTTGCAATACCGTAACATATGAGTTGCGACAAACTTTTCTATAGGGCGTAGTGCAAACAAAAAAACATCGCGAAAACGGCTTGTTGCACCAAAATCGTGTGCTAAGCGAAGTATATAAATGACAACTCCGTAAAATTATACACTGTCCCAAATTAGAATTTACAACCATCGTTGGAAAACAATATTCAAAAAGAACTGATAGTTTGAACATTGTATGGTTTATTACCTTCATGAATGATATGTGTATTTTGTTTGTTGTTTGCAATATCTTTCACATGTTTTTTATAATGTGTATTATTTTAATACTTGCAAATAATACAATGTTGAAAATGTCAAGATAACAGGAAAATGTGGAGGAGTAGTAAGTTAAGGAGTGTATTTAAAGTTGATCGGTTTCTGGAGAAAATTCGCCATCGTTAATCTATCTGTCGGAGTACAGTACACTCGTCTACGATCACGACCAGTAGCCTGCTACTGAATATTTCTCAAAGAAAGGGAACATATAAAATTTTGGAAATTAAATTTATTTTGGTGATACAGAGAGTGTACAAATATTTTTTTGCAATTTCCATTTGATAATGCAACAATTGAGCTTTTTTTCAAACTTTGGTTGCAATATACTGGAAATTGAGCAAGTGACAGTGAGCCTCAAAAAGCGTGTTTTGCTGTGTTCATCATAACTTAAAATCTACTAGACCAATCCACAGTGTTTTAAAACGTCGTTTTCGTGCTCAAAATTAATAGTGTCTAAGCCGTTTACTTTAGCAGTATAGTTTTCAAGCTATGGAACATTTTATATAGAAAAAATAGGACTTTTCGTGATAACTAACCACCTTTCATACCATACAAAACCTGTTTTGAACCTTGTTTGTATATATTTCCCTGCAATACTTTCTCGAATTTTGGTAATAGATTGCGGTGCAGGCACAAGAACTTCGAAAAAAGATAGCGTGAGATGCTATAAATCAAGGAAAGTATTTCTTATTTTCCATATCGGATTGTTTGTGGAATACAAGTATACGAGCGATAATAACGAACACTGAAGGGAACACTGAAGGGAAATATAAAGGATTGTTAACCTGATGCACGGGCTTGTTAGCAATAACGGAACTTGAAATCAGGTTCATAAAAACAGACGCGGCGAATTTTCAGTACCTACGTATTGACCCATGATCATCGATACTAGTCAGATTGGTCTTATTGGAGCCATTGTAAGATCTGTTCGCACCCTCTCATTCTGCTACTATCGGCAGAAGGCTGATAGCACCTAATCGTCGCCGGTCTAAGGACCAAATGTCATCAATAGACTTAGGCTCGCATGGAGGCATGAGATAGGAAACTTGTGAGAATTTTGTTATCCCACCGTTTGACGACCAATAACATGCCTATCTGATAAGCGGTAATAAAATTGACGCGCCCTCCTCACACAAATCAACAGGCAGTGACTTAACAAGTACTGAAAATTGCGTTCCCTTGGATTACGTATAAATTACTCTGTTTATGGATCCGTTCCTTGAAATTCAGAATTGAAAGAATCTGCATTCACCGGAGTATTCCATGCACTGATGGAGGGTTTTTATATCATCTTCATCATCATGAAACGATTTTTAGGCTGTTTCAGGATGCATAATTTGTGACCAAATAAAATTCCTAAATTTTATTTTAAATATTATGAGCATAATTGTACTTGATATATTATCTTGTTGCAACTAATTACAATTATTTACGTTTTAATCACATAAAAGGTCAGTATACTTGAACAAAAATAGCAGACACAACTTTTTTTAATTCTATGATTCCTATTTTGGTAAATAATAGCATCTTAAAGGAAATCGTTAAAATTTAGTGTTTTGAAACAATATCATACTGACGCTTTATCAAAATGCAAGAAAGCAATAGGTGTATTGGAATATTTGGCTTGGTAAATATTATGTTTCATAAATATTATGTTTTTTCGTAGTATGAAAAGTCTTACAGTTAAAGCAAGGCCGCCTGTTTAACAAACTATGTATTCTTCAAGCTGGCGCACCAAAAATGCGACCGACATTTCCCGTGAGGAAGAAATCTTACATTAAAGCTTCTGAATGGAAAACTACAAGTGACTGTCAGGCCATTGGAAGTCATTGTTCCAGAGTTAATCCTTTACTTCACTGTAGCACAGTCTAAGCTATTCTCCTTCTGTGGTGATATGCTGCAAATTCATAAATGTTCACAAAAAATTAAAAAACATAACACAAAATAAAATTACAAAAAACGGGGTTTTTTCACATAAAAATGTTTTGAAAAATAAGCAGATTCCAAACTTTTAAGACTATTGAGTTAATTACAGCAACAGTTCAATATCTTTTAACGATTGAGTCTTGATCATATGCATAGAAGAAAATCGCCAAATATGCTCCACTATCACCCCTCAAGAGATTTTTGAAATATACACTTTTCTTTCAGTTAAACATATGCCTTTGTCCCGATTCACTATCTTAAGTATATTTGGATGAGTTTAAATTTTCAAGCTTCAAGGTATCCGAAGCAATATATGTGAAAAAACTTACATATGCAAGATGTAGGCGGAACGAATCGCGACGGTAAGTCACGCATTTGCTTTAGCAGCATGAATAGAATTTTTTGCTGAGCCTTAAAAAATAACACTAGAAAATATCAACTAAAATTCACTTGTTAATAGCAAACCCACTCTAGACGTAAAATAAGCCACCACTGTCAGTTTTCCATATAGGTGCACATGTTGCACTAAAACTTGTTACCACACTAAGAAATAAGATCCCAGTTGAAATTAATACCTTTTACGTCCCACTACTGTTTCACGTAAGGGCTCTCACCTTAAGCCAGTATTGGGGATTATGGCAATAAGGCTACATCTTGTTACCACTTGGTATTTTGTGAGAGGCGTAATATGTTGGCGTCAACTATTTAGGTGAAAGAAATAGCAGCATTTCATTTCAGAAGCCAAAATAGAAAGCTAAGCAGGGTTATCGATATTTAACATGGCGAAACATAAACATGAATATATAAGTCTAAGGTACATACACACATAATTTGTTTTAATTTAGCTCTGGTAAATTTTTGCAGAGAAAAATAGTTTCTAGATTACCCTAGGAGGCATAATTAGTTTCAAGAAACAATTCCCAGGTTCTTTTTCAAATGTTATGTGCAATTATACTTGATATATTTATCTATAAGAAGCAAATTAAATTTTTTAATCACATCAAAACTCACGTGTTCGAGTGTATTAGAGCACAGACAAATTGTTCGCAATATCATAATAACACCTTAGCACAATTCATAAATGCAATAGATGTACTTGAATAATTATTTTGTTGTGACTAACGACATACCTTTCAACATAGGGACCCCGTTTCAAAATGTCGTAAGGAAAGGCAAGTAAGCTGTAAGCTTTGGAATGTTTATATCTTTTGTTGTACTGAATGTAATTATTCAAGTCCTTTGCTATTTTGTCGAATATATGTGTAGTAGACCTCTCCACATTTTGAAAAAGTTTTGAAATATACATGGGTCAGGTCAAATTTTTGTTCTAGGTGTGAATTTAAGAACTTTCGCCAAAAATGTCCTCATTTGGAGATGATTTAGAGGTGTCTCCAATCAAAAATCGTGTTTTTGCTATGTTTCCATAGTAACATCACTTACACTCTGATGTAATAGTCCCTACATGCCCACATATCATCAAAGGATGTTCCTTACACATATCTTAACATGTTTTAACAGGTGAACATAGCTCTAATCGCAATAGAAAATTTGTTAACTGGTTTTTTATATAGAGAAGAATACCAAAACCAAGAAAAAATACTACTAATTTTCCTGTGTAGCAATGTAGCATTACGTTTTGGAATATGTACGATATGTATTAATCACGAAAAAGTGTTTTGAGATGTCTTCCGAAAACGGCTCAGAAAAAGTGAAAACTCGCTGTCAGAACCGCCAATAGGGTGCACCAACCGAACACTAAAATGATGAAAAGTCTTCAATATAGTTTCGCTTTGTTTCTATTTGAAGAGAACAGGGCATCTCCTAGAAAGACTGTAGGGGAGCCCGGAGCTAGTTGGCGGTTGGGGTAAGTTGGCGGAATCCCCTTTTCTCCGTTTCTAATAGACATAAAACTCTCGATGTGTACCTCAAGTAATGTGAAACACATTATCCAATGTGTTTTTGTTGCAAAACATTTTGTTTTGAAGAAGTTGTGGGCGATATTGTGTTTTCGGGCATAATTTGCAAATTTTCTTAATTTTAAACATTTTGTGTTATTTGAGGTGATTGTCAATCTATTCCCCGAATGCTTAAATTTTTCGATAGTGCGTGAAAAGAGTTTTCAGTATCCGTATAGATATTACACCTATCCTTAAACAAAAGTAATTTTTTTAATCCTTCTTCATAAAATATGTGGTTGGGGTAAGTTGGCGGTGACGCACGCGGGGCAAGTTGGCGGTACTAGTTACAATGCAATAATAGTCACCAAATATTTTCATTTCTGGAATTCACTCCAAAGTAAGAGAAGCTTTTTCTTGTGTCTCTCGTCAATGCAGGGGACATTTACTTTGGCCAATCGCCTAAAGAATTTATACAATTTGCTTTTGAATATGGAGTACGCACCGAAGTCAAAATACCGGGGTATTGACACTGAAATATAACGGAGCTGGGGCTTTTCCGTGACACATAGTTTTGTCTCTAGAAATTTCGTTTATTTCGTTTATTACATGTACACAGATAATGAATCAAACAACTAAATAAAATTCAGAAATGTTGGCAACAGTTTGCTTTTTCATGCAACGTGTTCTATATTTTGAAAGATCTACTAAAATCAAAGCGGTAAAAAATGAAATCTGAAAACACCGCCAACTGGCCCCGGTTTCCCCTATAATACCAAAAAGGAAACATTTGTGAGCTGTGCACGGCTGGTGGATTACGATTCAAGTAGTTTGTGTCGTTCCATGCTACTAGCAGAGGCCATCATTTTTTATTTCCGCTGGTTGGGAAGTAGCAAGCACAACGAAAAAGCCGATTTTAAAACTTCAGACCGAAGCCCGTTCATGATTGGTTCCCATTACTTTCATGCATCGAGCCGCAAATCTTGAACAAAATTGGGATTTTAGTCGAATACTGCTATTCAAGCTTTTCGCATGCCTTCTTTTCGGGAGACTACATATCAACACCGGGAGAAAAGATGATTATCAGGGTGCAGCCGTCTCCTTGGATTGACTGAAATATTTAGTTGATGAAGTTCTGTACTAGTAACCAGGCTTGTTATTTGCTCACACAATGAGCCACAAAGAGTGAAATGCACCGATTTAAAATAGAGCAGCACAAAAACACTGCGATGTGCAGAACTACCGCACAAAGAGAAACTTGAAAACGAAAAAGCGTAAGATCTGTGCACCAAGAGCTGCACAATTTCGTTCAAAGAGTCACCTTGAAGAGCCACTTTTTTGTGCCTTCCCTCACTGGAAAGCAGGTAGGAAGGCGAATCAAACTACAATTCAGATAAAGTTTGATCGGAAGATCGTTTTAAAAATGTTTTTTGGTTGCCTTCTCTACTTACGTGCGCGTGGGACCAAGATATGTACACACTAAAGAGCCTCTTTATTTCTACTCTTTGTGGCGTGCAGCCATGGAGTAGAATACACGTGTGGGAGCAACGCGCATCGGAGTGAAGAGGTTTATTGTGAAACAGAAGAGCGGTGGTTCGCATGAAAAGTGCAAAGAGCGTTTGTTATTCTTCTCTTTATTTGCTCTGAGGTGCATAACATCGCTGCTAGGCCAATTGAACAAATATCTCCCACCCGTAGAATATCTTTTAGGCGAATAAAATAGCGCTATCAGACCAATCAAAGCAATTAAAGTCTAAAAATATTTTCTTTCACTATAATTTTTATTTCCGATTATTTGAAAGCAGCGAATAACGGAAATAACCGACTTTAAAACATTTAACCGAAGCTCGTTCGTGAATGGTTACCGCTAATTTCATCTATCGAGCCAAAAATCACTAAAACTCAAGGACAAATGGGCTTGCAAGTAAGCTAATTTATAGCAACTAGCTAAATGAAATGCAGTTTGATAACAAACCAGTCTTTTTGGACAAACTAAGTATACGAACTCAATTGTATTTTAAGAATTCATATAACATATCAAAAACTCAAATGCATAGTAATATAAAAATGAAACGCAGTATTAAAATGTACGTCACTAATCGCGCTTTGCATCTCTATAATTGTCACTTATCATGTTATCATCAGTTGCAATCTAGAACGTGCCTTTTTTCGTTCACGACACATTAAAGATTATTTCCTGTTTTGAAAGCGGCTCAAATCCATACTCGTACAACATTGGAAAGTTGACCATTTAGTAATTTATGACTTTTTTGTTAATGAAAGTAGATATATATTATGATTACAAACAAGTGTTCATCGGCACAGTCGCGCCATTATCTACATTTAGGCGAGAGACTGAAACCCTAAAACGATATCGCCTGAATTTCAGTTTATAATTCAGTGCACTACAATGCTTCCGAAAGGTTAAGGAATACACTAAAATCCCCGTAGAAAATATTTACTCACTGTCATTTTCGAACGAGAACTAGAGCATAGCGCCTATTTTCACCGTATTAGGGAGGGTGCCAGACTATTTCATTATTTAATCGAGCTATATGGCAGATGCCGCTCAAAATGTATGGGGGTATTAATACAAATGCTAGAAATTTGAGCTTCAGAATCAGTAGCATGAAAACGGTTGATAGGGTTGGGATAATAAGAATCGCGAGCGCGTACAGAACGATATCATCGGAGGCGATATGCGTCATTGCCAGGAATGATTTCAGTTTTTGCTCGGCTAAGGATGCTTCCGGAAGTACCTGCATCGGTTTAGACATGCTTCGTCATTCCTTTTCCCGGAGTGTGTGAACGTGCATGAGACACCAGAACACGTGATCTTCGAATGCCCTAGATTCGCAGAAGTTGGAAGGTGTATGCCTGGCGTAACAATATCGTCGAAGAGATGTACCACGATGCGCACATCAGGGATGCGATCAACAGAGTAGTATCGAGAATACTCTCCGAACTGCAGAGAAGTAGCGAAAGGACTAACAAAGCAGCACCGCCGACTAGAAGGCCGCTGTGAAACAGAAAATAGGGTTCGGCAAAAATTCTGCCGTCGGGAAGCTCTCCGCCGGAGTCCATCACCGTAGACCAGTAGAGTAGTATGCGATAAAGCACCGGGTTGGGGCCATCAGCGCGCCAACGAATCGGACGCCAGGCTTCACCGGAATCGCCGGACCAACCTCGACACCCTACCGGGTAGCTCGCGAGTAGGTTAGATTCACCGCCAGGGACTAGATCGAGTAAATCGCGTCGAATAGCTAGCAGTGAGTCGTTGGGGCGCCAGTGAACCAGTAGCTACGCTCCACCTAGAACCGCTGGACGGACCTCGGCACCTGCTGTCTGGCCCTTTAAGTAGGCTAAGTCCACCGCCGGAGACTAGATCGAGTAAATCGGGACGAAGCCGGAAGCAAAATGGCTCACGAACACAAGGGGGATCGGTAAAAGTCCACCGCCGAGGAATACACAGTAGGGTGGGTTCTAATTTAGCTGAGAGCTACTTTGCTCACGAAACAGACGTGGGTACCGGGAGAAATTCCGCCGCCGGGGAACTCACAGACGTAGTTTCACCGCCGGATAATATCCGAGTAGATCTCGATAAACTTAAGAGCTAAATGGCCCATGAAAGCGGGTATCGGTGTCGGGAGAAATTCCTCCGTCGGGGAACTCTCTGTCGAAGTAGGATGAGTTCACCGCCGGAACTCTCCGAATAGACCGTAATAAGGCTGGGGACTGAATGACTCACGAAAACAGGAGCTGAATGGTTAATGAAATCAGCAGCTAAACGGTTCACTAAGACGGGAGCTAAATGGCGACGTAATGGATGGTGACGAAAATCAAAGGAAGAGCTAAATGGCTCAAATGTCGAACCATTTCATGGATTAAGTGGGTCTCCACGACAGTTGCGAAAAACTCGTGGGCAAAAGAGAGAGGTGCGAAGAAAGAACAACGAGCCCCCCACAAAGTGATACCTTGATGTAGTTTCGTTGGGAAGAAGGGCAAAACAAGAAGACTATGGAGTGTTTTAGTGGTTAAGTACGAAAGTGAGACGCGTGTCCCACACCGCGTCAATACACTATAAGCCAGGCTTTTGAACAAAATAATGACGACTTTGTTAAGTTAGGATTTTTCCCCTTTACGTACAAAGAGTGGTTTCACCGAAAATTTCCCCCCTGAGGAGAAATTTTAGTGTTTACTCAATTTTTCCTCCTTAGGGAGGAACGTAGCACAAGCTTTTGAAGATTTTAAACCTTACTATTAAAAAATGGGTGTTGTAAATGGGCTCATGAAAACACCACATCACTGACAGGACTAAGCTAGCTTCGGATTGACGCTAGCTCCAAAAAACGAAAACACTAGATTTGCTTAAAAAACACAAATAGTGTTTTCGTTTCTTGGAGCTAGCGTCAATAAAAGAAATGTTTTCAGTGAATAGAAAAATACAATATTTCAAAATAGAATGCGACGATCTAAAAAAATGTAGCATTAGTTCGTATCAAGAGGTTACGTTAATTTACCTGACTACAAAAAAGTGACTAAGTGCGCTGTAGACGTAACCACTAACAAGAAAATGAAATGAAAATGACCGAAAGTATAAAATTTCATAAAACCCGAACAAGACTCGGAAATAAATATCACACTTTGCTGAGTGCTGATCTCGATAAAAATGCCGATGTTTGGCACAAAAATTAAGTTTCATGTGAATTTGTCACTATTTGAATTTCTCGATGAAATGTTTTGAAGTTTTGTTAACATTTTGATCGATGGATTATCTCTGTTTTGAAAGTTATATTCACTAATGTTACCATAATGGAATTTGTGGGGTGATAATAACTCCACAGGATACAAAATACGTTTCCGTTAATGAGAAGCATTGGATTAGTTTTGTTGTATATTACAAGTATTTGTAATATAAGTTAGTAAACGTTGTCGAATAGTCTTACAATGGGCCAATCACTCATCATGATTTCTATTGATCTGTCAGTTTACTTCATCTTCCATTGAAATGCCGCGGCAATTGATTGCACGCAAACAAGCGAGTTGACGCAAAACAATTAAAATTGCATGAGTGGGGTTAATTAAAATACAAAAGCGGACTGTCGATATGCTTAACGCTGGATCCATAAATGTCTACGCTCTCCACATGGATGAAGATTTTGATATTTACGACTTGTTGATACTTCATAGACGCATACATAAATGCTTAGAATACAACTATGATAGCAAATCGTAAAAGGGGGAGGAATCCTTTGTGAATATTGGCTAGTTGTTAGTCAGTAGCGCGTAGTACATATTAATTGTATCAATTCTGCGAAGCACTATCGAATGAAATTTATTAGGTGTCTGAAAATACATATACTTTACGGACTTTCCATTGTATGGGAAGAATATTATCTCTATAGTGTAGTATAGTGAATAAGTGTAGAGCACTTCGTACATTCGACAGAAAATTATACATTCTATAACCATGTACGATTAATTTAATTTCTGCTCATAAGCATAAGCCGATTTGGTCGTACAAACTGCGAATCTAATAGAAACAGAAATAATTATTCTAAACACTTCTTGTACAAATAACGTTGCATCAAGTAAGTTGATGAGCTACAAGTCATTTTAAAAGTACCACGGCTCACAATCAGCGTTGCACATGTCCTAAATTTGTCTGAAATCTTTGCAAACCTTGATTGTCGCTTTACATATCTCTTCAATATTTTGTAATTGGTGCTCGTAGCGAATGCAAATTTGGTTGAGAAGATTTTTTACACATTATATCATTTCAATCTGATATCTCATATCTTTACTGCAACAAACTGTTCAATATAATGTCTAAAACTAATCTCATTATAATATATAGCAAATGTTCAACAATAACCTTAGAATCGCCTATCATTTGCGCTGTTGTACAGTTGCACTCTGATATTGATCTTTCTGATCAAGTACATCGTCTTTAGATAAATAAACTTATCGACACAATGTGACTTATGTATCTAGTTGGCATTTCACATGCGCTATGCATCCAAATCCTCAATGTCCGTCTATGTCAACCTATGATATTATGATGAAAGTTTTTCACAAAGA
Source organism: Topomyia yanbarensis (assembly GCF_030247195.1). NCBI lineage: Eukaryota > Metazoa > Arthropoda > Insecta > Diptera > Culicidae > Topomyia > Topomyia yanbarensis. The sequence continues at coordinate 301,328,221 of NC_080671.1, read as the reverse complement.
AGTTAAGGAATCGGGCGCTTTTAGCAGATGTGCGCTTAGTACACAACACACGTTGCTGTCAGAATATATCGACTGAAACGTTTTCTGTGGTGCAAAAGTACCTCATAAGACTAGAATATATGATAATTGAAAAGGAGAAAGAAAACATTGGCTGTGATGCTAAAATGGGCAGAGTGTGAATCGTTGTGTCCAAATTCTGTCACGACTTAATTCGTCTGCATACTACCACAGTGTAACGAATAGTACTCTGCGACACACAGTTTCTTTTATTTACTTTGCTCAAACGAAAAATGTTTATAAGCACTATTAAATTATTTTTTATTTAACATTTTTAATGTTCGAAACTCCTATTAGTTCGCGTAAGAATGGCGTTTGTCAAGAAATCAAAATTCCAGCTCAGTTATCTTATTAGGTGTGAGCAAAAAAAAAACCTTAGCATACATCTTGAGAATTTCTTTTTACCTTTATTTAAACAGATTTTGCAGGCGATTCTTCGTGTTCTGGACCATTGCAAGGCTAATGCTTCGATCCTACTGACACTGAGGGCTCTTTCTGGTTGGATCTCAAACCACAGACTAACAGACATAACACTCAAAAACAAAGCTTCGCCCGCTTCAACGGTCATTTTAAATATATTTGTAGTTGGGACTGTGGCCACATTTGAAATTATGGCGCCACTGACATATGAACAAGCTTATGGGGGATAGACCACTAGTGAAAAATTGTTCCCAAACCTGAGGGGTAACCCACCAGTAAATTAGTGTTTGGGACTGTGAATAAAAGGTGGAGCTAGTGTTCTGGGAAAATTGTCGGATCGATGTTTTTTGAGGGAATTCCCTTATAGTGTTATGTCTGTTAGTCTGTGCTCAAACGACAGGCTTCCTGCACCTTACTCTGTAGCGATACAGCGCATGCAGGAGTCGTTTTTGAGCAACGTGAAGTATTGATTAATGTTCTGCCGCATTACATTTTTGGTAAATGTAGAAATGTACTGTCAGGGTAGACTTAATCTACTATTTCACCATCAACGAACAACCATCCATCTATGACTAGACCAAACAAACAGCAAACAAAAAATAAAATAACAAAGGTGTATTTACCATCGTTTTCAAAAAATTAAAAAAAAAAACAAACCAAAACAATCAATATATATTTGACTCCAGATAAATAAACGTCTAATATATGTGATCGGCACTGTGCTGAAAATTAAAATCTAATGTAATGAAAAAAACTTAGAGTTACCTTAAATGTTAGCAAGTTCTGCAGAGTAAACTGAGTTAATGATCTTTGCTGTAACTAATGTTGTTATGGTCTTATCGGCAACTGTTTAACTCCTATGGTTGTCACTTTTCCATGTTTGCCAACCTCCATCATTTTGTTATCAGGTACCACCGGAATTCCATAATGCCTTATATAGCCAATTATTACAGATTTCACAACACGAATCTTCTGTACTAATTAAACGGAAACGAAAGACATCACACACAATTGCGAAACTGGGCGTATACGATTCATCCTTTATTCAGAGAGAATCTCCATACGACAAAATAAGCACTGTCGCATTATAACACACTGATATAGCCAATCCTTATCGAGCGTATATTTGCCAAGAAACAACTTCACTTATATCTCTCAAGAAAAACACTTCACCGAATGGGTTATAATTTCCGACAACGGTCCCGTGGCGCTAATAATCAATAATCAAGATTAAAGTTTACGCAAAACACGACAGTTAAAACTCGATCACTCTACAACATAGACTTACGAAAACCAACAATCTACAACCTACCAAGTACACTGAAAAGGATAGACTGACAACGCGCTGAAAAGCATAGCCGATACTCCCCAAAGCTCACACGGACAACGACGCCACCGCACCACCTAACAAACCTGTTTCCACGCGCGCCAGATATGACAACCCACATCCGGCAGCGTCGCTCTCGTAGATAGATTCGGATCGTTCTGCCTCAACAAAACTGAAAATCTCTCTCGCGAAGCTCTCTCCGATTCTCAAACGTGGATGGCAGATTGACACTGCTCAGTTCACTGGTGGCTCATATTTATGTGTCGTTAAAGGGCGAACATGAAATTATTGCGACACCGAAAATGTCATGCCAATTTTCTTATAATGTTTAAAATCAAACCAAAATTTTAGGGTAGTTTTATACATATATTTACTTCAAAAATCAAAAGAAAAGTTAATCGATGGAGCCTTGAGTGTAAAATTGAACGCATTTTCGTTTGATGCCCTCCATCAAAGTCTTTACAGTGTAATCCGGTACCAGTCTCTCAGTTTTTTTCCATTTTCTTAACATGTCCTTCTCGTTTTTGACTGTCTTCTTGCTCTTCCAAAGTTCCTGCTTCATCATTGCCCAGTACTGCTCCACCGGGCGCAGCTCTGGACAGTTTGGCGGATTCATGTCCTTTGGAACAAAATGGACAGAATTGGCCTCATACCACTCCAGGACATTTTTAGAATAGTGGCATGATGCCAAATCTGGCCAAAATAGCGGAGCTTCGCCGTGCTGCTGCAAGAACGGCAAAAGGCGCTTCTCGAGGCACTTAGATTTGTAGATCTCGCCATTTACTGTGCCCTTTGTCACGAAAGGCTCACTCCTCAGTCCGCAAGAGCAGATGGCCTGCCAAATGAGATATTTGGAGGCGAACTTCGACATTTTCTTCTTCTTAAATTTGTCGTCCACATAGAACTTGTTCTTGCCGGTGAAAAACTCCAACCCCGGGATTTGCTTAAAATCGGCTTTTATATACGTTTCGTCGTCCATCACACAGCAGCCATATTTTGTCAGCATCTTCTCGTAGAGCTTCCGTGCCCGAGTTTTAGCCGTCGATTGCTGCCGCTCATCGCGGTTTGGGAAGTTCTGTACCTTGTATGTATGTAGTCCAGCTCTCTTCTTTGCATTCTGGACGTAGCTCTGCGACATGCCGATCTTTTTAGCCAAATCACGGCTTGAGATTTTGGGATTTGCTTTAATCATCCGCTTCACCTTTCCCTCCGTCTTTTAGTTCTCCGGTCTCGATTTTCTTCCAGCTCCTTTGCCGTGGACCAACGTCAACCGCTCCTAGAACCGCTTCAACACACTGGAGACGGTTGAATGATGAATGTTCAACATTTTTCCCAACTGCCGGTGCAACAGATCAGGAAATTCCAGGTGTTTGGAAAGAATTTGTTTTCTCGACTCGCGTTGGTTCACCTCCATTTTCGTTGAATCGAAAAACACGACTTCGAGTTTGACAGCATGTAAACAATACACATCAATGAGAAAGTGGGCAAAATTTTGTTGATTTCTACCCAATGGTAAAAAAGTTATGCCCTGTCGAATGTGTCGCAATAATTTCGTGTTCGCTCTTTATGCACAGATAGATTTGTAGCACACTAGCAATGAAACGTTTCTGGTAAACCATTGTATGGCAAACTATGTATGTATGGTGAGTTACTGATTTATTTTCAGTGGGTTAAATGAAGTCTGGTATTTCAAAAAACAGTTGATATTATTTGAAAAATGAATCTACAGGGCGGAAGGTACATAATTAAGAACCTCTTGTAGGAGTAATCGAGGCAAAAATAATCATATTCGACAAAAAAAAATATTTTCTACTCGAATTCAAATCACAATCGATACAGACTTATAAAACTTTTGCTGTAATTGATTTGTTCGCGTAATGCTACGAAAATTTCACGAAAATTTGACGAGCTATTGTTTGTGCGTTTGATGTCAGATTTTGAAAAAAATAAAAAGCGAAATATTTGCTGTGATTTGTTTTTCATAATTTATTTGAACATACAGTGAAGATCCGATTTTATCAGCCCCCGATTTTATCTACCCCCGATTTTATCAGCTTTTTGACCCTATTTTATCATCATCATATGAAAATTGATAGTTGGCAGTTTGATGGCCTCTAGCAGTCGATCCAAATTGAATTCGAGTAAATCCTTTCCTGAGCATATTTTTCTTATCTTAGAGATCCGAAATATGAAAAAAATATTTTTTTTTAAATTTTGCGCTGTTGGATCCCCTTAAGGGAAGTTCATGCGTAATAATCAGAAAAGGCTATGAGGAGATATCTAGGGACTAAAGAAGAAGGTTCTAAGAGCTAAGAGTTTCTTAAAAAGAATGAAAAATATATGTGCCGATTTTATCAATGTCCCGGCTTTATCAGCCTAAAATTCACCAAGAGGCTGATAAAAACGGGTCTTCATTGTATTATGAATGAATAAAGCATAAGTTAATTTTTCGTTGCTATAGTGCATTCGAATTGAATATTTTGTTACTACAAGCATTCCAATTCAGAAGTTTATATAATTAGTGACAATATGATCATAATGCCATGTGGTATTTTTGGTACTTTGCGATGCAGTTTTAACAAAGGTAAACTCAAGAAAGAGTGGTCAAAGGTTTCCCATGTACAGTCCTGATTCGTTGGTTGGGCCACTGCCTATGTCCAACTAACGAATTTAATTCGCTAGTTGGACCGACTGAAAAATGTCAAAAACTCTCCAAAGACATTAGTCACGTAAAAGATTGTTAGATAGATTATCAAAATCAATTTGACATGAGATTTTGACAATCAGATGCTTTTTTGTTGGGCAACGGTCCAACTAGCGGAGGTCCAGCTAAAAAGCGGGCCAGTTAAAGTGTCCAACCAGCGAAACACGACTGTACCAAAGAGAATAGGGAAAGAGTGAAAATCAGTCAAAACGGCAACACTCCCTTTATGATGATTTTAACACTTTTTTTTAATTTTGGCAACTGCTTCCACAGGCAGCACTTTAAATGACTCCTATTATATTTTGAAAACAAACCGTACGTCGATCGTTGGATTTGTTTATCAAAAGATGTGCATTTCGAAACAAAGAGATGAAATAATTCTAAAACTTGTTTTACTCATACATATACTCTAGAATGCACCTTACAATCACGATTGAACTAAATTCTGACGAAAATTCAAATTTCTTTTTTGATAGATGTACAATACTTATCTCCTCTAACTCAGGAATGAGCAATGTTTATTTACATTGCACGATTGGTCTGCTCAATAAGGTATTTTTGGTTTCACACTATTCGTCTCTTTCCCTATTCTCTTTGGACTGTACCATCTAAATGCGATGAACTCGGTTCACCGTCAGAGTGACAGCTCAATACTAAACTGCACTGATAAAATAAAGTACACGGTTAAATAAAACAACCTGCAGAATAAGTTCTTTTAACGTACTTCTGAGTTGTGCGTCGCTTTCGCACTTATTAGTGTTGTCAAAAACAAAAAGAGAGATTCGACTCAGTCGAGGTCTTCCGTGGAGGAAAGTACTTTTGAGTTGTTTGGGGTGAACTCAAAATTAGGTAAATTCAACTTAAATTTGAGTATAAAAAACCTATCAATGAGTTGTAATTTTTGCCGTGCACAGAAAAAAATATTTTGTAATTTTAAGTTTATTTTCATGCACATATTTGGAGCATGAACATAAATGTAAAATTAAGTTCCACCAAAAATCCACACAACTTGTCGTGCTTTCTTCAACGAATTTTATTATAATTCTACACGTATATTGAAAATTACAGCTCCTTCAAACGGAAAACCAATGCACTTTAATGTATTTTTCACACGCTTATTGCTGTAAAATGAATGACATGTAATATTACACGAATGAAAGTGTAAAATTGTATGCTTTTTGATGCTCCAATCGAGTGCATTGATTTTAACGTAATTTTCAATCAGAAGTTTTGATTCAATCTTTGCATGTTTACATTCGTATTGATTTACATGTCGTTTAAATTTCATTATTTTTTTGTGTGTGGTTAAATGGAAACTACCTTCAACACGGTTTACCTAATTTTAAGTTCCCCCACGATACCACGAGATTGAGTCAAAGGAACTCAATTTTAGGTAGTTTTTCGTTTCCGTGTACCCATTAATGCGTAGAAAACTACGCATTTTCAATAGTGGAATAACCTATGAAATGGGTAAAGGGTTTGTACCCATAAATGAATACAGACCTTGTACGTCAACCTGGGTATTAGACCGGCAACAATTTTGACTTTTTTCGGAACACTGTTAAATCGAACGGTAATTGGCTTCACATACCACTTGCAAAATATGAGCTTTATTCGAAAACTCTAATTTACTCACAAGAGTTTTCAAGTTTGTATGTGAAAATATATGAAAAATAGGCAATTGAAACAATAAATTCAGTACAAAATGCCACTATCATCTTGTGCATCCCAAAATCTGCAGAAATATAGCTTAAGGTGTAAGAATCAATATTGATCCGGTTTTGCAGTATAAAGATATTCTCATATAAAGTTATGTGTTGCCTCTCTTTCTTGCACATGCCTAAAATAGGAAATTTCAAAAAAATTGGTTGGTCTTCAAAGTTAAACAACTTTGTCGGGGAACCTCCAATCAATATGCGATCTTCAACAAATCTATTCGTTATGAAATAAACTATGCGACCGTTAGTTTTGAGGCATGCATAGTTACTATGAAAGTTTTTATTGGAATTTAAGTTTTTATTTTCGAGATTCCATATATATTACTATAGAAACTTGAAACCTCTTGTGAGTGAACTAGAGCTATCGGAAAAAGCTCATATTTTTCATATGATTTTTGCATCCAATTACCATTTGAATTAGCAGTGTTCCGAAAAAAGTCAAAATTGTTGCCGGTCTACTGGGTATGTTTTACCCATTATTTTTCGCAGAACAGTTACAACAAAAAGCGTTAAAAATACCTATTCATGAAAATCGTGCCAGAATTGAAAATACTGTCAATAGAATTATTTCTGAATTCAAAAACAAAAAAAACCTGTTTTAATCCACCTAGTGGTGCAATTATGCCTTTCTCATTTGTCCAAACTACGATCCCATGGCTGGTTATGTTCAATACAATGGTGAAAATGTTTATTACATATTCAATACGATTTGAACATACATACATGGATCGACAGGCAAGATCTTGAGATTCTATGTGTCGATACTGAAACATCGCTTGAAACCAGCGGCGGATCAATGAGGAAGATCCGGTGGTCCGGACCGTGCCGAAAATTTTCAACTTGTTAAGAAATTGAAAACTAGTTTTAAATTTAAAGTAGCAACCCCTCATTGCATACTCTTACCTAAGCCTTTATAGGTCAAAAAATTAGGTTCACGATTTTTAGTGATTGCATAACCTTTCTGAATGAGAATGCCAAAGTCCAAAAAAGTAATTTTTTGTCAATTTTTTTTTTTTTTTTTGAATTTCATCAAATCTCAACGTTTCATCCAGCTCCTTTGCCGTGGACCAACGTCAACCGCTCCTAGAACCGCTTCAACACACTGGAGACGGTTGAATGATGAATGTTCAACATTTTTCCCAACTGCCGGTGCAACAGATCAGGAAATTCCAGGTGTTTGGAAAGAATTTGTTTTCTCGACTCGCGTTGGTTCACCTCCATTTTCGTTGAATCGAAAAACACGACTTCGAGTTTGACAGCATGTAAACAATACACATCAATGAGAAAGTGGGCAAAATTTTGTTGATTTCTACCCAATGGTAAAAAAGTTATGCCCTGTCGAATGTGTCGCAATAATTTCGTGTTCGCTCTTTATGCACAGATAGATTTGTAGCACACTAGCAATGAAACGTTTCTGGTAAACCATTGTATGGCAAACTATGTATGTATGGTGAGTTACTGATTTATTTTCAGTGGGTTAAATGAAGTCTGGTATTTCAAAAAACAGTTGATATTATTTGAAAAATGAATCTACAGGGCGGAAGGTACATAATTAAGAACCTCTTGTAGGAGTAATCGAGGCAAAAATAATCATATTCGACAAAAAAAAATATTTTCTACTCGAATTCAAATCACAATCGATACAGACTTATAAAACTTTTGCTGTAATTGATTTGTTCGCGTAATGCTACGAAAATTTCACGAAAATTTGACGAGCTATTGTTTGTGCGTTTGATGTCAGATTTTGAAAAAAATAAAAAGCGAAATATTTGCTGTGATTTGTTTTTCATAATTTATTTGAACATACAGTGAAGATCCGATTTTATCAGCCCCCGATTTTATCTACCCCCGATTTTATCAGCTTTTTGACCCTATTTTATCATCATCATATGAAAATTGATAGTTGGCAGTTTGATGGCCTCTAGCAGTCGATCCAAATTGAATTCGAGTAAATCCTTTCCTGAGCATATTTTTCTTATCTTAGAGATCCGAAATATGAAAAAAATATTTTTTTTTTAAATTTTGCGCTGTTGGATCCCCTTAAGGGAAGTTCATGCGTAATAATCAGAAAAGGCTATGAGGAGATATCTAGGGACTAAAGAAGAAGGTTCTAAGAGCTAAGAGTTTCTTAAAAAGAATGAAAAATATATGTCCCGATTTTATCAATGTCCCGGCTTTATCAGCCTAAAATTCACCAAGAGGCTGATAAAAACGGGTCTTCATTGTATTATGAATGAATAAAGCATAAGTTAATTTTTCGTTGCTATAGTGCATTCGAATTGAATATTTTGTTACTACAAGCATTCCAATTCAGAAGTTTATATAATTAGTGACAATATGATCATAATACCATGTGGTATTTTTGGTACTTTGCGATGCAGTTTTAACAAAGATAAACTCAAGAAAGAGTGGTCAAAGGTTTCCCATGTACAGTCCTGATTCGTTGGTTGGGCCACTGCCTATGTCCAACTAACGAATTTAATTCGCTAGTTGGACCGACTGAAAAATGTCAAAAACTCTCCAAAGACATTAGTCACGTAAAAGATTGTTAGATAGATTATCAAAATCAATTTGACATGAGATTTTGACAATCAGATGCTTTTTTGTTGGGCAACGGTCCAACTAGCGGAGGTCCAGCTAAAAAGCGGGCCAGTTAAAGTGTCCAACCAGCGAAACACGACTGTACCAAAGAGAATAGGGAAAGAGTGAAAATCAGTCAAAACGGCAACACTCCCTTTATGATGATTTTAACACTTTTTTTTAATTTTGGCAACTGCTTCCACAGGCAGCACTTTAAATGACTCCTATTATATTTTGAAAACAAACCGTACGTCGATCGTTGGATTTGTTTATCAAAAGATGTGCATTTCGAAACAAAGAGATGAAATAATTCTAAAACTTGTTTTACTCATACATATACTCTAGAATGCACCTTACAATCACGATTGAACTAAATTCTGACGAAAATTCAAATTTCTTTTTTGATAGATGTACAATACTTATCTCCTCTAACTCAGGAATGAGCAATGTTTATTTACATTGCACGATTGGTCTGCTCAATAAGGTATTTTTGGTTTCACACTATTCGTCTCTTTCCCTATTCTCTTTGGACTGTACCATCTAAATGCGATGAACTCGGTTCACCGTCAGAGTGACAGCTCAATACTAAACTGCACTGATAAAATAAAGTACACGGTTAAATAAAACAACCTGCAGAATAAGTTCTTTTAACGTACTTTTGAGTTGTGCGTCGCTTTCGCACTTATTAGTGTTGTCAAAAACAAAAAGAGAGATTCGACTCAGTCGAGGTCTTCCGTGGAGGAAAGTACTTTTGAGTTGTTTGGGGTGAACTCAAAATTAGGTAAATTCAACTTAAATTTGCGTATAAAAAACCTATCAATGAGTTGTAATTTTTGCCGTGCACAGAAAAAAATATTTTGTAATTTTAAGTTTATTTTCATGCACATATTTGGAGCATGAACATAAATGTTAAATTAAGTTCCACCAAAAATCCACACAACTTGTCGTGCTTTCTTCAACGAATTTTATTATAATTCTACACGTATATTGAAAATTACAGCTCCTTCAAACGGAAAACCAATGCACTTTAATGTATTTTTCACACGCTTATTGCTGTAAAATGAATGACATGTAATATTACACGAATGAAAGTGTAAAATTGTATGCTTTTTGATGCTCCAATCGAGTGCATTGATTTTAACGTAATTTTCAATCAGAAGTTTTGATTCAATCTTTGCATGTTTACATTCGTATTGATTTACATGTCGTTTAAATTTCATTATTTTTTTGTGTGTGGTTAAATGGAAACTACCTTCAACACGGTTTACCTAATTTTAAGTTCCGCCACGATACCACGAGATTGAGTCAAAGGAACTCAATTTTAGGTAGTTTTTCGTTTCCGTGTACCCATTAATGCGTAGAAAACTACGCATTTTCAATAGTGGAATAACCTATGAAATGGGTAAAGGGTTTGTACCCATAAATGAATACAGACCTTGTACGTCAACCTGGGTATTAGACCGGCAACAATTTTGACTTTTTTCGGAACACTGTTAAATCGAACGGTAATTGGCTTCACATACCACTTGCAAAATATGAGCTTTATTCGAAAACTCTAATTTACTCACAAGAGTTTTCAAGTTTGTATGTGAAAATATATGAAAAATAGGCAATTGAAACAATAAATTCAGTACAAAATGCCACTATCATCTTGTGCATCCCAAAATCTGCAGAAATATAGCTTAAGGTGTAAGAATCAATATTGATCCGGTTTTGCAGTATAAATATATTCTCATATAAAGTTATGTGTTGCCTCTCTTTCTCGCACATGCCTAAAATAGGAAATTTCAAAAAAATTGGTTGGTCTTCAAAGTTAAACAACTTTGTCGGGGAACCTCCAATCAATATGCGATCTTCAACAAATCTATTCGTTATGAAATAAACTATGCGACCGTTAGTTTTGAGGCATGCATAGTTACTATGAAAGTTTTTATTGGAATTTAAGTTTTTATTTTCGAGATTCCATATATATTACTATAGAAACTTGAAACCTCTTGTGAGTGAACTAGAGCTATCGGAAAAAGCTCATATTTTTCATATGATTTTTGCATCCAATTACCATTTGAATTAGCAGTGTTCCGAAAAAAGTCAAAATTGTTGCCGGTCTACTGGGTATGTTTTACCCATTATTTTTCGCAGAACAGTTACAACAAAAAGCGTTAAAAATACCTATTCATGAAAATCGTGCCAGAATTGAAAATACTGTCAATAGAATTATTTCTGAATTCAAAAACAAAAAAAACCTGTTTTAATCCACCTAGTGGTGCAATTATGCCTTTCTCATTTGTCCAAACTACGATCCCATGGCTGGTTATGTTCAATACAATGGTGAAAATGTTTATTACATATTCAATACGATTTGAACATACATACATGGATCGACAGGCAAGATCTTGAGATTCTATGTGTCGACACTGAAACATCGCTTGAAACCAGCGGCGGATCAATGAGGAAGATCCGGTGGTCCGGACCGTGCCGAAAATTTTCAACTTGTTAAGAAATTGAAAACTAGTTTTAAATTTAAAGTAGCAACCCCTCATTGCATACTCTTACCTAAGCCTTTATAGGTCAAAAAATTAGGTTCACGATTTTTAGTGATTGCATAACCTTTCTGAATGAGAATGCCAAAGTCCAAAAAAGTAATTTTTTTTTTTTGGAATTTCATCAAATCTCAACGTTTCATGCATTTTTTGGCTTCAAAAATGCAAATTCGATTTTGAAATTTTCCCTTAATCCCCCCTTTGAGAATTTTTTATTTCAGTTCATATGGGAATTTGCTGTGTGGTTGTACCTTTCATGCAATGCGAAGGTTGTACTTTTCAATTGGGACTAGGTTTGTGCAAATCAGTCCAGCCATCTCTGAGAAACAGAGGTGACATTTTTTCCACATACACACACACACATTTTCCGATCTCGACGAACTGAGTCGAATGGCATATGACATTCGGTCCTCTGGGCCGGGATTAGGTTGGCTATCACGAACCTGATAATCAACAGGCCGATACTCACACACTTGAAACAAACAAAAATGTAATATTTATGTAGCTTAATCAGCGTGAGTGTCTTCATGTTAACTTCATGGTGGAGAAGGGAAGGGATATAATTAGCGGGAGAGGGAGGATGAATCGGTAATCATCTAACTTATTGTAGTATACGGGGTGGATGAAGGGAATGCATGTGGTAGGTTGGTCTGAGAGGATGGAGGTGAGAGAGGGCTGGGGGCTGAGAGGGCTGGGGGGGCGCACTATGGGGTGGCTAGAACAAAAAGTTGGACAAAATAGGGAAAAAAAATTCTAACTTTTTAATCAAACTATATTTTTTAAACATTCTTCAAATATTTTCTACATCGTGTACCATTGAATTAATAACTAAAAACATTGGTCTAAATTTGTGACACACGGTCAAACATTATTAAAAATAAACACTTTTTTCTACTAAATCAGGCAATAGGAAACACTTTCTACTGAAATTGAACAATACAATCAATGTAGTATTATTATACTAGGAAACATTGCTAATGACCTATTCTAACTACTCTAATGCTGGATATATCAAAATAAAAAAGTCAAACTATTTTGTTTTGACAAAAAAGGTAATTGTTTGTTTTGTGATTTTAGTACTATTTCGCAATTGAAAAAGTTAGCAAATTAAGTCGAATTAAGATAAAAGGTTGAAAGCATTCGAAACTATCGGCTATTGTCAGTCCATCGCAAGTGGATACTCATCCGACCGCGTCCGACCGTTGGTTTGAGAGCAATTTGAAAATTGTAGTTTTTACATAATTTTTGTGCTTTTTATCAAACATTATAAGCAACTATAAGTCTTATTTAACTGGACCGCCTGCTAAGATTTCTTATCAGTTTCGTAAATTGTTTACCGTTTATAATAGTCATAAATTTTCGATGACAAACCCTTACTTCCCTCCTCACCTTTTCAAACCAGCGGTAGAACTTGTAGATGAGGAACAAAGAGTCAGTAGCACTTCCGAAAAAAGTTTTTTATTGCTTTTGTTCATAGTTGATAAACTGAAAGTGTTTTTTTTCTTGAATTTACTATTTACCAAGAGAATGAGATTCTCCTACTAATTTTTCATCTATGTCGACACAAATATTTTCTTTGGGCAGTCATTTACATCCACACCTCAATCTTCAAACAATATTGAATGCATGCATACAAAGCAGCAGTTTCTGTAGTAATCAGTTAACTATCGTCTCCTTTCAAAATATTACTTTTTGCTTTGAGAAAAATAACATAACAATGGAATGATCATCAATAAAACAAGGTAATTTATGTATTGTCTCCAATGAACAAATATAATCTAGAAAATTATATTTGTTAGAAAATCGTCCTTCGAATGATACTATAGCCACCATTCACAATGGTTTCATTTAGATTGAGTTTTTGAAGAAATATTAGAAGAAAACAAATTTCACACTGTTAGGTGGTTTTATTTTGAAAAATGTGCTCAAGATCAAATATTTAAGCGTCTCTTGAATTATAATTGCAATATAATATATAGAACAGCAGAAAATAATTTTGTCCAGGTTTTCGTCCTAGTTACCCCATAGTGGGGCGGGGTAGATGGATGGTTCAAAACCGAACATATTATACCTTCCATTTGAGACTAGGTTAGTGAAATTTGGCTGTCATCACCGAAGTGTCTTTAGATCTGGAATTTGCCTGGAGCCCCGGGACTTCCGGAATTATCGATAGTGGACAATACATTCCAATAATTTTTGAATCGCCATCAGTGATCTAGGCCTGCGAATCGAAGTATATTGATGTTTATTTCAATAGATTTTAAACCTATGAGGTAACAATTGTACCGGTTTATATGATAAATTCCTATGTGACCGCAATTACCAACCTGTAACCCCGGAACCAACCATCAGAACTGAATGAAATTCAATAGCAGTCATTGGGACTATTATATATTTCATTTGAAATCAAGTTTGTAAACATCGGTTTAGAATTTGCTGGGAAATAGGTGTGACATTAACTCGGGAACTTGGCAAGTTCCCAGGGGCATCCAGATCCGTCATAGGTGACCAATGTGGTCAAAACTACTTCAATTCCATATTAAATTTCCAAAAGGGCGAACAAGATTTGTAAACAAACTTTTATGTTGATGGTTTCTCTTAATTTACTATAATTACAAAGCAGAAAACAATTGAAATTACTTCTACGAAGGGTAAAAATTTACATTAACGCATATTTTTCATGAAATTCCACTCTGCAGCAGACTAATGACCGTTTGACGAATTAATAATGAATTGGTCATTAGTGGTCTAAACTCGCGAATCCAAGTAATGTTGAACGTATTTGAATAAGTATTACATTATTCGGACATCATGAGGTTACCAGTTTATATGGGAATTTGCTGTGTGACCACACTCATCAACCAGTAACTCCAGAACCGCAAGTCCGATCAACTAAAAATTCAATAGCGTCTTATGGGAGCGTTATACCGTTCATTTGAAACTGAGTTTATGCAAATCGGTTCAGCCATCTCTGAGAAAATTGAGTGACATTATTTGACGCACACATACATACATACACACAGACATTTGGCGATCTCGGTTTGGAAAATGATTTTTGGAGTGATTGCATAGCCTTTCTTTATATGAAAAAGGCAAAACAATGCATTTTAAACCAGAAAAATAAACAAACTTTGACGTGCCTAAGTAAAGTTTCTGTTATTAATATTTAATTAGTAAACTAGTCTACTAACTGACTGATATATTTTTTTAAATCTCGCAACGAAGTACCAAGCCTTGATATTAGATTTTACAGAAGAATCATGTAGATAATGAACTATACGAATTTTCTTATTCTCAATTGTTACGAGATTCACCTGCTCAGGAAATGAACTATTAAAAACGGACGAGCTCACATCAATAATTCTGACCATCAGTGTTCTAGAAATAGGTCGTTTGTAGTAAACTGGAAAGCAGAACCATAATTTTGACTGTGATTGTATAGTAATTGTACAATAAAGCAACAACCTGTCACGTATTTTTCATTTATAAAATTCAGTCCTTGCTGTTTTGAAAAGCATTTATTCATTGTGTGAAGGCTGAGAATTGCCAAATCATTGGTTGAACTGAGTTTGCAGTTATGGTTGACGGAAGCCGGCAGTAGAGAAACCACTTTGAGCAGTTACCTGTAGCCATCCTGGGACGGTTTGCTCAGGGATACCAGTTTCCTGGATCAGTCGGACTAGTTGCGGAAGGTTTTTGGTGTCAGAAGCGTTCCTCCCCAAGAATCAAAATACCAAGAGTCAGGATCACTGCATGTCGCTGAAAATGATTGTCACCATTGAACGAATGATGAATGGTACTGTGTCTAGTAATTAAATGTAAACCCTTGAACACCAACTCCTGGAATGAAAGGAGAACCATAGTACCATACAGTATCATTGACGACCAGAGAGAGACGACGTTCATTATTGGATCAAGGATTCTAGGAAGCAGACAATTTAGTGAGATCTTTCTTTTTTACAATATGTTTTAATTATTATTTTATTTTGATTATTTAACCCTCATCGTGCCTATAAGGTTGGTTAGATAGGGTGATGAGCCTATTTTGGCACCATTATGGAGAGGGTCGCACTATTTTTTGAACAACTTAAAAAGAAGCCATATTACCTATAACCTTTTTCAGAATAAAGTATCAGTGTACTGTTTCTTAAACATCTGTATAATGCTTATTTGGCAGAATTGTCTCAATTTTCAGCATAAATGAAAATAAATGTTCTATTCTGTGCATCTATTCCCACCTGAACGTTCCAATTATCGCCTCATGGGTGTGCCGATTTCCACCTCATCGAAAAACAATCTAGTTGAAACGCAATGCCTCATATTTCATTTGCGTCGATTCTAACTAGGTATCCAGATCATGGACGCCAGCGCGTGATTTGTAAAACGAATTATTCTGCTTTTTTCAGCCGATCAAAACAAACGTAAACATTACGCACACGAAAGAAACTCATCAGCTGTTAGTAGAAGAGCGCCCAGAACTGCGCATGCAGGAAATAACCATGCGAAAGTTAACAACTGGAATATAAAGTTCACATCACACATTACTTCCTCCCGATCCAAATTGTATGTGCAGATGAAAATAAAATATCTGCGATCAACAATTAGTTGAATAACTTGAAATAATTGATTTCTTATACCTGAAATTGCATAACATTATGTTTTCAAGTTCATGTTTTGGTTTGGCCGCACTGGTGATTCTTTTCTGTATGATGGATGCAAAAAGTTGGTTTTGATTGTGGTAGTGTATCAGCAAAACATGCCAATAATAGGAACCCCCGTATTTAGTTTTATCCTATTATAACACTAGGCCTATTCTAGTGTTTGACGAGTGCTTTTAAAGTGAAATAATCGTAAAAAGGTTCTCCAGCTAAAATAAAGGTATGTATCAGTGCAATATTTAATATATTTGTGCCGGAATAACGAGATATGAGGCGGTAAAGGCTGGCTCGAAAGTGTTTATTTTGCTAAGCGCCGTTGCGTCCTGTTTCGGTTCACTACGCGAGTGAGGCGGATTAGCAGATATTTCAATAAGGTGATTTTGTTTTAATTAAAAGTTGGATTTAGTGGATAGTTCTGAATACGTATGTGCACAACAAATAAAGAATATAACTTGAGCTTTTTTTGCACACCTGTTTTAGCCAAATCGATATTGTCATTATCTCATATGCTTGGTTCGAAACCAAGGGGTACGAAATAGGGTCACAATAGGCTCTACTGCCATAATAGGCACATCACCCTACCTACCTAAAACGCAGATTTTACTTGATTGTAACCACATAACAATTCGAGCGAGTAAAGGCGCTTTAACCTCATTAGTCAGGACAGGGCTAAATACCTCTGTCCCATCCCAGGAACCAAAGGAGTGACATTAACCCTCTTAGCAAAGTCACTCCCAACGATTTATTAAACCCCCATCAAATTGAAACGGTTGTGTACGGTTGTCCACGTTTCTTCCTTATTCAAGGTTCAAAATAATTCGTTGATTAAATTCTTCATGAAATGAATAGTTTGATTGCCGTATAATTTTGAATCATCTTCATTTTGTACGCTGCACGGTTGGCCTGGCCGCTTTAATGCTTGTGTCATATTCCATATGTGCCACAAACGTTAATAATGACAAGAAAAATTGTGGGCGAACGTCTGCAATTTTCCAGGATCCCTGTATTGGCTGTGCATGTGTAGACTAGACTAGACTAGACTAGAATAAAGTCTAATGTTTCGCTCCCATCTGTATGTATCTTAACATTTAAAAAAAAAATCGTGCACTTTTAGCTCAGAAACAGTAGCATTTAATGTGAATTTACCGTCATTGGTGGTTTCTTTACGTCACGGCACACTGGTTTTTTTTCGACAAAATCGTGCAATCTATTAATTACGCCTAAATCGTTAATTTGGGTCAATGATGTCTTCGAAGGAATTTGTGAATATTACAAGTCCTTTCATAAGTTGTTATTATTTTGATGATTAATTAATGTGTTTCAAATGGTGATTGGTTGTTATCGCGGAAACGACTGAGTTTACGTCAATAGTATTTTCGGACAACTTATCAAAAATTGCCAGGTCATTTGCTGCTATGGTTTTCGTGAAAATCCTCCTA
Organism: Topomyia yanbarensis; assembly: GCF_030247195.1. Lineage (NCBI taxonomy): Eukaryota > Metazoa > Arthropoda > Insecta > Diptera > Culicidae > Topomyia > Topomyia yanbarensis. Next base: position 301,310,778 of record NC_080671.1, on the reverse strand, counting down.
TAAGTTAGATTTTTCAATTCAATTTGTTTTTGGCAAGAAAATGAGCTAACGTCTTTGTAAGAGTTGATATTCTTGTAATGCTTAAGGGGTACATACCTTTTTGTGCGAAAAATGTCATGAATGTTTGAATTTACGTAAAGGCATAAAGCATTGATTTCATTACATCAAACTTATTAAATTTCTGTAGTACACTTTCCAGTGAAACAAACAAATATAAACAAGTGTATAAAAATATATTGATAATTGGCATAGTTATGAGTTTTTTCCACAACCCCTTTTTATTTAAGAGGTTTGCGGTGATCACGATTGAAGAGATCAACTAGAATTCCAAATCTCAAAAAATTTCATTAGTATATGAGTATTCTTCGTTCCTTAACGATTAGTTTAATAAATAATAATTTTATCCTGCATTCGGGAACGTTTTCCCTAAAAATCGCTGTTTTAGGCAATAAAAATTGTATTAAAAAATTCTTATCTCAGAAACAAAAATTTATGCATAAAAAAGGAATCGTTAAGGTACGAGAAAAAATAATTAGGGGTGACCGGGGCTGGTTAGCCGAAGGGGCAGGTTGGCCGAGTGCCTTTTATGAAGAGGCTATTATGCGAGTTAACGACCAAGCTGCCCAGCAACAGGAAACAGCACCAGACGCCACCTCAGCAGTCACGAAGTACCGTGGCATATTATGTGCTGACTTAGGGAAGCGTGTGCTGTGGTGCACACGGCAAGTAAGGCTTAGCTTGTATCGATTGAATTATAATAAAGTTAGTCTAGATTTAGCAGCAACGAAGGGTAGTCGCTTTTTTTAAACAGTCAAAAGAAAACCCGTTTACTTAACTGGCGCCCGAATAGGGACCTGCCAGCGGGAAGTGTATAAGTGCAGTGTTGTTTCAAGAAAATTTACAAAGTCCTTAATAAAGGCACTAAGAACGAAAATGATAGTGAAAAAATCTTTGTTATAAAAAGCAAAGCACCGGAAAACAACGAAACAATCCACGAAGCAGGAAGCAGGACACTGGAGATAATCCGATCGGCACCAGGGACCCAAGTAGGATAACCAAAAAGGACCATCCCGGAGGCACCTGCCTGTTTCTTCCCCGCAGAGCCGCAGGAAACCTGAAAATAATCAAGACCGACCACGGCCTAACCCAGGATGCAATCCTTCTTCATATTACTGACAATTCCACTATTGTGGGGACAAACGATACACATACAGAAACTAAACAACCAACCGATCATAATTCTTGACCACGACATAGGAAAAATCCAGACAGAAAACCATTATTACATTCACCACTTCAATATAACGGCTATCAGGATACATGTAACTATCCTTGGATATACATTCAAAGAATTGTTAGCTAATTAATTTACACCTCTTATATCTCAAAAGTTTGAAGAAATAGATCACATTTTTAAGAAAATATCTGTAAATAAAAGACAAAAGCGCTGGAACACATTAGGAACAGCTTGGAAATTTATTGCAGGTAGCCCAGACGCAGTGACCTAAAATTAATCAATTCATCATTTAACGATCTGATTACAAACAACAACATACAAGTCAAAATAAATAGAGAACTAACCCTACAAATGAAGGAATCCATTTTTAAAACTAAAGATGCTATAGATGCATTAAATAGCAAATCATCAGAGTTTTATAGTATAAATGTTTTACTGAACCTAAATTATTTGCAACAGAAATTACTATAAATAGTAGAAACTATTACTCTAGCTAAAATAGGAATTTTGAATGCACAAATATTGACAGATAGAGAATTACAAATTTTACTAGATGATTTAGCTAGGGAAAATATAACAGCACATACAGCCGCCGATGCCATCTCCTACGTCACCACGACCATCGTCACCAATAACAAGGAGGTCGTTCTTCTACAGGTACAATACTTATCTCCTCTAACTCAGGAATGAGCAATGTTTATTTACATTGCACGATTGGTCTGCTCAATAAGGTATTTTTGGTTTCACACTATTCGTCTCTTTCCCTATTCTCTTTGGACTGTACCATCTAAATGCGATGAACTCGGTTCACCGTCAGAGTGACAGCTCAATACTAAACTGCACTGATAAAATAAAGTACACGGTTAAATAAAACAACCTGCAGAATAAGTTCTTTTAACGTACTTTTGAGTTGTGCGTCGCTTTCGCACTTATTAGTGTTGTCAAAAACAAAAAGAGAGATTCGACTCAGTCGAGGTCTTCCGTGGAGGAAAGTACTTTTGAGTTGTTTGGGGTGAACTCAAAATTAGGTAAATCCAACTTAAATTTGAGTATAAAAAACCTATCAATGAGTTGTAATTTTTGCCGTGCCCAGAAAAAAATATTTTGTAATTTTAAGTTTATTTTCATGCACATATTTGGAGCATGAACATAAATGTAAAATTAAGTTCCACCAAAAATCCACACAACTTGTCGTGCTTTCTTCAACGAATTTTATTATAATTCTACACGTATATTGAAAATTACAGCTCCTTCAAACGGAAAACCAATGCACTTTAATGTATTTTTCACACGCTTATTGCTGTAAAATGAATGACATGTAATATTACACGAATGAAAGTGTAAAATTGTATGCTTTTTGATGCTCCAATCGAGTGCATTGATTTTAACGTAATTTTCAATCAGAAGTTTTGATTCAATCTTTGCATGTTTACATTCGTATTGATTTACATGTCGTTTAAATTTCATTATTTTTTTGTGTGTGGTTAAATGGAAACTACCTTCAACACGGTTTACCTAATTTTAAGTTCCCCCACGATACCACGAGATTGAGTCAAAGGAACTCAATTTTAGGTAGTTTTTCGTTTCCGTGTACCCATTAATGCGTAGAAAACTACGCATTTTCAATAGTGGAATAACCTATGAAATGGGTAAAGGGTTTGTACCCATAAATGAATACAGACCTTGTACGTCAACCTGGGTATTAGACCGGCAACAATTTTGACTTTTTTCGGAACACTGTTAAATCGAACGGTAATTGGCTTCACATACCACTTGCAAAATATGAGCTTTATTCGAAAACTCTAATTTACTCACAAGAGTTTTCAAGTTTGTATGTGAAAATATATGAAAAATAGGCAATTGAAACAATAAATTCAGTACAAAATGCCACTATCATCTTGTGCATCCCAAAATCTGCAGAAATATAGCTTAAGGTGTAAGAATCAATATTGATCCGGTTTTGCAGTATAAAGATATTCTCATATAAAGTTATGTGTTGCCTCTCTTTCTCGCACATGCCTAAAATAGGAAATTTCAAAAAAATTGGTTGGTCTTCAAAGTTAAACAACTTTGTCGGGGAACCTCCAATCAATATGCGATCTTCAACAAATCTATTCGTTATGAAATAAACTATGCGACCGTTAGTTTTGAGGCATGCATAGTTACTATGAAAGTTTTTATTGGAATTTAAGTTTTTATTTTCGAGATTCCATATATATTACTATAGAAACTTGAAACCTCTTGTGAGTGAACTAGAGCTATCGGAAAAAGCTCATATTTTTCATATGATTTTTGCATCCAATTACCATTTGAATTAGCAGTGTTCCGAAAAAAGTCAAAATTGTTGCCGGTCTACTGGGTATGTTTTACCCATTATTTTTCGCAGAACAGTTACAACAAAAAGCGTTAAAAATACCTATTCATGAAAATCGTGCCAGAATTGAAAATACTGTCAATAGAATTATTTCTGAATTCAAAAACAAAAAAAAACCTGTTTTAATCCACCTAGTGGTGCAATTATGCCTTTCTCATTTGTCCAAACTACGATCCCATGGCTGGTTATGTTCAATACAATGGTGAAAATGTTTATTACATATTCAATACGATTTGAACATACATACATGGATCGACAGGCAAGATCTTGAGATTCTATGTGTCGACACTGAAACATCGCTTGAAACCAGCGGCGGATCAATGAGGAAGATCCGGTGGTCCGGACCGTGCAGAAAATTTTCAACTTGTTAAGAAATTGAAAACTAGTTTTAAATTTAAAGTAGCAACCCCTCATTGCATACTCTTACCTAAGCCTTTATAGGTCAAAAAATTAGGTTCACGATTTTTAGTGATTGCATAACCTTTCTGAATGAGAATGCCAAAGTCCAAAAAAGTAATTTTTTGTCATTTTTTTTTTTTGAATTTCATCAAATCTCAACGTTTCATGCATTTTTTGGCTTCAAAAATGCAAATTCGATTTTGAAATTTTCCCTTAATCCCCCCTTTGAGAATTTTTTATTTCAGTTCATATGGGAATTTGCTGTGTGGTTGTACCTTTCATGCAATGCGAAGGTTGTACTTTTCAATTGGGACTAGGTTTGTGCAAATCAGTCCAACCATCTCTGAGAAACAGAGGTGACATTTTTTCCACGTACACACACACACATTTTCCGATCTCGACGAACTGAGTCGAATGGCATATGACATTCGGTCCTCTGGGCCGGGATTAGGTTGGCTATCACGAACCTGATAATCAACAGGCCGATACTCACACACTTGAAACAAACAAAAATGTAATATTTATGTAGCTTAATCAGCGTGAGTTCAATGTTGTCTTCATGTTAACTTCATGGTGGAGAAGGGAAGGGATATAATTAGCGGGAGAGGGAGGATGAATCGGTAATCATCTAACTTATTGTAGTATACGGGGTGGATGAAGGGAATGCATGTGGTAGGTTGGTCTGAGAGGATGGAGGTGAGAGAGGGCTGGGGGCTGAGAGGGCTGGGGGGCGCACTATGGGGTGGCTAGAACAAAAAGTTGGACAAAATAGGGAAAAAAAATTCTAACTTTTTAATCAAACTATATTTTTTAAACATTCTTCAAATATTTTCTACATCGTGTACCATTGAATTAATAACTAAAAACATTGGTCTAAATTTGTGACACACGGTCAAACATTATTAAAAATAAGCACTTTTTTCTACTAAATCAGGCAATAGGAAACACTTTCTACTGAAATTGAACAATACAATCAATGTAGTATTATTATACTAGGAAACATTGCTAATGACCTATTCTAACTACTCTAATGCTGGATATATCAAAATAAAAAAGTCAAACTATTTTGTTTTGACAAAAAAGGTAATTGTTTGTTTTGTGATTTTAGTACTATTTCGCAATTGAAAAAGTTAGCAAATTAAGTCGAATTAAGATAAAAGGTTGAAAGCATTCGAAACTATCGGCTATTGTCAGTCCATCGCAAGTGGATACTCATCCGACCGCGTCCGACCGTTGGTTTGAGAGCAATTTGAAAATTGTAGTTTTTACATAATTTTTGTGCTTTTTATCAAACATTATAAGCAACTATAAGTCTTATTTAACTGGACCGCCTGCTAAAATTTCTTATCAGTTTCGTAAATTGTTTACCGTTTATAATAGTCATAAATTTTCGATGACAAACCCTTACTTCCCTCCTCACCTTTTCAAACCAGCGGTAGAACTTGTAGATGAGGAACAAAGAGTCAGTAGCACTTCCGAAAAAAGTTTTTTATTGCTTTTGTTCATAGTTGATAAACTGAAAGTGTTTTTTTTTCTTGAATTTACTATTTACCAAGAGAATGAGATTCTCCTACTAATTTTTCATCTATGTCGACACAAATATTTTCTTTGGGCAGTCATTTACATCCACACCTCAATCTTCAAACAATATTGAATGCATGCATACAAAGCAGCAGTTTCTGTAGTAATCAGTTAACTATCATCTCCTTTCAAAATATTACTTTTTGCTTTGAGAAAAATAACATAACAATGGAATGATCATCAATAAAACAAGGTAATTTATGTATTGTCTCCAATGAACAAATATAATCTAGAAAATTATATTTGTTAGAAAATCGTCCTTCGAATGATACTATAGCCACCATTCACAATGGTTTCATTTAGATTGAGTTTTTGAAGAAATATTAGAAGAAAACAAATTTCACACTGTTAGGTGGTTTTATTTTGAAAAATGTGCTCAAGATCAAATATTTAAGCGTCTCTTGAATTATAATTGCAATATAATATATAGAACAGCAGAAAATAATTTTGTCCAGGTTTTCGTCCTAGTTACCCCATAGTGGGGCGGGGTAGATGGATGGTTCAAAACCGAACATATTATACCTTCCATTTGAGACTAGGTTAGTGAAATTTGGCTGTCATCACCGAAGTGTCTTTAGATCTGGAATTTGCCTGGAGCCCCGGGACTTCCGGAATTATCGATAGTGGACAATACATTCCAATAATTTTTGAATCGCCATCAGTGATCTAGGCCTGCGAATCGAAGTATATTGATGTTTATTTCAATAGATTTTAAACCTATGAGGTAACAATTGTACCGGTTTATATGATAAATTCCTATGTGACCGCAATTACCAACCTGTAACCCCGGAACCAAACATCAGAACTGAATGAAATTCAATAGCAGTCATTGGGACTATTATATATTTCATTTGAAATCAAGTTTGTAAACATCGGTTTAGAATTTGCTGGGAAATAGGTGTGACATTAACTCGGGAACTTGGCAAGTTCCCAGGGGCATCCAGATCCGTCATAGGTGACCAATGTGGTCAAAACTACTTCAATTCCATATTAAATTTCCAAAAGGGCGAACAAGATTTGTAAACAAACTTTTATGTTGATGGTTTCTCTTAATTTACTATAATTACAAAGCAGAAAACAATTGAAATTACTTCTACGAAGGGTAAAAATTTACATTAACGCATATTTTTCATGAAATTCCACTCTGCAGCAGACTAATGACCGTTTGACGAATTAATAATGAATTGGTCATTAGTGGTCTAAACTCGCGAATCCAAGTAATGTTGAACGTATTTGAATAAGTATTACATTATTCGGACATCATGAGGTTACCAGTTTATATGGGAATTTGCTGTGTGACCACACTCATCAACCAGTAACTCCAGAACCGCAAGTCCGATCAACTAAAAATTCAATAGCGTCTTATGGGAGCGTTATACCGTTCATTTGAAACTGAGTTTATGCAAATCGGTTCAGCCATCTCTGAGAAAATTGAGTGACATTATTTGACGCACACATACATACATACACACAGACATTTGGCGATCTCGGTTTGGAAAATGATTTTTGGAGTGATTGCATAGCCTTTCTTTATATGAAAAAGGCAAAACAATGCATTTTAAACCAGAAAAATAAACAAACTTTGACGTGCCTAAGTAAAGTTTCTGTTATTAATATTTAATTAGTAAACTAGTCTACTAACTGACTGATATATTTTTTTAAATCTCGCAACGAAGTACCAAGCCTTGATATTAGATTTTACAGAAGAATCATGTAGATAATGAACTATACGAATTTTCTTATTCTCAATTGTTACGAGATTCACCTGCTCAGGAAATGAACTATTAAAAACGGACGAGCTCACATCAATAATTCTGACCATCAGTGTTCTAGAAATAGGTCGTTTGTAGTAAACTGGAAAGCAGAACCATAATTTTGACTGTGATTGTATAGTAATTGTACAATAAAGCAACAACCTGTCACGTATTTTTCATTTATAAAATTCAGTCCTTGCTGTTTTGAAAAGCATTTATTCATTGTGTGAAGGCTGAGAATTGCCAAATCATTGGTTGAACTGAGTTTGCAGTTATGGTTGACGGAAGCCGGCAGTAGAGAAACCACTTTGAGCAGATACCTGTAGCCATCCTGGGACGGTTTGCTCAGGGATACCAGTTCCCTGGATCAGTCGGACTAGTTGCGGAAGGTTTTTGGTGTCAGAAGCGTTCCTCCCCAAGAATCAAAATACCAAGAGTCAGGATCACTGCATGTCGCTGAAAATGATTGTCACCATTGAACGAATGATGAATGGTACTGTGTCTAGTAATTAAATGTAAACCCTTGAACACCAACTCCTGGAATGAAAGGAGAACCATAGTACCATACAGTATCATTGACGACCAGAGAGAGACGACGTTCATTATTGGATCAAGGATTCTAGGAAGCAGACAATTTAGTGAGATCTTTCTTTTTTACAATATGTTTTAATTATTATTTTATTTTGATTATTTAACCCTCATCGTGCCTATAAGGTTGGTTAGATACCTACCTAAAACGCAGATTTTACTTGATTGTAACCACATAACAATTCGAGTGAGTAAAGGCGCTTTAACCTCATTAGTCAGGACAGGGCTAAATACCTCTGTCCCATCCCAGGAACCAAAGGAGTGACATTAACCCTCTTAGCAAAGTCACTCCCAACGATTTATTAAACCCCCATCAAATTGAAACGGTTGTGTACGGTTGTCCACGTTTCTTCCTTATTCAAGGTTCAAAATAATTCGTTGATTAAATTCTTCATGAAATGAATAGTTTGATTGCCGTATAATTTTGAATCATCTTCATTTTGTACGCTGCACGGTTGGCCTGGCCGCTTTAATGCTTGTGTCATATTCCATATGTGCCACAAACGTTAATAATGACAAGAAAAATTGTGGGCGAACGTCTGCAATTTTCCAGGATCCCTGTATTGGCTGTGCATGTGTAGACTAGACTAGACTAGACTAGAATAAAGTCTAATGTTTCGCTCCCATCTGTATGTATCTTAACATTTAAAAAAAAATCGTGCACTTTTAGCTCAGAAACAGTAGCATTTAATGTGAATTTACCGTCATTGGTGGTTTCTTTACGTCACGGCACACTGGTTTTTTTCGACAAAATCGTGCAATCTATTAATTACGCCTAAATCGTTAATTTGGGTCAATGATGTCTTCGAAGGAATTTGTGAATATTACAAGTCCTTTCATATGGTGTTATTATTTTGATGATTAATTAATGTGTTTCAAATGGTGATTGGTTGTTATCGCGGAAACGACTGAGTTTACGTCAATAGTATTTTCGGACAACTTATCAAAAATTGCCAGGTCATTTGCTGCTATGGTTTTCGTGAAAATCCTCCTATAAGTTAGATTTTTCAATTCAATTTGTTTTTGGCAAGAAAATGAGCTAACGTCTTTGTAAGAGTTGATATTCTTGTAATGCTTAAGGGGTACATACCTTTTTATGCGAAAAATGTCATGAATGTTTGAATTTACGTAAAGGCATAAAGCATTGATTTCATTACATCAAACTTATTAAATTTCTGTAGTACACTTTCCAGTGAAACAAACAAATATAAACAAGTGTATAAAAATATATTGATAATTGGCATAGTTATGAGTTTTTTCCACAACCCCTTTTTATTTAAGAGGTTTGCGGTGATCACGATTGAAGAGATCAACTAGAATTCCAAATCTCAAAAAATTTCATTAGTATATGAGTATTCTTCGTTCCTTAACGATTAGTTTAATAAATAATAATTTTATTCTGCATTCGGGAACGTTTTCCCTAAAAATCGCTGTTTTAGGCAATAAAAATTGTATTAAAAAATTCTTATCTCAGAAACAAAAATTTATGCATAAAAAAGGAATCGTTAAGGTACGAGAAAAAATAATTAGGGGTGACCGGGGCTGGTTAGCCGAAGGGGCAGGTTGGCCGAGTGCCTTTTATGAAGAGGCTATTATGCGAGTTAACGACCAAGCTGCCCAGCAACAGGAAACAGCACCAGACGCCACCTCAGCAGTCACGAAGTACCGTGGCATATTATGTGCTGACTTAGGGAAGCGTGTGCTGTGGTGCACACGGCAAGTAAGGCTTAGCTTGTATCGATTGAATTATAATAAAGTTAGTCTAGATTTAGCAGCAACGAAGGGTAGTCGCTTTTTTTAAACAGTCAAAAGAAAACCCGTTTACTTAACTGGCGCCCGAATAGGGACCTGCCAGCGGGAAGTGTATAAGTGCAGTGTTGTTTCAAGAAAATTTACAAAGTCCTTAATAAAGGCACTAAGAACGAAAATGATAGTGAAAAAATCTTTGTTATAAAAAGCAAAGCACCGGAAAACAACGAAACAACCCACGAAGCAGGAAGCAGGACACTGGAGATAATCCGATCGGCACCAGGGACCCCAGTAGGATAACCAAAAAGGACCATCCCGGAGGCACCTGCCTGTTTCTTCCCCGCAGAGCCGCAGGAAACCTGAAAATAATCAAGACCGACCACGGCCTAACCCAGGATGCGATCCTTCTTCATATTACTGACAATTCCACTATTGTGGGGACAAACGATACACATACAGAAACTAAACAACCAACCGATCATAATTCTTGACCACGACATAGGAAGAATCCAGACAGAAAACCATTATTACATTCACCACTTCAATATAACGGCTATCAGGATACATGTAACTAACCTTGGATATACATTCAAAGAATTGTTAGCTAATTAATTTACACCTCTTATATCTCAAAAGTTTGAAGAAATAGATCACATTTTTAAGAAAATATCTGTAAATAAAAGACAAAAGCGCTGGAACACATTAGGAACAGCTTGGAAATTTATTGCAGGTAGCCCAGACGCAGTGACCTAAAATTAATCAATTCATCATTTAACGATCTGATTACAAACAACAACATACAAGTCAAAATAAATAGAGAACTAACCCTACAAATGAAGGAATCCATTTTTAAAACTAAAGATGCTATAGATGCATTAAATAGCAAATCATCAGAGTTTTATAGTATAAATGTTTTACTGAACCTAAATTATTTGCAACAGAAATTACTATAAATAGTAGAAACTATTACTCTAGCTAAAATAGGAATTTTGAATGCACAAATATTAACAGATAGAGAATTACAAATTTTACTAGATGATTTAGCTAGGGAAAATATAACAGCACATACAGCCGCCGATGCCATCTCCTACGTCACCACGACCATCGTCACCAATAACAAGGAGGTCGTTCTTCTTATCAAATCACCCAAATTGAACCACCGAATCTTCCGCAAAGTTCATATTTATCCGATCCTAAACAATCATCAACAAATTCACCTTAGTCAACAGAATTATCTCGTCAATAAGAATGAATGTTTCGCTATAGAATCTCTGGACCCAATCATTTTCAATATCAATGAAGTAAAACTCGTAAATCCAACATGTATTCCAATGCTTCTCAGAGGTAAACCTGCCACATGCAATTACACAACAAACCCTACACACAACGAAATTAGATGTAGATGTAGATGAACAACATTACCATAGAAACAACCTGCGGAGAACTCAAAAGAAATCTCTCCGGATCATATTTAATATCCTATACTGATTGTTCTCTCAATATCAGCAATCACAAGTTCTCTAACAGGATTCAACATCTGACGGGAACACCTATCAAGCTACCTCTGGATGGAATTCAGGTAACAAAACAACAAGATATAACAAATCTGAGCCAGGAGCATCTTCACAACCTACAGTTGCAGGCCAGGAAGGATCTAGAATTCATCCGACTGAAGAGTAATAGCATCCAATGGCCACATTGGACAATCTTTGGTGGCACCATTGCTTCACCCATCATTATCGGTCTTGGCATTCTTTTTAGTCTTTTCATTCGCAGACGAAGTACGATAATTCGGCTAAGTCAGCATTCGGAAAAATCGAAACCTTTCGATGGAAACCTATCACGCTTCAGGAACCGGACTTTGATGGAAATGATTCGTACGGAGCCTCATGTCTAAAGGAGGACAAGTTAACGACCAAGCTGCCCAGCAACCGGAAACAGCACCAGACGCCACCTCAGCAGTCACCAAGTACCGTGGCATATTATGTGCTGACTTAAGGAAGCGTGTGCTGTGGTCAGTGATGTACCAAATCGGGTTCTTATAATTTTGGGGAAAAACCCAAGGTTTTTTCCCGGCTAAAACGGTTTTTTTCGCAGGAAGATTGGGTTTTTTGCAATATTTTAGAAATTGAACATTAATGTATTGTTATCCAAACATTTTTATTTTATTTATGAGCATTATTGTCATAAAGTTTTGCATGTATATGAATTCTGAATGGTTTTCCTCGATTGAATCATTGTTATAGCGGTGATCCAACATTTCTTTATAAATATTGTGGTTAAATAAGTGATAAAACTTTTCAACACGTTTGGGCTGCGTTTCTTACTGTGAATCCACCTAAACGAACTAAACATTTTTTCTACTGTTGCTGATGGAGTTGATGCCGAAAAAATTCGGATTGTGATTTGTGAGAGTTCCGATTACGGTTCATACTAATGACGAATGTCAAGGCCACTCGCATTCTGCAGATTACTCACTTTCCACCGAACTAAATAGGTATTTTCTAAATTTTGTGTGAATACCTACCTCATTTCGCTAAAAGTATAGCAACCCCTAAAATGAGTAACAAGCAGAATAAAAGTAGTTTTGGCATCACACGATTATTCTAATTTTCACTAGTCAGAGTAACAATGACTATTGTTCCCAGTTGGAATATGGAATGGACCGAAATTAAAGTCGTAAAACCCGTTATAAATATACTAGAATGTGAAAATTGAATTTGAACTTCAAGTTTCAAAATCGAACAGAAGCTTTTCGATTATGTCATATAGAATAAAAACCGTAAAAAAGTATATCCGGTTCTTACAAAGGACTTTTCTTTATCCAACTTTTAATCTTGAATGTAACGTTGTACGGAATTTCCTGTGAGCGAATTATACTGGAGATTCATACTTGCCGACTTTTTCGGGTGAGAATATTCTAAGCGATTCTCATGCTCAAGGATCTCTGTCCGATTTTTACGCTTGATGTTTACATTTGATCTTTACATGCTAAATCTGGAGTGGGTTCTACAAAGTATGTTTTATCCTTGTGACTTTTATTTTCGGTCTCTCAAATGTAAATGCAATATTCTTTAACCCTCCGGAAGTCGCGCTTATGGCCCACTGAACGAGCAGCCGCTGATGCCTTAAGACGATTTCGCTAGATTTTCAAAGCAGCGTGCACTAGCGCGACTGCCCAAAGGTTAAAAAACATTAAATGAACATCATACATTCGATAAAACGAAAAAACCCATAATTCGTCCGGGTTAAAATGATTTGGGAAACAACCCGGTTAAATCACAAAAATAAAAACCCGGGAAGATGGAATTTTTCCCATCGCTACATCACTGGCTGTGGTGCACACGGCAAGTGATGCTTAGCTTGTATCGATTGAATTATAATAAAGTTAGTCTAGATTTAGCAGCAACGAAGTGTAATCCGACATCTATAGTGATTTTGGTGGGGTATTAGGTCACCAACGTAACCGACGTAATTTCAGGTGTTTTGGTGGTGTCGTTTGTACAGGAGCACGTTTGTTCTTTTTTCGGCACTGGTGAGTAAATTTCTGTTTCTGAAAAATAATATGTGTAACGCGAATCAATTTACATCCGATTTTCAATAACTTTGTACTGCTGGAAGGGGTATTCAAAACCGAACAAAATGGTATAACGGTTACTAGTGTAACCTTATATTTGTTTGTGTAAATTGTTATTGTTCTCGAAAATATACATTGGGGTAGATTGGCCGAGCTCTGTGCGGGGTTGGTTGGCCGAGTTGTAAATTTAGTGTAGAGTAATGTGCACTTTGATATTTGTGAAATGCCAACCTTTTTCGAAGCAAAATTTGATATGCTTATATTAATAATTATAAGAAAAAATATACACGAGAAATAAGCAATAAAAATAATTTAAAATTATTACCAAATAGAAATAAGAGATTATAATCATTAAAAGTCGGAAATTGTTTATAAAAAAGTTGATTCCGATATTTTATGAATTAAATGCCAAGCAGGTTTCAGAGTCTCTGGCGTGTGCCGCTTCAATCCTGAAATTTTTCCTCCTGATGAGTTTCTGGCAGGATTTGTCACAGATCGATCGACCCAATCCCGAACAATACTCGTTCATTAGCATTGAATCTGCTGCAGATGTTAGCCTCTCTGAAGACGTCAGACCTCTTCCCAAGGCGAGTGCACGATCTGATTCGAAGAAGTGGCAAGTTCGTAAACACCGATCGTCTCAAATTTTGACCGATTCCCCAATAAAACCAGTATTGGAGGAGCAGAAAAATTAAATCAAACGTAAGCGTACGCTGACGGAGGAAAAAAATCAGCGAGAGATGGTAAAAAAGTTCACTAAAGCTGCCAAAGGTAAGTCCAAAAAGGTTAAAAAGACTAAAAAGTGAAGAGTGGATTTTATTTTCCTTACCTATATACGAAAAAAAAACGATATTTGTTTTTAAATAATAGTCTTCCACTGATACATTTGACGTGTTTAACTTATTTTACCAAACTCGGCCAACCTACCCCAGCCCATGGGCCGGTTGGCCGATTTTTCTTTCCGCATTTGTTTGCTAATAACTTTTTCCCTGATTTTTTCTCATGAATGAAAAAAATTATATATGCTCAAGGGCTGTATCTTCATGACAGCGTAAACCGGTTTTCAAAAAGTCTAACCAGAATGAGTACAGCAATTCCGAAAGCAAAACTCGGCCAACCAGCCCCGGTCTCCCCTACGATAATTTAAAAAAAATGAAGAAAATTGGTTGAATGGTTTGCCGACAATCGTGATCACGAAAAAAAAAATATTTTTATAAACGCATAACTTTTCATATCTCGAGTATTTTTGAAGATATTGGACTTTTTTTTAAAAAAACTATGTTTTTTTTTCAAATCATCTATAACTCTACTCTAACAACGAGAGACAAGAAAACTCTTTTGAGTTTTATAATGTTGATGCTGGATTTCTAATTGCAACTAATGTTGGCTGCCCGTTTTTGCCCGTTTAAAAGTAACCTTTTGTAAAACTTTTTAACACCGGGGGCAACGTTACACCAAAATTGAAGAATGATACTTGAACTTTTAGTTCAAATTTAACATTATATTTTGACAAAGCAAAACATATTATTCGCTGGTTCAACACAAATATAAAAATTGGATATAGATTTATGAAAATGCTTGCATATAATCGTAGTAGGCGATAAAACTGAAACATAAAATATACGCTAAAAACATTGTAGCTTAAATTCTCTTGGAAAAGTGTTAGAGAAGAGGACGTAATGTAATTATTAATGTTGGTACTTTTTGCCCGTATTTTTAATTGTTTCGTAATTGGTGACCATATGTCCATTTTATCAAAAATTGGAGTTATTTTACGCCAAGTTTTACTTAAGTCTATATTACACAATCTGTATATTCTGGTTGCAGTTGAAAATCGAAATATTGAACTTGCGCCTTTTGCTTTTTTCCCTATTTACAGAGTGGGCAACTAATGCGCATCTTGTGTACATGTAGAGAATCAAGTTGCGCATCATCTACACCAGTTACGCTTTAGTTGCGTGCGCTGAAAATAGGAGAAAAACTGAAAGGCGCAAGTTCACTATTTCGATTTTCAACTGCAACCAGAATATTTGATCCAAAATTTACTCTTATTTTGAGATTTGATTCTAATTCAAAGCAGATTTTTATTATAGCTTACTAGTTATTTTTGAAAGCTTAGGCTAGAACTAGGGCTAGAACAAGCGTTCCTTAAAACCTGGGTAAACAGGGGTAAACTTTTAAATTAATAAACGTTAGAAAAAAGTGTTTGTTAACTATTGCCATCTACATGACTGTTTGCTACACTGCCCATGATCGCATATCAGTCCCATAAAGATAGGAAATCTCATAGAAAACGGGACAACTATGCGATCATGGGTAGTACACGTGTTTGAGAGCTGCACTCTAACTACATAGCATCGATCACTGCGCCACCTACAAACGTTTGCCAAACATGTTTCAGGCGTCTAATTTATTCAGAATTTCAGTAGTAGGTATTTACACATATTTCGAATCCAGCCTAAATATTTGTTAAGCGGGCCTTACACGTTCAATATTTTTGTCAATACTAGACAGCATTGACTAAAGTATTTTACGTGTAATGGAAGAAGTTGTATTGACGATGTACATTTCAAATGGGATTGACGTATTGAAGCAATATCGTCAATACTAGTACTGAGTACTAGTACTCAACATGTGCAATATAGTCTAGGGAGCAAACACAGCGCACTTTTCGTGAAGGACGAGGCAAGGTACCTCAGTTTGAGACTGGCTAAAGCTAATTTTCGTAAAACATTCATATTATGTGAGAACGAAAACCCATTAAGGATATTCATTACAATGCATTAGAAGAGAGACAATTACGGTTTTAAACAGAACATCTTATTTTAAAATTTGTCCTTTTTGCTCATCATACCGAAAGAAAACATAAGAAATGGTTTCAAAACCATGGCAGACAATTGTATTGCCAATATAAGGCTTTCAAAATTGACATTTGTACGCTGGTGCTATATAATAGCATTAGTACTGCAGAAACGAGCTGTCAATCTCTGCACAGTAATAGCACTATATTTCGCCTTTTCTGGCATAATATCAGCATTATATCGGTATTTAGGGCTTCACGACTCTTTAAGTCAGCTTTATATGTGGCTCTAAAGCAGATATTAGGCTTGGGTAGTACCCAAGTGAGAGCAAGGATGTGAAATATACAGAACAGAAAACTAGAAGTGGCAGGGTTATTGGAAACATGCTTTAATCTTACGGGCTAATCTTTTGTCTTCTGCTGGAAGGAATCAAGCTAAGGCAGCATAACTACACTCAGGCAAATTGACTGGCGAAATCCATTAAATTTGCCTTATGAAACCATAAAAAATACAAAAACATGATTTCATAAGTCGCTTATACATTTCATACGATTTTTATGGTTTTTATAGTCGAAAAATATGATTTATTAATGAAGTAAATATAATTTTCATTGCAGCGCCTTATGATTTTCATAGATGTCACAAATGTGAAAAAGAGTAATCTATAAAAAAACAAAATGGCGATCGTCCTGTTGTGCAAGCCTTCGTTATGCGTGGGTTTGTTAAAAAAAATTATTATTTAATTTTAGTAGTGAAATACAAGAAAATTCCAATACTCAAAACTGGACACCTTTCTTTTTCTACAGTTGTATTAATTCATATCCAGCGGCGAATGTTGATTGTCAATATTTTTCAGGTATTTATAGAGCACTTGACAATCTGTAACTGTATTAGTATTAGTGTGTTCAACGGTTTGTTTTCCTCCACCTGTCATAGATGGAGGAAAACAAATCGAAAATAACTCAATAGAAATAGAATAGGACGTAAGTAACAATGAGAGATTCTCTTTGGGGTCTTTCTCTTCTGTTCATTACTCGACCATTTCAACATTTACTACTCTACTCTTTGCATAATATTCTAGTAAAAACCGTCGGCTTTCGATATGTACTGGAAAATTAGTGCAAAGTGTTGTAATGACGCTGTAATAAACGAAAGAGAAAGTAAACAAAGAGAGGCTCTCAATGTTACTTCCGTCCTATTGAAAATTTTCTCTAGAACTTTTCGGTCGGATTATTTTCATGATGGAATATGACCAACCGGAATTGTACGTCCCCCGAATAAGTTTTACAGCGACATAGAGCATTTCAATATCATTATAAATACTTTACGAGAGCTAATACAAATGTTTAAATCATCGCTGTTGTGCTATCTTATGACGAGCGCCATTTAGCACTTTTCGAGAAAAACGATTTTTAAAGTTTGAGATTGAATATCTTAAAATTTATAAATGTTAGAAGCTTTTCGGAGAAGGCATTCGATGCTTCTATCTTTTCTGAAGTAAACTCTCGATTTGTGCGAAGATCGGTTGACTATATTTACAGTTTTTGCTTAAAATGTAAACCAAAGCCGCTCACATACGTGTTATAACTGTGTATTGATGATAAAATATGTATGACGTGTCACAAATGTGTACAGAAGATTTCATATAAAAATGAATTATAACTGATTCGTAAAATTATGCGTTATAGATCACTATGTCCAATATCATACTTTTCCATGCGATAGCAGCAATATCAGGTTACAAAATGATGGTATTAGAACACAAAGTTTTTCCAATTTTCCTCCTTTATTCAGGAAAAACAATGAACAAAAATTGGTTTCATTGACAATTTAGAGACAATGTATATCAAACAATGTTATTGTTGACAGGTGACTAGACGAAACAAATGTTCTTCTTGCATAATCCATCACTACATTTCGGTATACTTTCCAAAACAAGTGGAAATCTCAAAAGGAAATTTGTTCAATAATCATGAATATATAAGCCAACCATTCCCAGAAAAAAAACTATGGTAGGAAAAGTTTTGCTTCCGAGACAAGAACCTAGTTAATGGTTATGGTTGATCTGCATAGGAATTACCTATGTCATCAGAGACATCTGTTGGCTTGCTATAAGCTTTTCGGATTGTAGTGCGCGAGTGTCTGGGTAGTGGACGTTTTCTCGCGAACGGTCACCGAAAAGGCGGTTTTTACGGTGTAAACATAACGGGTGAAAATTCAGTTAAGTGTTTTTCGCTATTTGTTGGAATGTGATTCCATTCTAGTTGTGCTAGTGATGCCGTAAATGGGCAAAAAGCACCTAATTTAGTGGTTTATCTACCAGCTTTTTCGGCCTCGTAATGGCTGCTGTGCAATTTGTCGGGTTATATCAGTATACCCGCTGTGCTGTGTGCGAAATTAACATAAAGTGAAAAATTTCATATTCGTACACCTCTGCTGCGTATAGCATTCCACATAGCAGTGTACGAAAGTGAGATTGCATCCCTGTACGTCGCGGTGATAATAGCATGGTGTTATGTATATGAATCACCACACAGTGGTAGTGTCTAGTGTGTTTGTTTTCGCAGTCGGTTTCTGCGATCAAACTTAATTCCTGTGCCGTTCCGCACTTCTCTTTGTATGCGGTACTATATCGTGATGGTTACAGTATCACGTTGATAAGTTGTCCAGAGCAGTTGGTTTTAAACCAATCTCTGGCCTTCCTTTTTATGAGCAGCAATGGCTCGTAATCAGGTTTGTAAAATCTGAGTCCGCTGGTAAGTTTTTCAGACAATCAGTGTATCGCATGTTACCATATGCGCATTTGGATTACTTATTGTTTACGCAGCGATTGGCCGTCTATTGCCTGGCCATAATCACAGCTATTTAAATTTGTAGGTATCCTTCAACAGTGTTATACTGTGTACTGTTGAGCGAATATTGTCTCAAGTGTGGGTGCGGCCAAGAGTGAGGCTCATTTTGTTTCTGGATCCTCAGATACGCAGCACTGTCTTTGGAGCAGTATGGTGAGGTGCGCTCAAAAATAAAAGCAGTAAATGCTTTTACTGGGGGATTCCTTCGCTGTGTTGTTTTTGCGACGGTGTTGTGCTTTGGAGGGTTACGAAAACAAGCACAGATTGAGAATAAATCTCTTCAACAGTGGTGCGCTGCCGTTCAGATGTTTTGGAACAGGTATGAAATAGTTGGATTGGCTCGGGTTCCCGGGCATCTTCGGAGACACACGACGGTAGTTAGTTTGTGTGTCATTGAGAAGTAATCACTTGGTGACACTTTCAGTCACTCAAATGTTTAATGTCCGTCGTGCTCTCTCCGTATATACTTCCGTGTTCCCTTGTTCATGCAGCTTTTACAGGGCTGTTTCGGAAATTTTAAGCGACAGTGTACTACAAATTTCAGATCTAGATACTTTCTGTATGTTCTTGGTAGACTGAAATCGTAGGCACACTAATCTATTGTGGTTGGTGTTTGTTCTCGATCTTCCTAGCTGTCAGTGTACTTCTACTAGACGTAGCATATTCTTGCGGTTCTAATGTGTTGAATTTCAGTTTTGAATAAGTGGTAGTGCAAAACTGAATTTTATTGTGCGGAACTTTCCACAGTGCAAATTCCCACTCTTTTGGATCCAACCGTTGCTGCGTGCAGGTCCTTACCCCTAACCTTACCACTTCCCCAATCCTTCCCATCAGGAAAATGATGAAAAGACGATTCTTGGCAAGGCACAAATCACCGATCAACATGGGGAACGTGCCATTTGAGCCAGACGCTACTGATTCCTGATTTTCCAATTTTCCTCCTTTATTCAGGAAAAACAATGAACAAAAATTGGTTTCATTGACAATTTAGAGACAATGTATATCAAACAATGTTATTGTTGACAGGTGACTAGACGAAACAAATGTTCTTCTTGCATAATCCATCACTACATTTCGATATACTTTCCAAAACAAGTGGAAATCTCAAAAGGAAATTTGTCCAATAATCATGAATATATAAGCCAACCATTCCCAGAAAAAAACTATGGTTGGAAAAGTTTTGCTTACGAGACAAGAACCTAGCTAATGGTTATGGTTTATCTGCATAGGAATTACCTATGTTATCAGAGACATCTGTTGGCTTGCTATAAGCTTTTCGGCTTGTAGCAAGCCAACAAACTAAGAATGTTGTCTCTTTTTTCTTTGTCATAAGATAGCACAACTCGATCACTCGAGAAATTGGCGCTTGTCATAATCGTGTTTCGCTATATCTCAGTAACCCAGCAGAATTTCAAAATTCTGAAAACGCGACTTTATGGAGATTTTAAAACTTAGTAACATGGCATATCTAATTCAGTTCACCCCGAAATGACGTTTGTCATAAGATAGCACAACAGCGACGAAATTAGCTGACAGTTTTATATATGACATCTGGAGGAAAACAAACCCCCAAGTAGTGTAGGTTAAAGACGCTGAATTACTGAATAAAGACTCGCCATCTTATCCCAACTAAATAAAATGGGTTGGCAACATTATTTTCTGCAAACTACCGGCTCGGACGTGCCTGGCAGGATTCCCCCCAGATAGCCGGCAGCGAAATAAAAACTCTGGCAGAATTTCTGGGGGTCTGGCTGGCAGAGCGCTGCCCAGCCGGCCGGCTCAAATGCAACAACCGTTTCTGGGAGAATTTTTCGCCTTTCGGTTATCAACGGTTTTTCTGCCGGATTTCTGCCAGACACGCACCGGCAGGACCGGTTTTTTACCGCTTCAGGTTTTGCTTGTATTTTTTCTTAATTTTTTTTAAATTTTATTTAAATTTACAATAAAAATTCATATTACTTACCTTGTTTGAAACCAAAATCTTTGTTTCTTCTTATTTTTTCATCTGCCAAAACTATTCTTCTTGGAAAAATAAATATGGCGAAAATGAAACAACGAAAAACAAAACAAAACCGGTAAGGCGAATCTGCCTGCCATAACTGGAAGGAGTATAGCTGAATTCTGGCAGCGCCATTTTGATAATTTTGACAGCTGCCGGAATCCTGACGGATTTTTGCTGGCTGCCCGTTTTTCTTCCAAGCGGGTAGCCCCACTGTCACAGCGTTAACTTCAGTTGACTCATATACTACAGTAACCGCAGAGTTGCAACGTTGATAATTTTTTAATCATGAAGTGCTGTGTGAAGTTTTGTACCAATAAAACTACCACCGGTTTTTCCACTTCCCAGTAAACTACGACCTTCGTGCGGAATGGGTCCCGTTCTGTGGTTTACCAGAAAATTACAACATTACGGATAGCTGCAATGGTTGAAGCAACTTTTAGAAGGCACCGTAATGATAAAAGTTATATGTTTTAACTTGCCTTAGAGATTCGATTCAGAAATTTATTCAAAATATTTTAACTCGCTATCACAATACTTTCCAAAATTCATTCATCAGATTGCAACATTTGACAAGTCTTCTGCTCGATTGGAATGACAATGACAGGTCTCGTGCTCGATTGGAATGACACTGACAGATAAATGGTAAACAAATGATTGACGTGTCGAGTCTTTATCCAGAGGGATTCAGTGTCGTTAGTGTAGGTGAAATCGTTTGCATAGAGCTCTATATTCGTTTTGTTTTTTCAAAGTATCTCCGTTGCGCGGGGAAGAAAAAAAATTACTGCACACATTGTTCAAAAAATACATAATCAATTAAGCAACCTTTTTCACGGTTTATTGGCAAAACGCTCAAGCTGAAAGTTTATTTATAACCGATTCCACCACTATTTCCAGGAATGTTGAAAACGGTACGAATTTGTATTGGATCCTACTGCCTAAGGAGCTGGTAAGTTCGCAGAAGGACGTGCAGGACATTATGAATACAATGGACCTCAATGAGCAGCACTATCAGCTCGGGAAGACCAAGATCTACATGCGTGAATCGCAGAAGATGCAGCTGGACATTTGTCTGCACACGCGAATCATCGACATTATTATCACGCTGGTTTCAGTCATCCTGTAGCGGGAAAAAATACTACCAGTGCCGCAGTGCGTCCTGTACGATTCAGTCGTACTGGCGGGTGTTCCGGCAAAGTTTCCTGACGAAACTGCGGCCGGAAGCGGCCACCATCAAACAGAGTTCTTTACGGGACTAAACGGTGGGAAAGTGGTACAATAAAGTGAAGAGTGGTGTATAGGAGCAAATTTTCTGGCAGAAACCGCTCTGCTAGATTTCTGTAAGTCTTGGTTTGGCAGCCCTGTCAGATTTCTGCGCGTATCCTGTCGGGTTAGTTGAGCTAGTGCAAACTCGGTTTCGCTCGCGTTTTCTGGCAAATTTTGACAGGAACCGAGCAAAACCCTGGCATAATTTGACCTTTGATAAAACACTTTTATCCAGAATCCAGCCAGAAATGTACGGCCAAGATATCTGCACGCTTCCTGCCACATCTTTGTCAGATGTTTTGCTCGATTCGTGCTAAATTCTACCAGGTAGGAATTGTTAGGATCTTTGCACAGTTTATGTCCGAGTTATGCCAGGGTTTAGCCCGGTTCCTGTCAAAAATTTTCCAGAAAACGCGAGCGAAACCGAGTTCGCCCTAACTCAAATTACCCGACAGGATACGCGCAGAAATCTGACAGGGCTGCCAAACCAAGACTTACAAAGATCTAGCAGAGCGGTCTCTGCCAGAAAATTTGCTCACTGGGGGGCTGCTTTCTCGCCCAGTAAAGTTCAGCCGGAAATGAACTGGAATTCTGGCTGGTTCCTGTGCGTTCACGGGCTCCAGTGACACAACCGATTCTAACTAGAATCGGTTGTGTCACTGGAGCCGGAATACGAACTGAAACCAGCCAGAATTCCAGTTCATTTCCGGCTGAGCTTAACTGGGCGCAGTCAAGGCGACAAAATTAACTCCATCTATCGCCTCGTGTACATACTACCAGAACGTCCAGTACACCCCAACGACAGCATGTCATCAACAGCAGCAGCAACCACACGTCTACAATATTGACAACAACACAATGTAACAATTCCAGTTCCATCAGCATCAGCGGTAGTACAAACAGGCTGTACAATTACGTTACTCAGCAGCAGCTACAACAATCGCAACAACAGCAATGTATCCCACCTAGTGATGTCGCAGGATTGCAGAGCAATCAATAGGGCCCCGTACACGAGGCGTTAGTAATGTCATTACTGAGCAGTAATGCCACTTTTAATGAACGTGTAAGGCGAGTAATGATGGAATTCCCATACAATTCCAGTAATGACACTACTTAGTAATGACACTTTTATTGCGCGTGTAAGGCCCCTAATCGCTCTCGCAGCGAGCATTAAGCAACTATCCCGGAGATTTTGTTCAAAACTACTACAACACTACGGCGTCGAATGGTGAGTTCTATTTTTGTTAGCTTATCTGTCGAAGAACTTTTTTCCTTGCATATAATTTTACCAAAATTCTCATTTTCTTCGCTAGGTAAAGCGGCAACCCTGCTCTGCACATAGTCGGACGATTCCAAATACGCAAGCAAGGATATCGACTTGACGCTATCGAGTGCAGCGACGACCTCCGGGCCGATCGCACCCAATAAAGCCGTCAGGTCAGACGCCACTCAGTCGACGGGGTGCCATTGCCGAACCGGATACGCTAAAGCGACGAAACTCGGACCCTACCAAAAACAATCTTCTGCTGGTGGAATTATATGTACCAGTCCAGTACATATATCAACATTGGCGGGAACCAGTACCGCAAGGTGCAGCGAATCAATAAGGCGGAAATGTGTACCAGCTGTAAAAAGAGCGATTGTATAACATCCCCACTGCAGTTTTAAAACGTTTGTAAAATCATCAAGGGCACAAAAAATATATTGAATGAATTTTATATTTTTTTTCCTTTTTTTATTTCTACTTTTTCCTTTTTTATTTATACTAACATTCTGTTTTTACTTTTTAGCGACATTCAATCAGCTAGAGATTACTGAGTAAGGAACGTTATGAAAATTTAGTGCCATAGTACTCAAGGAAGAGCAAGGATGTGAAATGTACAGATCTAGAAGTGGCAGGGTCATTAGGCTTCAAATCTTACGGGCTAATATATTGTCTTCTGGCGTGGTAGGAGACATATTGGTAGAATTGAGTAATTCGTACACTCAGGCAAAAATACTTTAATATTGACAATCAACGTTCGCCGCTGGATATGAATTAATACAACTGTAGAAAAAGAAAGGTGCCCGAATAGAAACGTACAGTAGCAAAACTAAGAATTTCGCTGTGACAGTACAGTAATTTTACAATAATTTACAGTGAATTCTAGTGTTATGCTACAATAAAAAAACAATAAACTTTGACGTTTCTACATTAAATTTCAATGTAAAATCGACTTTTACAGTATAAAAGGGGGGTGGTTATGTATCTTAACATTAAAAAAATCCATTTTTTTCATACATTTTTCTCACGTAAACAGTAAAATTTAATGTGAATTTACTGTATCGGTTTTTTGTTGAACAATAATATAGATTGTTACTTGAAATTTTATTGTAAATCTATTGCGAGAACTCTGCGTCAAACAATTGTGAAACAGTAATAACTATAATATTTATGGTTTCATGATTGTTTGTAGGGTAAATACTATTGTAAAATTCTATTCGGGTGTCCATTTTTGAGTATTGGAATTTTCTTGTACTAAAATTAAATATTTTTTTAACAAACCCGCCCATAACGAAGGCTTGCACAACAGGACGATCGCCATTTTGTTTTTTAATAGATTACTCTTATGGCATTTTTATTTTTGATAGTGCACTACACCGGTGTAGTCGATGCTACACTCATTCAAACCTGGGTGTAATCAGTCTATCTCTTTCTTTGCACTACACCGGTGTAGCACCAAGAAAAAACGAAAACGCTATTACTTTTCACATTTGTGACATCTATGAAAATCATAAGGTCGTACACGAGCAGAGCTGCCATTTATACAGATTTATCTGTATTATACAGATTTTTAGCGCAGATACAGACCTGATACAGAATACAGATTTAAACAGATTTTCAATACACAATACAAATGTATACAGGCTTTTGATAATTTCAATTGACAACGTTATTGGTGAACCCTCCTGCAACCGTTTTCAATAAGTATTGCCTTTTCTTCAAAAATTTATTGTCAAATGAACCACAACACTTTTTATATTAAAAAAAATCAAAAACTCTTGAGCCGGGAAATGTACAGATTAATTCGAAGTACTCATTTTAAACCCCTCTTGAATGTTTGAATTCATAGTAGACAATATTTAAAACTTTTAAATACGCATCAATTATCAAAATTCTTTTTCTCCGATGAATACAGAAAAATACATAGTTTTTATAACAAGGATACAGATTTTCAACAAAATCATCTGGCAGCTCTGTACACGAGGCGTTAGTAATGTCATTACTGAGCAGTAATGTCACTTTTAATGAACGTGTAAGGCGAGTAAAGATGGAATTCCCATACAATTCCAGTAATGACACTACTTACCCACTGAGACGTCCAAAAAATTGTTTCAAAATCGTTCAACACGGGTCCAATGAAGGACGTTCGTTGAACGGTTTTTTGGACGTTGTCCAAATTGGTCCAACGAACGTCCTTCATTGGACGATTTTGAAACCAACCGTTCTTAGAGGGTAGTAATGACACTTTTATTGCGCGTGTAAGGGTCCCAATAACCCAGTTAAACTCATTCCGGAACCGGTTCGGATTTCTGAATGGAGTCATTATGGATTCCTAATCAAATGCAACAACCGATTCCGACTCAGAATCGGTTGTTGCATTTGATTTGGAATCCATACTGACTCCATTCAGAATTCCGAATCAAATTCCGAATGGTTTGACCGGGAAGGCGCTTATATTTAATTTATATTTAATTATATTTACTTCATTAATAAATCATAATTTTCGACAATAAAAATCGTATGAAATGCATAAGCGATTTATGAAATTATGTTTTTGTATTTTTTATGGTTTCATAAGGCAAATTTAATTGATTTCGCTAGTCAATTTGCCTGAGTGATGTTTATCGAGGTTTTTACTCATATAACTTGCAGTGTCCCATATTATGGTCGTGTAGGCTCTGCTTAAGGGCCGCATAATCGAGGGTCTGCCCCAAAGGGAAAAAGAGCGTGTCCCAATAAGAATAAGAAGAGTGGCAGATTTGACAAATGCAAAACAGATTCAAGATTATCTGCATAAGGTGTATTCATGTGTGTACAGCAATATTATTGGTGGCCTACGGTTTTAGAACCTCAAAAAGGCTTTAAGCAATAGTTTCTATCAAGGTGCTTTCTATATTCAAAACATTGTTTTAATTAATTTCGTTTTTCATAACCTCTTTTTTTGGGAAGTGAATAAGTATTTACGCAGTGTCGATCTTGCCAATCGTAAAACCAAAACTCTCGCTTTACGTATGCCTATACCTTATCTGGTATCATCTTGGGTTTTCACGTCATTTGCAGTTTGACAAGACCAAAATTTGACAAGACCATAATTTGATGATGGAACGGTCTATCCCTGAGAATGATCATAAGGGCACCGTACACGAGGCTACAATACAAAAACAATAAACTTTGACGTTTCTACAGTAAATTTCAATGTAAAATCGACTTTTACAGTATAAAAGGGGGGTGGTTATGTATCTTAACATTAAAAAAATCCATTTTTTTCATACATTTTTCTCACGTAAACAGTAAAATTTAATGTGAATTTACTGTATCGGTTTTTTGTTGAACAATAATATAGATTGTTACTTGAAATTTTATTGTAAATCTATTGCGAGAACTCTGCGTCAAACAATTGTGAAACAGTAATAACTATAATATTTATGGTTTCATGATTGTTTGTAGGGTAAATACTATTGTAAAATTCTATTCGGGTGTCCATTTTTGAGAATTGGAATTTTCTTGTATTTCATTACTAAAATTAAATATTTTTTTAACAAACCCGCCCATAACGAAGGCTTGCACAACAGGACGATCGCCATTTTGTTTTTTAATAGATTACTCTTATGGCATTTTCATTTTTGATAGTGCACTACACCGGTGTAGTCGATGCTACACTCATTCAAACCTGGGTGTAATCAGTCTATCTCTTTCTTTGCACTACACCGGTGTAGCACCAAGAAAAAACGAAAACGCTATTACTTTTCACATTTGTGACATCTATGAAAATCATAAGGTCGTACACGAGCAGAGCTGCCATTTATACAGATTTATCTGTATTATACAGATTTTTAGCGCAGATACAGACCTGATACAGAATACAGATTTAAACAGATTTTCAATACACAATACAAATGTATACAGGCTTTTGATAATTTCAATTGACAACGTTATTGGTGAACCCTCCTGCAACCGTTTTCAATAAGAATTGCCTTTTCTTCAAAAATTTATTGTCAAATGAACCACAACACTTTTTATATTAAAAAAAAAATCAAAAACTCTTGAGCCGGGAAATGTACAGATTAATTCGAAGTACTCATTTTAAACCCCTCTTGAATGTTTGAATTCATAGTAGACAATATTTAAAACTTTTAAATACGCATCAATTATCAAAATTCTTTTTCTCCGATGAATACAGAAAAATACATAGTTTTTATAACAAGGATACAGATTTTCAACAAAATCATCTGGCAGCTCTGTACACGAGGCGTTAGTAATGTCATTACTGAGCAGTAATGTCACTTTTAATGAACGTGTAAGGCGAGTAAAGATGGAATTCCCATACAATTCCAGTAATGACACTACTTACCCACTGAGACGTCCAAAAAATTGTTTCAAAATCGTTCAACACGGGTCCAATGAAGGACGTTCGTTGAACGGTTTTTTGGACGTTGTCCAAATTGGTCCAACGAACGTCCTTCATTGGACGATTTTGAAACCAACCGTTCTTAGAGGGTAGTAATGACACTTTTATTGCGCGTGTAAGGGTCCCTATAACCCAGTTAAACTCATTCCGGAACCGGTTCGGATTTCTGAATGGAGTCATTATGGATTCCTAATCAAATGCAACAACCGATTCCGACTCAGAATCGGTTGTTGCATTTGATTTGGAATCCATACTGACTCCATTCAGAATTCCGAATCAAATTCCGAATGGTTTGACCGGGAAGGCGCTTATATTTAATTTATATTTAATTATATTTACTTCATTAATAAATCATAATTTTCGACAATAAAAATCGTATGAAATGCATAAGCGATTTATGAAATCATGTTTTTGTATTTTTTATGGTTTCATAAGGCAAATTTAATTGATTTCGCTAGTCAATTTGTCTGAGTGATGTTTATCGAGGTTTTTACTCATATAACTTGCAGTGTCCCATATTATGGTCGTGTAGGCCCTGCTTAAGGGCCGCATAATCGAGGGTCTGCCCCAAAGGGAAAAAGAGCGTGTCCCAATAAGAATAAGAAGAGTGGCAGATTTGACAAATGCAAAACAGATTCAAGATTATCTGCATAAGGTGTATTCATGTGTGTACAGCAATATTATTGGTGGCCTACGGTTTTAGAACCTCAAAAAGGCTTTAAGCAATAGTTTCTATCAAGGTGCTTTCTATATTCAAAACATTGTTTTAATTAATTTCGTTTTTCATAACCTCTTTTTTTGGGAAGTGAATAAGTATTTACGCAGTGTCGATCTTGCCAATCGTAAAACCAAAACTCTCGCTTTACGTATGCCTATACCTTATCTGGTATCATCTTGGGTTTTCACGTCATTTGCAGTTTGACAAGACCAAAATTTGACAAGACCATAATTTGATGATGGAACGGTCTATCCCTGAGAATGATCATAAGGGCACCGTACACGAGGCGTTAGTAATGTCATTACTGAGCAGTAATGTCACTTTTAATGTACGTGTAAGGCGAGTAATGATGGAATTCCCATACATTACACTTCTTAGTAATGACACTTTTATTGCGCGTGTAAGGGCCCCTTATAGAAAGGACAATTTCATATTAAATTTGCAAAAGGGCGAATAAGATTTGTAAACAAACTTTTATTTTGATGGTTTCTCTTAATTTACTATAATTTCGAAGCAGAAAACAATTGAAATTACTTCTACGAAAGGTAAAAATTTACATTAACGCATATTTTGCATGAAATTCCACTCTGCTGCAGACTAATGAGCGAAACAAGTTTGTTTACCATAAACAGTTTCGCCCTTTTGACGAATTAATATTGAATTCCTCGCATACCCGGTCAAACCATTCGGAATTTGATTCGGAATCCTTAATGGAGTCAGTATGGATTCCAAATCAAATGCAACAACCGATTCTGAGTCGGAATCGGTTGTTGCATTTGATTAGGAATCCATAATGACTCCATTCAGAAATCCGAACCGGTTCCGGAATGAGTTTAACTGGGTAATAGCGCAATACCCTTATATTCCCAGTTAAGCTCAGCCGGAAGTAAACTGGAATTCTGGCTGATTCCAGTTCGTATTCCGGCTCCAGTGACACAACCGATTCTAGTTAGAATCGGTTGTGTCACTGGAGCCGGAATGCGAACTGGAACCAGCCAGAATTCCAATTCATTTCCGGCTGAACTTTACTGGGTTATTCCCACTTGGAAAATACAAAGAGAATAGGGAAAGAGACGAATAGTGTGAAGCCAAAAATACCTTATTGAGCAGACCAATCGTGCAATGTAAATAAACATTACTCATGCCTGAGTTGGAGGAGATAAGTATTGTACTTCTATCAAAAAAGAAATTTGAATTTTCGTCAGAATTTAGCTCAATCGTGATTGTAAGGTGCATTCTAGAGTATATGTATGAGTAAAAATAAGCTTTAGAATTATTTCATCTCTTTGTTTCGAAATGCACATCGTTTGATAAACAAATCCATCGATCGACATACGGTTTGTTTTCAAAATATAATAGGAGTCATTTAAAGTGCTGCCTGTAGAAGCGGTTGCCAAAATTCTAGTGTTGAAATCATCATAAAGGGAGTGTTGCCGTTTTGACTGATTTTCACTCTTCGTCTCTTTCACTATTCTCTTTGGGAAAATATTTCATTATAACGCTATAGTAACGTCTTTTATCCGAAACTGGCAGTGAACATGTGAGCATTTTGTTTCTCGTGTGCCCCTAAGAGAAGAGAAGACACTCGCGTAGCCAATTTGATCCAGTCCTAACCTCAATATTGAACCAGCTTCTGATTGGTCGTTTTGCTAATCATGAGCGTTTATTATATTTACCAACGGGATGGAAATCAGTGCTGCTGAATCTATTCTGGCTACTTTTCATACACATCAACATTTCATGCAAATTGAAAAAAGTCATGAATGACGATATAGTTACGTATACTGACACGAATAAAAATTAAATTAAATTTTTAAATGCAGCTTATGCATTGTAAATTGTTGGTTGAGGTGCGATTTTCGAGGTACAATTATTTTCAGCAATTGCGAAAAGCATACAAAAGGAATCTGGCAACGATGAACGTTTGTTGTCTTTAGATTTACTGCAGGGCCCAGTCGGGAAAATTAAGAAGAGCAAGAAGCCTGTTGTCGTCTCTTCTCTTAGGTGTGCCCCTTCCAAATCTGTCATTTTCCTCGCTCCTTTTCATCTTGTCAAGCAAGAAGATAAATTTGCAGGTTTGTGGAAATTTCCTTCAATTTAGTTTTTGTCCGCAATTTCCTAGTAAAGTGCTGACTAATATCGATAAATATTTAGCTGAAGATTCAAGGTACTGTATTGAAATATTATACCATTTCTGATTGGCAAGACAAACGCTGAAAATAGAAACAAGCGAATCCCCATGCATTTTTTTTATTCACTGCATTTTCTACGATTTTTTTTGTTCCGGATAGATGCAAGTAGTGTAGCCAATGAGTAACATGTACGTCATCCGTGCATCACTTGAATAGCTCTCCGCTCTTATCCTACATCCCACGCGGAAATAGAACAGCTGCTTCGATTATGCACTGCGCTCTGATCA
Organism: Topomyia yanbarensis; assembly: GCF_030247195.1. Classification (NCBI taxonomy): domain Eukaryota; kingdom Metazoa; phylum Arthropoda; class Insecta; order Diptera; family Culicidae; genus Topomyia; species Topomyia yanbarensis. Next base: position 301,279,792 of record NC_080671.1, on the reverse strand, counting down.
GTCCTTTATGTGCAACGTTCAATCAATTTAGGCGTACTTAATCATTTTGAAGTGGAATTAGAACATGAATTTAATGACGTTTTAAAATTTCTTTTGCATCAATTTGTTTCAGTTATCCAGCAGTCATGGCCCCCGATAAAAAACAAAAAGGACGGAACAAGAAAATTACGTTAGTTCAGAGCTCAAAAAAAGACGAAAAGTCGGTAACTAACGGAACTTCTAATGGATCGACTGAAATGACCGAGGAAGGTGGGTTCTTTTTAATTAAACTGCCAGTAAACAGCAATCAGGTAATTTCTTTATTACAGAGGCACTTTGTGCTAAACTCGACGAAGAGGCAAGAATTAACGCAGAAGCAAGGGCATGTACTGGTTCACTAGCCGTCCATCCTCGCTCGCGCGATATAAAATTTGCCAATTTTTCGATTACGTTCTTTGGATCGGAAATGCTTCAGGACACGATGCTGGAGTTGAATTGTGGCCGACGCTATGGCTTGCTCGGTGCCAACGGTTGCGGCAAATCTTCTCTTCTAGCAGTGCTTGGCAACCGCGAAGTACCAATTCCAGAGCACATCGATATCTTCCATCTTACCCGTGAAATCCCGGCTAGTTCCAAAAGTGCCCTACAATGCGTCATGGAGGTAGACGAGGAACGCATCAAGCTGGAGAAGATGGCCGACCAGTTAGTCGAACAAGAAGACGATGAGTCTCAGGAGCGGTTAATGGATATCTACGATCGTCTCGATGAGATGTCAGCAGATGTAGCCGAAGCGAAGGCGTCGCGAATTCTGCATGGTCTCGGTTTCACAAAGCAAATGCAAGCAAAAGCTGCCAAAGATTTTTCCGGAGGTTGGCGAATGCGAATTGCCTTGGCTAGAGCTCTGTTTGTGAAACCACATCTGCTACTACTTGATGAACCGACTAATCATCTCGATCTGGATGCTTGCGTATGGTTGGAAGAAGAACTGAAAACCTATAAACGAATTCTGGTCATCATATCCCACTCGCAGGATTTTCTAAACGGGGTTTGTACCAATATAATTCACATGACACAGAAACGGTTGAAATATTACACGGGTAACTACGAACAATTTGTGAAAACTCGTATGGAATTGTTGGAAAATCAAATGAAGCAATACAATTGGGAACAGGATCAGATTGCACATATGAAGAACTACATTGCACGATTTGGTCACGGTTCCGCAAAGCTGGCTCGTCAGGCACAATCGAAGGAAAAAACACTTGCTAAAATGATGGCCCAGGGACTCACCGAAAAGGCTACCGATGACAAACAGCTGAACTTTTGTTTCCCGTCTTGTGGTACAATTCCACCGCCCGTGATTATGGTGCAAAATGTTAGTTTTCGCTATAATGACAGTACACCGCACATCTACAAAAATCTTGAATTTGGAATCGATCTGGATACCAGATTAGCGTTGGTCGGTCCCAATGGTGCGGGCAAAAGTACACTGCTCAAGCTGCTATACGGAGATCTTGTGCCTACATCGGGAATGATTCGTAAAAACTCCCACCTTCGCATTGCAAGGTATCATCAGCACTTGCACGAGCTGCTTGACATGGACATGAGTCCTCTGGACTACATGTTGAAATCCTTCCCTGAGATAGTAGAACGGGAAGAAATGCGTAAGATCATTGGTCGCTACGGCTTGACTGGGCGGCAACAAGTATGTCCCATTCGGCAACTTTCAGATGGACAACGTTGCCGCGTTGTGTTTGCGTATTTGGCCTGGAAAAAACCGCACCTACTGCTACTGGATGAACCTACCAATCACTTAGACATGGAAACAATCGATGCGTTGGCCGATGCAATTAACGACTTTGAAGGTGGTTTGGTGCTTGTCAGTCACGATTTTCGACTAATTAATCAGGTCAGGTCCATGAGTTTACTTTTAAGTCTACCTTCACTCACAGTTTTATTTTCAGGTGGCAAACGAAATTTGGATTTGCGAAAACGGGAAAGTCACTAAATGGAACGGAAACATCCTGGACTACAAGGAGCATCTCAAAAAGAATATAGCCAAGGAAGCAAACATCGCTGGAAAATAGACCCAGTACACGAATATTAGTGATCAAATTGATAATATAATAATCAAATTAAAAACATCAATTACGCAGTATATCAAATACCCAGATACGCAAAAGTTGCAAACGAATTCCACAACAACAACAAAAACGCCTCGCGCGACCCGATCGAGTATTGAACATAATAACCTATCCACCATCAACACTCCAGTTTAAATTAATTTTATTTACTAGGCATCAACTTACTGAATAATCTCTACTCAAAGCGAATCGATTGCTTGTAATGTAAATTGGATGCTGGCAAGAATATTTAGCAAACAATGAACCTATAACACTCTATAGTTGCAACAGTCTTATCAAACTATAATAGATGAAACTAACCGAGAGAGGTCTGTTTCTCTATAGTTATTTATTTTTACAACAATAGAACGTGTGGTTTTTGCCTTAAGCAGGGAAACAATTCCTTAGAGCGGAAGTTGATATTCTAGACAAGCTAAATTTGGATTGTAACTGCATTCCGAAGGCAGGCAAAAGCAAAAAAAATGTCATTGCGCTGATGTCACAATTTATTTCTTTTCAAAATTAATCAAATCAATAAAAAAATGAGCCTCACCATCCTGGCTACTTAATGTGTTTTACTCAATGTGTGAAATATTGTTAGAGACTGATGGGATTACAGTGAAGGCCCATTTTTGTCAGTTCCGTAGTGTACTTTAGGCTGACAAAAAGGGGGACATTGCCAATTTTTCAAAAAACCAAAGTAATATTAAAATACTCATTCGTATAGCCGCATAACCCTTTTTGTAGCAGCTATATCAAATTTAAGGTGTACATACTAAATTTAAATAAGAATATTTTTATTTTTACATGTTTCTATAACATTACCCTGAAAACCGTTTCCCAGAAAATAAAATGCCGAAGCTTTTTCCCTAAAAATACATTCGCCATAAATTACATACACCCTTATTCTTGTTTACGACGAATGCGATATTCGTTCGAAAGCGATTCGAACGAATAGTAAGTCCATTTGATTTTGCTGTCGTAAACGGGAATACAAACCACTTTCGAACGAATCTCGCATTCGTCGTAAACAAGAATAAGGGTGATAAATTCCCAGAAAACTAATCTTCAAGAAGTACCGAAAACCTTTTCGCAGAATGAACCAAAACCCAGAAAACTATTTGGCAGAAAGCACTACAATTCAAAAAAAGAGCCATTGATTTAATGTAAAATTTGGCGAATTTTCTTTTTTTTTCAATTTGTTTATTTGATAAGGCACGTATGCGTTAGCTTAAAGGTGCCATTTTTTCATTGTTTTACATTTTGAATTTCTTAAAACTAGGGGGTTACACATTTCAATATTTTGTTTTATATAATGAAACTAAAAAAAACTTTACAGCTAACTTATACATATAAAGGAGGGTATAATATACTATTCGTAAGATTTGGGGGACGGGTCATTTTGTGTGTTCTTTGTATAGTAATTGACTTTATGATTTTTAGAAGGGAGATTGTAGGAGAAATTAATTATTAACTAAGCGGAACATTTTACAAGCTTATTAACTAGAAGTAACTAGAAAGAGTGGTTCAAGATTAAGGGGAATTAATTAGGGCTATTTTAAAGTAGTGGTACTGTTGTGCATTTCTTAACGAGATTAAATATTGATCAACTAAAACTAGGAGATAGGGGGGCACATAAGTTTTGGGAAGATATTCAAGGGGAGAAGGGAGTGAAGTCATACATCTGTGTATCAGAGACATGGGAGGGAGGGTGGACAAGGCTGAAGGGGGGGTGAGATATAAACCTTCAGTTTCCGGCATCAGGAATTAACGGTCAGGATTACAGATTCGAACGGATTGATCAACTAACACTAGAAGATAGGGGGGCACATAAATTTTGGGAAGATATTCAAGGGAAGAAGGGGGTGAAGACATACATCTGTGTATCAGAGACATGGGAGAGAGGGTGGACAAGGCTGAACGGGGGGGGGGGGGGGGTGGGTAGGGATATAAACTTTCAGTTTCCGGCATCAGGAATCAACGGATGCATCAAGTATTGGGACGCCGGGCGGTTTTCCTCGAGTCGGCAGGGGTTCCTCCAGACGATTTCGTAGTACGGCTCAGATACGGATCGGGAACACATCGCGTTGCGCGTGTGATGTTGTACTGTAGATCTCGTGTTGTTGGTTCATTCGACAGATGTTTTGTCTCGTCTTGGAGTGGTATCAAACCATCGTTGGGGTACGGTAGTCGGAAGAGGGCACTTCTGGGAATGATAAGAGAAAAGATAGGGGCATTTAAATTTGGATATTGATGGTTTTGAGGAACGTGTATATAAGGGACATGTAGAGAATATCGCGGCCTGCTAGTACATCTCGAACCGGGACATTGGGTGATCTTCCTCGGGCCCGAAGGGAATCGAATAGTTGAGATCTGGCAGAACAGTACTCGGCGCATGCCCAGACAACATGTTCGATTTCGTGATAACCGTTACCACAAGCGCAGATACCGCTATCCACGAGCCCAATACGCCGGAGATGTGCGTCCAGCGTGTAGTGATTGGACATGAGCCGAGACATCACGCGAATGAAATCCCGACCCACATCCATCCCCCTGAACCAAGGTTTCGTCGATACCATAGGGATTATCGAATGTAGCCACCTTCCCAGTTCACCATTACTCCATGAAGTTTGCCAACTTTCGAGGGTTCTCTGATGAGTAATACTGAAAAATTCGTTGAAGCTAATTGGTCTTTCATATATGCCCTCTTGCAAAGCGCCCGCCTTAGCTAAAGAGTCCGCTTCTTCATTACCTGGAATGGAGCAATGCGAGGGAACTCAAACTAAGGTAATCTTGTACGATCTTACAGATAAAGCACGCAGGCGCTCCCAGATTTTCCCCAGAAAATATGGAATGTGCTTTCTAGGTTTCATTGAACGGACAGCCTCGATTGAGCTGAGGCTATCCGAGACAATAAAGTAATGATCGGTGGGCAAAGTATCAATGATCCCAAGGGTATACTGAATAGCAGCAAGTTCTGCGACGTAAACTGAAGCAGGATCATTGAGTTTGAATGAGGCGGTGAGGTTTTGATTGAATATACCGAAGCCAGTGGAGCCGTCGAGGCTTGACCCGTCGGTGTAAAACATCTTGTTGCAGTCGACTTCTCGAAATTTACTATGAAAGATGCTTGGGATCACTTGCGGACGTATGTGATCCGGGATTCCACGAATCTCGTCTTTCATGGATGTGTCGAAGAATACAGTTGAATCAGAAGCATGAAAGAGATTGACACGGTTGGGATAGTATGAAGAAGGATTGATATTTTGTGCCATGTAATCGAAGTACAAGGACATAAATCGGGTTTGAGAATTCAGCTCGACAAGCCTTTCGAAATTTGCAATTACTAACGGGTTCAAGATATCGCATCGGATGAGCAATCGATATGAGAGTTCCCAAAATCGATTTTTCAGCGGAAGGACGCCCGCCAGCACTTCTAAACTCATCGTATGTGTCGAGTGCATGCAACCCAAAGCAATACGCAAACAACAATATTGGATTCGCTCTAGTTTGATGAAATGTATGTTCGCAGCGGAGCGGAAACAGAAACTCCCGTACTCCATCACCGACAATATTGTTGTTTGGTACAGCTTGATCAGGTCTCCTGGGTGGGCACCCCACCATGTTCCGGTTATTGTACGGAGAAAGTTGATCCTTTGTTGGCACTTCTGTTTCCCCAGGTTCCTTTAGAGTCGAACCAGACCCCGAGATATTTGAAAGTTGAAACCTGAGCAATAGTTTGACCCATTAATTGAAGCTGTAGTTGCGCTGGTTCACGCTTCCTTGAAAATACGACTAGCTCAGTTTTCTCCGTGGAGAACTCGATACCTAGCTGGAGGGCCCAAGCAGACAAATTGTCCAAGGTATCTTGCAATGGTCCTTGCAGATCGACGGCTTTGGGACCTGTAATAGAGACCACACTGCCATCTGCAAGCTGCCTTAGCGTGCAGGAATTGACAAGACATTCGTCAATGTCATTCACGTAAAAGTTATAGAGAAGGGGGCTTAGACATGAGCCCTGGGGAAGACCCATGTAGCTAATTCGTGATGTCGATAAATCACCATGCAAAAAATGCATATGTTTTTCAGACAACAGGTTTAGCAAAAAGTTGTTTAGAGTCGGTGAAAGACCATGCTGGTGCAGCTTCTCAGAAAGAATTTTGATAGAAACTGAATCAAAAGCCCCCTTTATATCTAGGAAAACTGATGCCATCTGCTCTTTGCTAGCATAAGCCATTTGAATTTCTGTTGAGAGCAACGCAAGACAATCGTTCGTCCCTTTGCCTTTGCGGAAACCAAATTGTGTATCTGCCAGTAAGCCATTTGCTTCAACCCAATTATCGAGGCGAAACAAGATCATTTTCTCGAACAACTTTCGGATACAGGACAGCATCGCAATCGGTCGATACGAGTTGTGGTCGGAGGCTGGTTTTCCTGGTTTTTGAATGGCGATGACCTTCACTTGCCTCCAGTCATGAGGGACAATATTATCCTCAAGAAACTTGTTAAATAAATTCAACAAGCGTCTCTTGGCAGGGTCTGGCAGATTCTTTAACAAGTTAAATTTGATTCTGTCTGGCCCTGGGGCTTTATAGTTACATGACAAGAGAGCAAGTGAGAACTCCACCATCGAAAACGGTGTTTCGTTCGCGTTATTGTGAGGGGACGCGGCGCGGTAGATCTTCTGTGCCGGGGCGGAATCCGGACAAACCTTCTTGGCAAAATCGAATATCCAACGGTTTGAATATTCCACGCTCTCATTAGTACTGTTTCGGTTTCGTAAGCGCCGGGCCGTACTCCAAAGAGTGCTCATCGATGTTTCTCTCGTTAGTCCGTCGACGAACCGGCGCCAGTAGCTACGTTTTTTGGTTTTTATCAAACTCTTCATGCGCGTTTCCGCCATCGCGTACTGTCGGTAGCTAGGTGGCAGCCCGTCGTCCCGGAAGGTCTTATACGCAGCGGCCTTCTCCGCGTACACGTCTGAGCACTCTTTGTCCCACCATGGATTGGGAGGACGCCCGCGTGAGTTCGCGTCTGGTACGCGTTTAGTCTGAGCTTGAATCGCGGTATCGAGAATCAAGCCAGCCAGGAACCCGTACTCTTCCTCCGGAGGAAGCTCTTGAGTGCACTCGATTTTGTCGGATATCGCGGACGCGTAGCTCTTCCAATCAATATTTCGTGTGAGGTCATACGAAACATTGATTGTATTCGGTGGCCTTGAACCATTAGCAATATTAATTACGATTGGCAGATGGTCGCTGCCGTGGGGATCAGAGACTACCTTCCACATGCAATCTAACCGGAGCGATGTCGAGCAGAGGGACAGATCTAAGGCGCTCGGTCGCGCTGGAGGGGCAGGAATCCGTGTCATTTCACCCGTATTCGAAATAGTCATATTGAAGTTGTCGCAAAGCTCATGGAGTAGGGTAGATCGATTATCGTCATGAAGGCAACCCCATGCTGTGCCGTGGGAGTTGAAGTCACCTAAAACTAGCCTCGGTGCGGGGAGGAGTTCCGCAATATCGCAAAGCCGTCGGTGGCTAACTGAGGCTCTAGGGGGGATGTAGGTGGAAGCAATGCAAAGGTCTTTGCCTTTAATTCTGGTTTGGCAAGCGACAACTTCAATGCCTGGTGTCGAGGGGAGGTCGATCCGATTGAAAGAATAGCACTTTTTGATCCCCAAAAGTACTCCTCCGTAAGAGTCTTCTCGATCCAAGCGAATAATATTAAAATCGTGGAAGTGTAGGGTTATTTCTGAAGTGAGCCATGTCTCGCATAGGGCAAATGCATTTCAAATTATTTAGTAAGATTTTAAACGAATCGATTTTCGGGATAATGCTTCTGCAATTCCACTGTAGAACAGTGATTAAATCCTTGACCTCGTTCGATGAATTAGCCATCGAAGGATACAATCGCTGAAAGAAGGGGCCATTTCGCGGTGAACTGCATCAAAAATGTTTTTACTGCGGGGAGAAAGCTTATCAAGATACTTTTAAGGGGGTCAGAAATGTTTAACGCTGTAAGAATACGGTCCACAATGTCAGAGAAATTTATTAAGCCAGCGCTGTTTTCTTTCTCTGGCTGAGATATGGGAACACTTGGGGTTTTTGATGTTCCTGGAAGTGCTGGGAACTCCTTTTCTGAGCTCAGGTTACTGAGACCGGGAGCGACTTGCTTCGGTTTTGCATCAGTACTTCCTTGAGTAGTTATTTTAGGGGGACCATGAAGAGACACCTTCTGGCCTTTACGACGAAGCTTGGAAGAGGAAATGTTCTTCCTTTTTCTACTACTTCTAGGCACAGCAGAAGATGTTCCCTCCTGGGGTTCATCACAGTCGCCTTCGTCAGTAGACAAGTTGGTATAGATGTTCGTAGAGACAGGTGGCGTAGCTATCTTAAGCATTTCTGCAAAAGATCGCTTAGAGCGTCCCTGAAGGGAACGCTTAAGATTCTCCTCGCGCTGTTTGTACGCGGGACATGAAGGGAGATCATGTGGGTTTCCCCCACAGTAGAGACACTTTTCGACATCTCTACCACAGGAATCATCCGCATGATTCCCACCGCATTTCCCACAGCGGGCTTTATTGCTACAATGGGAGGCTGTGTGTCCCAATTGTTTGCAATTAGTACAGTTCATGACCCGCGGCACAAAGAGGCGAACAGGTAGACGAACCTTGTCAAAGAGGAGGTAATTGGGCAGAGCAGAGCCGGCGAAGGTCACCCGATAAGAGTCTGAGTTGACGTATATTTTCTTGCCGTCATCTGCGACTGATGCTGAATGCAAACGTTTGCATTCCAGTATCTTCACTGGCTTAAGCATGGGGACTTTGAAACAGCCAGTCCCATATTTTAGCAGGACCTCGCAATTCAGACTCGAATCGGAAACGACCCCACTGACTTCAACCCTGCTAGCTGGAATATACACCCTGTACTCCCTCGTAAAGGGCTCGTAGCCAGCAATATCGTTTGCCTGAGTTGAACTGTTAACCACCACCCGAAGCTTATCAGGGCGAATTTTCGATATTTCTGTCACGGCCGAATACCGATCCGTCAGAACTCGAGAAATCTGCAACAGATTCAAACACTTTTTTTCTTTGGTCCGAAAGAAGATCACAAATGGCCCGGTGGCCGTGCTCGGATATACCTTGAGCCGGGGAGCCGATTTTATTTCGACGTCCATCTCACCTTGAGATGAACCGCCGTCAGGGGAAGTCATTTTTGCACGGGCCTATTGCCCAGTGCACGTTATTAAGACAACCAAGAAGGGGAAACGAAAACTAATACTTAGCTTGTGTACGTAACGGTATCCAGACGGCTTACTAGAAGAACACTCTTTCACTTCACTGACCGGCTAACGGTACTCAGAAACAGAAACACAAAAGAAGGGAAAAAATACTGAAACCTCAACTAGGCGTAGAGTGTGCAAATAACCTTGAACGCGGATTAACACTATTTGTCGCTATAGAGTGTACGGACCGATGACAAAAGACTTCTATCTCGACTGAGTGCTCGATAACGAATGATGGCGAATTTTCTTGTTATCCTTTAATTGTGACAGTTTATGAAATGGTTTTCTTGAACTTTACTAAATATAGCAATAATAGTTATAATCGTGTTCGGAATATAACCAAAGAAAACGTCCTTGCATCAACTTTGCAGTAGATCACAGCTAAAATTTATTTAAAATTAGTTTCAGGATATTTTAACTTGTTTATGTACCGTACAATTTTGTTTTCCTGTTATCCTCTTGCACAGAAAACTTGCATTACCTAGCAGTAGGTAATTTTAAATCTGTGCATCCCACTTCCTCCAACGAAAAACGAAAGAGAGGGAGTCCAAATTTACCCAAAAATAATGAGATAACCTGACCTACAATAAAAACCGCATTTAGAAAACCTTCGCCGAATATTGAAACTGATTTTTCTCCATTTGAGTACACTGCGACTTAGGCCCTAATGAAAGATCTGTGTCGAAATCTAGAACGACAGACGATTGAGGTTAGGATCGAGAACGGCACAGGAATAGACTAGTACGGCGAGTTAAAAGTAAGTTGATGAGATACTAAAATTTGAAACATTATCACGAATACATACCTACATACAGGATTCAAGTGCCACAGTTCTGTTGACGAAACGTGATGAGAATATAGGAGAAAGAGAAAATAGAACGTCCGCACACACTTAAAATCCATTACCTACCAGTAGGTAATTTTAATTTGCTGTCCTTATTTCACTGCCGGAAAACGAGGAAGAGGGAATGATTTTTTTACTCAAAATTAATGGGATGAAGTTTAGTCGGCTTACTAGCCGTACTAGTCTATTCCTGTGCCGTTCTCGATCCTAACCTCAATCGTCTGTCGTTCTAGATTTCGACACAGATCTTTCATTAGGGCCTAAGTCGCAATGTACTCAAATGGAGAAAAATCAGTTTCAATATTCGACGAAGGTTTTCTAAATGCAGTTTTTATTGTAGGTATAAATTACTTTATGACCGTGTTTTTCCGGAAGCATTTTTCGTTAAACCTTATGACAATATAACAAAGAATTTAATTCCTATGTGCTTTTAGTGGGTAGAAACTAAAAAAATGCTTACGCCCAATTTGCATCCCAGTCGTGATTTCGCCCTTCAGCAACCACCATTTGCGGAAGGGCTAAACCGTGTACATAATTTTCAGAAGGGCGCGGTAAATGGGCTAAACTGACTCTGTCTTGCTGGGTAAATGGGCGAGCTTGACAGTATACTTTTTAATAGGGCTCGGCAAATGGGCGCATAGAAACCCAATGTAAAAGAAAGGGCGCGTGAATCTTTTCTTCAAATTTCATGAAAATATCGAAATATTCGAATGTTTATGTGCAACAACTATCGAGTAGACATGATCATAGTAGATATTGCTTATCATTTATATAACAGAATCGCCGTTTATTCTTTTATTTGTGAATAATAACCGTATGCCCGCTTCTGTCTAAAAATGTAAGTTTGGCCTTTATATTCCATATGAGAAGAAGGGCCTAAGTCGAAATCTCGAAGAAAATGCATGTTTCGCCGTTTTGTTTTCTTTAATTATACATCGAACTAAAAACCATTTTAACTAATTTTCACCTCAATCTTGTAGTATTTTTGTTGCATAATGTCGTAATAGCGAAAACGCAGTTTGTTTACATTTGCGATTTAAGCCCTAATGAAAAATCTATGTCGATTTGGTGTTTTTTTATAAATTTTATGTTTAGGTAAGTATACACCAAATTCTTTTTTTGCACAGGGGATGCGTTCCGTGCAAAAAAAAAACCGTGTAAAAAAAATCCGTGTTATTTCGAGAAACCGTGTAAAAAAAATCCGTGCTATTTCGAGAAACCGTGCAAAAAAAATCCGTGTTATTTCGAGAAACCGTGCAAAAAAAAATCCGTGCTATTTCGAGAAACCGTGTAAAAAAAAATCCGTGTTATGTTGAGAAACCGTGCAAAAAAAATCCGTGTTATTTCGAGAAACCGTGCAAAAAAAATCCGCGCTATTTTGAGAAACCGTGCAAAAAAAATCCGTGTTATTTTGAGAAACCGTGTGAAAAATTTTGAATTTTTTTATTAACAGCTATTTGGTTTTCGTATTTAACAATGAATACTGTTGGACATTTTAAATGCACAAGGGGGCTGTCAATGTGCCCAGTAGAAGTTTTTTAATTTTTCGAGGAGGTTTTTTTTAGAAAAATGTAAGTTTTTTATTCGTTAAAAGAAGTTATTGTCCGTTGAAAAGCAATAGTTAAAATGGTAAAATGTTCCAACTATTTGGAGTTTGTTAACTTTTTGTAGATTACACTGTGCTACAGCGATTTTAAATTTTTAAAATGAACTAGTATAGCAAATGCGATACAAAGTAATGTACACACGAAATTTTGAAGCAAAATATCATATTTTTGGGACCTTTGCCACAGCAAAATTAGCTACGTTGTCATTTTCAGCCGATTTTTGGTTTTGTAACATTTTTTGAACGAAGAAAACTAGACCTTTTGAAAAGTATGCGGTCATATACAGTTTGGTAAGAAACATTGTTCGATTCTGGGACAACAATATCAAAATTCTCATTTTTTGCTATTTTTTCATGTGAATGGTTATCTTCTCATTAAAGGAATTTTCATGAAAAGTAAAAAAAAAAATCATTTTGATACAAAAACTCTCTTGCGCAATTGAAATGTCACAAATTGTCAATTTTCAACGGCCTATTGATCAGCTTTTGCTTAATTAAATACTCTTTCCTGTTAAGAGGCAGCATTTGCCATTTTGCAATGTTGACAGACCCCTTCTTTGCAATTAAAATTTCCAAAACTGCACTTTGATGAAAAATTCTTTCCTGAAAAGCTGAAAATTCGCTATTTTACACTTAGCGAATCTAGTTTTTTTAACGACTGCAACCTGTGCCTGGGTGGATATCGGTCAGTCCCGCGAGGCAAACTTTGCAAAATCGTACGAAATGGCGACTATCTACCAATTAAACACCGATCTTTAGGAGGACGATAAAGTTTTGTGCATGTGTGTCTGTAAAAGTGTGATGTCCTTTAATTTGTCTAATTCTGAAAAATTTTCTCCTGTCGGTGCGTTTGAGTCGTCTATATCTATACTTATTTATTTATTTATTTCGTCAATCAAGTGTAGACTACTAAACCAATTTAGAATTAGAGCCGCATTTTGTCTTGTTCCTATTCTTTTCTTTCGTCTCCTAGATCTGAAGCGGATCAATCGACTATTAATAAATATGATAAAAGATGCCAGCAGTACTGGCCCTTATTCGCAAATACTTTATTCACTACAACTGTGCTATATTTCTTCTCGATCTTATAACAGAATTTTTTTTATCTTAAATACGTTTATTTAGGCCCAAATGCTTTAGCTTAACGAGGCCGATCATTCATTTTTTTAATTATTATAACAGAATTTGAAAACCTCTGTTCTAAATAGTCGATATTGGTAGTTGTTATGATGTACCAATAAGCTAGAGTAGTGACAATATTTTTCAGTTCCACAGATACAATCTCCCTTTATTGGATACTTCAGAGATATTCGCATCTGCTCTCGGAGACCACCAATCCTCCAAACGACTCAATCTGCTCGAACCGAATGCACATTTATACCACTGAGCATTCAACTCGAACATATCACACCGAGGAAGCGATTTGTTATTTCCAAGAACCAAAGCTCGAGTGAAACAATCAACATTCTCGTAGGTGCCAGTCCTGCACATCTGCTTGGAACCAGCTAACATATCCAAGCTCGACAGCTAGCAGAAGTCACATATATCTCCACCCAAGCGAAGTGATCAATTCACTTGTAAGTAGGACCACTCATCCACAAACCAGTCATGAACACATCCGTACCAACGAGAATGGATCATACCAGACGAAGGCCACAGGTCCAGGACCAACTTGTCCCATCTCAGTAAAAAATAGACTTGTGTCTGTCCCTAACTCTTTGAAAGCTGTATTTAATCAGAGATCACTAATTGGTTGGTAAAAAGAAACATCAGTCGTTATCTACTCAGACCAAACAATACGTATTGCGTATCCATGCATATTAAAATCTCCGTTATCAGTTTCTAGCTTATCAAACTGAACAAGCAAAATTAATATACCTTGTGTAGTGGCACTACCCGGGGGAACTTGGCCATATACCAATTGCTCCATTGCCAATGCGATGTGATATATGAACCGGAATATTATTTGATGATATCTACAAAGCATACAATCCTATAAAAACCATTGCCCAACATTATTGATTTTCAACTACCATAACTTCAATTTTGAATAACAACTCATTTCCTAAAATTGAAAAATACGCGATTTTTACACATTGGCAGATCATCCCCATTTGCATTGAAAATATCCAATGCCATTTATTTTCAGCTGCCGTTACTAAATGCCTATTAATTTTATTTGCCCGGTTTCTCGAAATAACACGGATTTTTTTTGCACGGTTTCTGGAAATAGCACGGTTTTTTTTGCACGGTTTCTCAAAATAACACGGATTTTTTTGCACGGTTTCTCAAAATAACACGGATTTTTTTTTGCACGGATTCTCGAAATAACACGGATTTTTTTTTACACGGTTTCTCGAAATAGCATGGATTTTTTTGCACGGTTTTTTTTCACGGGATGATCAAATCATTAAACTAGTATATCGAAATAAGTATTTTATACATAAAAATCGTATTATTTTGCAAAACCGTGCAAAAAAGTCGTGCAAAAAAACCGTGCAAAAACAGTGCGTGCAAAAACAGAATCCGGTGTATTTTATTACAATACCTACTAAATGAGTTTCTGATGGTTATTTACACCAAACTACCCCTCCCAAGACTCTACACCTTTTATTTCCTTCGCGAAACTTTCTAGACGTGACTAACTTCTTCTATAAAAAAAAAACCTTCTTCGCCATCCTTTATTTAGTTTCATAAAAAAACCTTCTTCGCCTTCCTTTATTTACTTTTACTAATCTGACATCTTCAATCATCTTCACATCATCTATCTCTTATCTGACAGCATCGCGACGTTACGGGTTGCTGCCAGAGTACCGTGCGGTGTTGTCCCCAACCAGTACCAATCTCCAACGCTGCCAACCTTGCTGTCGCTCTTTTGAATACACCACTTTTGGTGCGAACCCACGCCTGACAAATCCTTCCATCACCAGCCACAATGACTTCTTCGACACGACCTTGGACACACGTTTTTCGGTTGTTACCCTCAACAATGTAGATCAGATCTCCCGCACACAAAGGCTTCGACTCGCCGAACCACTTCGTACGTTGGTTCACCGATGGGATATATTCTTTAATCCAACGCTTCCACATCTCGTCGGCTAGCTGCTGCGATCTTTTGTGAGCGTCTCGAAGGGCTTCAGCCGGGTGTGAGGTAGATGGAGCACTAGATGAGTCATTTGGTGAAACTCCACGGATGGAATGTTTCGGAGTGAGAGCTTCTAAAGATTGCTCGGACACGTATGTAAGAGGACGTGAATTTATCATGTCCTCAGCTTCGATTATTGATGTAAGCAACGTTTCGTAAGTTAGTCTCCTTCCGTCGTTAAGCGCAATTAACGCCCCCTTAATAGATCGAACTAGGCGCTCCCACACACCACCCATATGAGGTGCAGCCGGCGGATTAAATGTCCATCTAGTTCGCGCACTCGTTAGCTCCTCTGCGCAATCAACTCCGATACGATGTACGATATCTATTATCTCCTTGCTGGCTCCCCGTAAATTAGTGCCGTTATCTGAAAAAAATTCAAGCGGTAATCCTCGACGACAAACGAATCGCCTTATCGCCATCAAACAAGCCTGCGTAGTCAGCCCGTACGCGACTTCCACATGTATTGCTCGAACCACAATGCAGGTGAACAATACAATCCATCGTTTCTCCTTCCGGCGGCCGACAGTCACTTCAAAGGGACCTAGATAGTCGACTCCGACGTAGCAAAATGGGCGAAGATTCGGTGCAATTCGTTACATCGGAAGCGGGGCCATTCGAGGGGTTTGAGGGCGATTACGGCGAACTTTGCACCACAAGCACGACGACGAAAATTTCCGGATCACTGCATTGATTTTTGGTATATGGAATCGTTGTCTCAATTCATTTTTCACCGTCTCTCGGTAACCATGACCAAATTTCTCATGGTAATACTGAACTAACAGTTTTGTTATCGGATGATCATGCGGTAAAATCATAGGAAACCGCAGATCAAATGGAAGAAACTCAGCTTGTTCAGTACGTCCTTCCATGCGAATCACATCATCTTCATCCACAAGCGGTGTAGCTTTATACAGGGAACTCGTTTTTTCAATGGTAAACCACTGGCTAACAGGGCGATCTGTATTACGAATCAGTACCTTTAGCTCACTCATGTACGCCTCCACCTGGGCCATCTTCACTAGGCAACGCTCTGCCTTCTGAAATTCTTCCTGTTGCAATGGTACTTGAATCGACGGAATGTGGAATTTAGTAAGAAGTAACTTTTGTGCGTCTGTAGCCCTAACAGTCTCGATCGGTAATCCTTTTGCCTTGCTTCTACAATTTGACACAAAACGATATATACTGACGCCATGGTCCTTACTAACACCATTTTGAAAATCGACGAGCATCCATCTGAACTTCCTGCACGATAACGTCGTGTAAAAACAGATGAGTACGAAGCTCTTCTGTTGTATTTGCTGGTGGCAGATTTTTCATTTTCCATGATTGCTCTTCTTGGAGCATAAATGAGGGTGCCTGAATCCAAGTACCATCTGAAAACAGATTCAAACTCTCGTTCCACTTGGTTAGCTGGTCCGCCACATTAATTTTTGTCGGTACCCAGTACCAATCCGGTATTTTTGTCAAGCTGAGGATCTCTCCAATCCGAAATCCAACGAATTGCTTGTATCTCCGTTGGTCAGACCGTATCCAGGAAAGAACTGTCTGTGAGTCCGTCCAAAAGAACAGCTTACCGATTTTCATACTATGATTTTCGACTACCTTTCGTGATAGACGAGCACCTAGAACTGCCCCCTGAATCTCCAACCTTGGAATTTATAACTGTTTTAACGGCGCCACTTTGGTACGACTCATTACAAGCGAACATGTGATCTTGCCTTTGACAATTGCACGAAAATATGCCATGCAGCCATAGGCGGTCTCACTAGCATCACAGAAGATATGGAGCTGCAAGTCTGAGATTTCATTGGACTTGGCCGTTCCAAAGTAGCACCGAGGTACATTGAATTGTTCAACGGCTGGCAGTAACTTCGACCACCGCTTCCACTTCTCGAAGAGTACTGCGTCAATTTTATCGTCCCATTCGTAGCCATTTCGCCAAACATCTTGCACTAATATTTTTCCAAGTACAGTGAATGGGGCCAGAAGACCTAAAGGGTCGAAAAGTGACATCACACAGCTAAGAACCTGCCTTTTCGTTGGATGCTCCCTACTTTGAAGAATCTGACAGAATACAGCATTCGACGCCGTCGTGAAAGAGAACACATCAGATGTGGGTTCCCAAACAATGCCCAGAACTCGTTCATACTTCGTACCTTTGTCCCGATTAAAATGCACTGCGGATTTCACTTTCTCCTCTCCCAGCTCTTTCAAGAACATTTCGGAGTTGGACACCCAGTTTCTTAGCTCAAATCCTCCTTGAGAATGAATATACTTAACTTCTTTTGCCCGCTGGACCGCTTCCTCGATCGTGTCTGCACTATTGTGATAGTCGTCCACGTAGTGGAGCGACGATCGCCGCTGCTGCATCCGGGTAGTCTCCAGTGAATTGCTCCGCATTTAGGTTTTTAATAAACTGAGCTGAACATGGCGAACACGTCGAACCAAACGTTAGCACGTCCATAACGTACACTTGCGGCATTGCATTAGTACTTTCTCGAAAAAGAAAACGCTGAGCCTGTCTATCTTCAGCTCGAACACGAATTTGGTGGTACATTTCATCAATGTCTCCTCCGAACGCGACTGGCTTTTCGCGAAATCGACAGATTACTCTGGGCAAAGATACCAACATATCCGGACCCTTTATCAATTCTGAATTCAGTGAATAACCCTGTACTGTTGCGGCAGCATCCCAAACAAGTCGTACTTTCTTGGGCTTCCGTTGGTTGAGTACCACATTCAAAGGCAGATACCAAACAGCAGACGGTGGTGTTTCAGCAAGCTCTTTCTTAGTTGCCTGGTGAGCATAACCTTTGGCTTGGTAATCTGCAATTTGCTTGTGCACATTTTCCTTCAGCATAGGATCTTTGTCCAGTTTCCTTTCGAGTGCCGTCATTCGTCGTAAAGCCGTAAAGCTGTCAGGGAATCGCCGTTCATTCTCACGCCAAAGGAGTCCAGTTTCGAAGCGACTGCCGACTTTTGTTGTTGTTGCCTTCATGATCGCTCGAGCTCGTTGATTATCGACTGATTCTGGTGCTACAAACGATGTATTCGATTCGTCGATGACGTATTGGGCTCTCATCATATCATGCAGCTCCTGATTGCTAGCGGGTTTAGCCAGATGTAGATTCAAAAAGGTTTCAACTCTAGCCTTGCGTTTCTCCGGACCGTAGACCGTCCAGCCTAATAATGATTGGTTCACCAGGAAGGCCAACACGTGACTCCAACGGCGCAAAGAGATGTAAATTATCTAAACCGATCAGTATAGATGGTACTTCCGAACAATGGTCAGGGACTGACAAACCAGTAAGGTGTTCGTACCGTTTCGAAATTTCAGTAAATCGTACACTCTGTTTCAGTAACTCTAGCTTGAAAACCGTTCGCACATTTTCGATGGAGCACCTGCGATTTGAACCCGTTGCTGATATCATCAAATTTATCCGGCGCGAGTTACTCTCGTGGCGCTTTATATCGCCTGTCCAGGTGACAATCAAAGGCTCAGCTTCGCCTCTTACCTTGCACCACAAACAGATCCTTTTTTAGAAACTTTGTGTATTATTAATCCAGTAACAGATACAGAACATTTCGTTCTGATTCGTTAAGTACATCTGAAGGTGCTACGATGGATTGTGATGAGATAGCAGCGTACAGGGAATCATTTTCCTTTTCAGTCTTCTTTTGTTGCGCTAACTGACGAGCATTGCTAGGGAAATCAATAGGTTTGTCCAGTACCAGGAGCAACTGGAAGTAGGTACTCCGGAGAAAATCGTTCCTGTACTCTCTTCTTCTCTTTTTTCTTCTTCTGGTAGCAAACCGGAGTGAAAAGGAGCAAGTATTTTTTGCTCATGTTTGCTCCGGAGTGCCTTTCGTGTACTGGAACAAACCTAACCAACCATTCCTGGTCGTCCGGATTATAATATGAGCCAGGAACAACAGCTAAGTATTGCGATACACAAATAGATTTGTTTATTGGTATTGTTTATTTATTGTACCGTCACCAACAGACCCCTTGGCCCCAAATGGTGGTTACCTAAACTAATTACATTTCAGAATACACATTATTTTAGTTTTTATCGAATTCCTTGTCAGGTTGAAGTCAAAAGCCGTCCCTAAACTATTAAACACACGCTGGAGTCCGGTAACAGCGCTCTGGCGCCCATAGTTGGTGCTCCTGAACGGGACTCGCAGAAGAGAGTTATTGCGCAGAGCTCGAACGCGAGCTTGAAGATCGAGGCGTCCGAAGATTGTAGGGCATTCCACCCTGGAAGACAGTAAGTCCGAGACGAAAAGGGCTCGAGAGCAGTCCCTCCGGATGCTTAGAGTATCGAGCTGTATTAACTGACAACGGTTTTCGTAGCTCGGCAGCTGAAATCTGTTTTGCCAAGGAAGATGTCGGAGTGCAAAGCGTATGAACCGGCGTTGGACGGCCTCGATTCTGTCGACGCCGTTCTAGTAGTAAGGGTTCCAAACAGCAGAACAACATTCCAGTGTTGAGCGAACCAGCGCGCTATAGAGATTTTAAACAGTATACGTCCTTAAAGTTTTTCGCTATTCGGAAGATGAACCCAAGCTGTCTTGATGCCTTATCCACAATGGATGATGTATGTGGTTTGAACGTTAGTGCCGAATCCATGATGACTCCGAGATCCTTGACGTTAGAGTGTCTTGGCATATTAAAGTCGAAGAGATGGTAGTTAAACTGAATCGGATGGCGTTACCGCATGAACGTAACGATTGAGCATTTACTCGGGTTTAAAACCATTCTGTTCAGATCACACCAAGTACTAAAGCTCTCCAATTCACTCTGAAGAAACTCGGCATCGGCTTTATCCCGTATTTGTTGAAACATTTTTATGTCGTCGGCAAAAGACGGGGTCCTTGTAATTTGATGGTGACGTCATTAAAGTAGAGGATGAATATCACTGGACCGAGATGGCTTCCTTGTGGGATGTCGGATGTAGCGATGAATGGTGTAGATACAGTCCTTAATGCTGATTTGGAGTTGCCTTCCATCGAGCTAGGAACGAAACCAACGTAGTAGTTGTCCATGAATACAGAGTTTGTCCAGTTTCGCTATTGCGATATCAGGATTGATTTTGTCGAAGGCCGCAGATGAATCCATGTAAATAGCATCGGTTTGCAATCCGTCAGCGAATCCATTGATTACATATGTTGTGAACGAGAGCAGATTGGTCGTTGTCGACCGTTTAGGCATAAAACCGTGTTGGTCGTCTGCAATGTAGTGTTTGCAGTGAAAGAAAGGAGGGTCTAAAACAACCAGCTCGAATAGTTTTGATACTGCACTCAAACACGAGATTCCCCGATAATTGTCAATGTTCGATTTGTTTCCTTTTTTTGAGAACTGGAAACATGTGCGCTGCTTTCCAGCAGGAAGGGAATGTTCCAGTAGTGAGTGATAGCACAAAGACTCGCCGAAGTGGTTCAAGAAGACTAAACGTGTTAGCTTATCCGAAAAACCGTACTCGTGCATTATCTGCCATAGCTGATCTCGATCGATTGTGTCATACGCCGATTTGAAATCGATGAACAAATGATGTGTGGGTACGTTGTATTCGCGACACTTCTGCAGAACCTGCCGAATCGCGAATATTTGGTCCGCGGTGGCGGTCCGTGGCCGTTTAGTAGTGCCCCACGAACTCCCTTGCAAATGGTAAAAATCGGCGGCATAGAATTTGGGAGAGGACCTTGTAGGCGGCGCTAAGTAGTGTCATCACGCAGTAGTTGCAGCAATCCTTTTGTAGATTGGGCAAACGATAATTTTGGCAGTTACCCAGTGCAGCGCTCTAGCCAATATTTCATCACCGTATTTTAATTGTTCGCTGGGTAGTTGATCTACACCGGCAGCTTCGCTGTTTTTCAGCCGACCGATGAATATCCATTCTCTTTCAAAAAACAATCCTGCAATCTTAATATGAAATTTGTCGCTAGTACTATGGACGACTGCCACGGTTTCCATTTTCTTTGAATCCTACTTCTATTAAATATATCATACACTTAAAGAAGTCAAGAAACTGCAGTGTTTCTTGATAAACATTGTACCACAGATAACGGACGTTTAGTCTAGAACAAAATTTCTTCAAAAACCTGTGTAAAGTTTCAAATTGATAAACGTTGGAAATCCATGTTTCACTACAGTCGCGATTCGCTGGTTGGGCAACAGCCTTGTCCAGCTAACGAATTTCATTCGCTAGTTGGACCTACTGACAAATGTCAAAAACTCTCCAAAGGAGATGATGGCAGTGTAAATACATCTGTTCGCATCTCTAAATATTGTCAGATTGATTGTCAAAGTAAATTTGACATGAGATTTTGGCGTTCAGATGCTTTTTAGTTGGACAATGGTCCAACTAGCGGAGGTCCAACTAAAAAGCAGTCCATTTTGCCAGACGGGATGCAAAAAGACTGAGACTCCTCAATAGACATCTCATCAAAAACGATGCCACAGTCCAGGTCACCTTCCTCCATCGTATTGACTTTCAATATTGGCAGGTCCAGAAAATCGTACAACATCCCTCTGTCGAAAATTAAATTTTCCATTCTTATTTGAAAGGTAAGCTCTGACGGAATAGGAAGCTTTTGGTGCTCGCGCTCGTATCCTTTTGTACCACATGCAAATTTAGTTTTCAGCCCATCCGTGATAGTTGCATTACTCCATTCTTTTGGCTGCTGCTTATTGTACGAGACGTCAACCTGATCGATGTTAAACGTTCTGTTCAATGCTGTTAAAGCGAGGCTTTCCTGCAAAAGATACTTTTCAATTGCGATTTATTGCGTTTTTACAGTCTGTTTTAGAGTTCTGCATTCATACATCTAAAACAATGAAATAAAAATAGAATGTCAGCCTAGGGGCAGATCACTCTAGAAATGCATAACAAAATTTGCATCAAATTAGAAAAAATGCATTTAATTTCCATTTTTGCATCAACTTTGCACTCCCTCGTAGAAAAGTTTGTTTAACAAACGTCCTACGCTGATTCACTTTGTTCGATGTTTTGTTGAATGTACACATTTAAATTTTTTTGCCGAAGTCAGCAAAACAAAATGCCGAGAATCAAACAGCCGACTGGTCAGCAATAGCCTCGGTAAATGAAAACTCACATCTATATAACTGAAATCTCGGTAATATGATTTTACTCAGAACTGTCAAACTTTGCCGAAGGCTCAGTTTAATTTCAACTGATATTTACGGTAAATCTCAAATGAAAATGTTTACTATGTTTGGCTATTGAATATTTTTCTTTAAAATCTAATACCGACTTTCGGAATTTAAACAATAACATCGAGCACTTTTTATTTCCACTGTTAGTTATTTTTTATTAAGAACTCAAGGCATCAATCAAATCATCACCAACATTGTTGAACTGAGACCACGATATGAAGCACTTTCCGCCATTCTCGAGTCTCTCTCCTCCTACGACAGGGTTATGCTATCTTTGCAGCCGTCAGTTTCACTGGATATCTAAAAATTTAGAAAGTATGGATAGTTAATTTACTCAATAATTGGAGAATACGGCTCTTTATTGACTCCTCCTCGATTTCCAAGTGCTGTATAACACGGTCCATCTTTGAACTGTCAATTTTTAAACACACTTTCAAGAACACTTACGTCGCGTATGAAACGAAAAATAAATATGGCGGATCCTAATGAATGACAAGCAGTATACCGTTTTACGGCAATGAGGTATGCTGACCTCGGTTCTTGACAAAATTACTGGTGTTCTCGGTATTTTAGTTTCCGAATTCTCGTTAAAATGCTTTAGATGACGATCGTTCGGTAAAATCAATTAACGATTTTCAGAAATGTCCAGAAAATACTGAAATGTCAGCAATTTTTGGTATTACTGACATATCTCAGCTAAATTATTTGCCGAGCTAGGAAGATGCAATTGAGTGTGTAGGGCTAATTTTTTGTAGGGTTTTGACGTCTTACACGCAAAGCCGGCTGGATGTTGTTGGCTCGAATCAAAACTTGTCGAAAGTAAACAAAGTTCATTTCATATCGTCAACCTGGCGCCCAGGTGGTGAAATCAACGGAGTGCTGGAGCGTTGCCAAAAAAAAATTTATTTCCAGATTCAATTTTACTAAACTTCCCAGTTTAACTTAGTCGGAATGCTGGCTGGTTCTAATTCGTATTCTGGCTCCGGTGACACAACCGATTCAAGTTAGAATGTTTAAGGGGTACCTTTTCGATGCGGCTTAGCCGCATAACCGAGGCCTAGGAACCGAAGCGGCGCAAAGCCGCTGAGGATCCGCCGGACGAGGTGGCCTCCGACCCGCCATCGGAAGCAAGCGAACCTGTGATCCACTCGTTTGCCCGGCTTACTCAAACATAGGGGCTATCCCTAGTTTAAGTCCGACTGAGCGGTAGCGAAGTCGGACAGCACGCGCAAAAGCGATGTGGCGTAGCCACATTGGGTGCTGGACACAAAATAAAATTGGCAACGCTAGCAAAATGTAAACACAAATGAACACTCCGGATGAACCTATCGTCAATTGACATTTCGACGAGTTTTGATTCGAGCCAATAATATGGGCCCCGCAAAGCCAAATACATTGCACGCGACGCAAAATACATTACGAATTTCTATTTTGATGTAAAGAAATGCATTTAATTTTGCTGATTTTTAAAAATGCATCACAAGTGATCTGCCCCTAGATGTCAGCACAAAACCAAGAAATTTGCATACCTATTTTTCATATTTATTCATCTTTGCAAACATCCGCCCATCTCCCACGTAATTTGAGTGATGCTCCTCAAGTAGACCATCAGGCACAGTGGAATTGTAGAGTTGTTGACGTATTTTGCTCTTTGATGACACCGACGAAAAAGCGGAACGACGGTGTTCATTGGCATAGCTCCTCGACATTTATAAATGTTTCCCTTCGCTGATGTCAGGTAAATGTCTTCCTGGCCGAAGTGGAACTAAAGTTGGTAGGAATAAAAATAGAATTGTTAACGTACCTTAGAATAATTATAATAACTTACGCTGCACAATCGACTACTGTCCGTTAGACAGAAATCAGGAAGTCCACAATATTTCAACCATGGCTTTTTCTGGTTCCGCTGGGAATCGGAAAAAACGCAATGCTTTTGAATCCCAGTGTGTTTTTGTTGCTGAAGAATTTTGCCAAACATTTCATTCCCGTACATATAGACCTCTAGAATACAGCGTTCATTTGGGCAAAGAACTACGTTGTCCTCCAAAATTGTTTTATTCGACCCTTTGTCTTGGGAGTATAACAAAGAATGAATTGTGTTTGAGAAATTGCTACACGGAAACGAAAAACTACCTAAAATTAAGTTCCTTTGACTCAATCTCGTGGTATCGTGGGGAAACTTAAAATTAGGTAAACCGTGTTGAAGGTAGTTTTCATTTAACCACGGCAAAAATTACAACTCATTGATAGGTTTTTTATACTCAAATTTAAGTTGAATTTACCTAATTTTGAGTATACCCCAAACAACTCAAAAGTACCTTCCTCCACGGAAGACCTCGACTGAGTCGAATCTCTCGTTTTGTTTTTGACAACACTAATAAGTGCGAATGCGACGCACAACTCAAAAGTAAGTTAAAAGAACTTATGCTGCAGGTTGTTTTATTTAACCGTGTAGGTCTATGCACAAAGCGAAGACTACATATTAAGAAGACTGATATCTCTTTCATTCCCCCATACAAACGAGAAGCGACAGAGGTTACAGCGCCTCTATTGGAGGAAGGTAGGAAGCTTAATGTAAAAGTGTATATGTGTGTGTGCATCACAATGCGAAGTACCACCTTTACCCGCAAGTGGCGTTGCCGTTACTGTCTCCAGATTTTGGACAGAGTTGTCAGTCTTCTTGATATGCAGTCTTCGCACAAAGCCAATGATGAAAAGATAGGGTTGGCAACTTATCTATCAACTCTGGCGTCGCTTCGAGTCAGGGTTGCTGTGTGTTCTTTTCCATTGCTACAGCTGGACCATCCTATTTCATTGTCCACAATGAAAGGTTACGAAACGTATACGCGAGTATCTAGCAATTCCTCGGATCCTCCAATGGCACTACGACGTTAGAATATTCTCTTTTTACCTTCTTCTACATATTCTCTACAGTTCATCATGACAGTTATCTACGTACTCGACTAAACCTGGTCCTGCGAAATGATATAATGTTTTACATTGATTTATAGATACTAATTCTATTCTGAAGATTATTTTTCGACAGTATCTAAACTATCAGGGAGAGTGGATTTTTGATAGAATTTCATATTTGTAGAATCAAACACACCGGTAAATGGACGAATCGTTACTTGAAAGCCATCTATATCCGATATCACATAACGGTTCCGGTCCTGTACTTTACTTTGTATTTTGGCTTTAGATTTTGATTTTCCCCGACGTTTCCGACATTCCGAATGACAACCAGATCACCTTCTCGGTACGATGAGTTAGTAGTTACTTTGCTATCGTAATATTTTTTATTGTAATCTTGTATTCGTTTGACGTTATCTGAGGCATGCTGTCTTATATTAATTAAGTCACGGTTGTCACAGTCATTAAGCGCACTCATATATTCTATGAAGCGGTCTTCTATCACCAATCGCTGAGCTTCGCCGAACAGCAGACGCGACGGAATATCACCTATTGCCTATTGAAACTATTGTTAAGTAAGAATTCCGCTTTATAGAGTAGATTGTTCCATTGCGACTTACACTCATCAGTCAACTTAGCGAGAAGCGGTATTAAGGTGCGCTTATATCGCTCGATTTGTCCATTGGATTTAGGACATGCTGTGGCTACTTGTACATGATAGAACCCATGGTCTTTTGAAAATGACTTAAAGCCTTTCGAGGTAAATGCAGAACCGCGATCCGATACTAGTACCTTTGGTACTGAATAGGAAAAGAAGTAAGATGTCAAGTTTTTCATTACCTCCTTAGTGTTCGTCGTTTTTACAGCGTATAATTTGATAAATTTCGTACATCCATAGCAAACAGCAAATATGTGCATATTTTTCCCTTTGGTTTTCTCAAGGGGTCCCAGATGGTCCACGTGTATTGTTTGGAAAGGTTTATCGGGCTTATCGTAAATATGGAGATATCCATCTACCTTTCTATGTTTTGGATTGTAATTAATGCAAGTGATACACTCATCGATATGCTTCTTTAACATGTCGTGCAGATTCGGAATATAAAAATTACGATTTATCATATGAACAACTTTATCTGTACCGTGACCTAGCTCATTATGAAATTTATAAAATACTGATAATTCCATATTGCAGGGAACGCAAAATAATCGTTTTTTACCACTGATTTTATAAAGAATCTGATCTATAACATCATACGCAGTGCCCCACACGATTTCTTTATTTTCTGAATATTCTCATCTTTAAGTTGGTTCACGTATAGAGCACTCTCCTGAACATCAAACCCCGATACTCTGTCCTGTTCAACAGTGTGAACATGAGACCTAGACAATGCGTTAACGTGTCTCATTTTGTCGCCCGTGCGGTGTACGACTTCATAGTCAAATTGCTCAATGAAGATAGCCCATCTGGCGATCTTAGGATTCAATTCCTTTCTATTGAGTGTCAACTGTAGTGCACTGCAATCCGTTATGATTTGGAATCGTAGGCCAAAGAGATAATTCCGGAAACGCTTAAGACTGTATACTATGGCCAAGGTTTCGAGTTCAAATGAATGTAGTTTACTTTCTGCTATCGTGGCCTTTTTACTGAAGTACATAACCGACCGAAACGATTTGTCGCCTTGCTTCCTTTGCATGAGAATCCCGCCGAACCCGTTCGATGAAGCATCTGTATGAAGCTGAGTTTCATAGTTTGGTGAGTATATCCCTAGCACAGGTTTCGACACTAGAGTCGAACGTAACTTTTCAAATGACTTTTTATGAACATCGTTTAAGGAGAACGATACATCATTTTTCAACAAGTCATAGAGGATGTTCGCCATTTTATTAAATCTTGGAATGAATTTCCGAAAATAACTAGCCAGGCCCATGAACTGTTGCAAACTCTTCGTGGAACTAGGAATCGGAATTTCTTTAATTGCTTGAACATGTCTGTCGGACGTTAAACGAAATATCGTACCCTAGATATTCTTGCTTTGTTTTCAAAAAATGACATTTTTCCAAGTTGAGTTGGATGTGGTTATCAGATAAGACACGTAAAAGATCCTTCAAAATTTCGAAATGCTCTTCGATTGTTGCAGAGGCAATCAAAATGTCGTCAAAGAAAACAACGATTTTGCCCGATTTGATTAATTCGGCTAGGACTTTACTTATATAGCGAACAAATATTTCAGGGGCGTTACAGTATCCAAAGGGCATTTTTGTATACTCATACTGCCCGTTGTCCACTACGAAAGAAAAATATTTTTGCGAGTTCTCCTCGATACCCACATGATAGAAACCATTTTTCAGATCAAGCGAAGTGAAATAACGTTTGTCAGCCAATTTCATAACCTGATCTTCGATGACTGGAATGGGGTAATGGTCCCGTACCACCAACTTGTTCATCGCACGGAAATTAACGCATAAGCGATAGGCTCCGTTCTTTTTTCGTCAGTACTACTCGACTTGTGAACTACTCTCGCAAATAACACCAGCTTCTAGAAGGTCAGTAATCATTTTATCTAGTTCATTGCGTTCAAACACTGATAATCTTTGAGGGGTAGCATGGAATACTTTGCCTTCTTTAAGTTTAACGCTAAACGAATATTTTACCAATGATTCTTTGCACCGATCTCGTGCCAAATACTCGACCTGAAATAGGTTTGTTAGTTTCTCACGACACGCTATAGTTTCACTGTCGTCTCCAACGTCTAATTCTAGATCGCAATCGATTGTTTTCATTGAATCACAATTTTCAATAAAACCTCCGTAGACTTGCACCATCAATTTATTATAATCATAAGATTTTGATTCTGACAAAGGAATATTCCGACAAGGCGCTCCGAATTTCACCAATCGTATGTTATTTTCCTTAAGAAATTTACGACCCACTAGACCGCTAATTTTCATTGTCTCATTCGGAACAACCAAGAAGTCCACTCTATATCTGACAGCTTTACAGTTTAAATTTGTTACGAAAACACCACTGGCCGGTACATTGTTAAGTCCTACTAGTATGAAACTGTCACTAATCGGGTACAATGTACAACCTGCAGGAATATTTTTTCCTTCAAAAGGCTCACCTCACTACCTGTATCAAGAAGCAGCTCCATATCAGACCCATCTTCGACATTTCCCAAAAATCTTCCATACTCGTCAACTCCAAACTCGGTTTCTGCCTCGCATTCAGTCAAGTGTGTACTATACTGAGCAGACTGATGGGTACGCTGCCGTTAATACTGTTGATTTGGAGGTTGCGCTTTTTGCTGGTTACACTGCTTCTCGTCGTGTCCCGCTCGTTGGCAATTTGAGCAGCGGGGTAGTCGCTGAGGCATTGTACACTCAGTTGAAATATGCCCCATCGTATTACAATTGAAAACACTTCCGGTTTAGTTGTCCATGGTTCGCTGCTGTCGAATTAGCTTGCTTGTGGATTCCGCTTGTCACATTCAATGTTAGGCGCTTGCGTCTGATATTATTGTTTGATTCGCACCAACGGATGTGATTAAGCAAGTCAAGGCTACCGTTAAACCGATTTGTTGATATTTGTTCGTAGATGGGATCTAGGGATAATCCTCTGGTGATGTATGTTACTTTAGCACGATCGCTCATATGGCCACGAGCCGCAATCGCTTCAGCTCTAAATACGTAGTGTTCGTAAGTTTCTGTTTTTGATTTCCTTATATTCGACATGGTTAGCTGAATCTCCGCCTCATTTTCGTCATCTGGGAAAGCCGCTTGTATTTTCCGTTGAAACTGGGCCCACGTCGTAATGTTCGTCTGGACACTCTTATACCATTCTCTTGCGGCTCCGTCCAATCGACAGGTAGCGTAAAGCAGTGTAGTTTGATCAGTCCAATTATACATCGTTTTAAAATGATTCACGTCAGTGCACCATTTTTTAACATCCTTTCCACTGGAGACAGTGGAAATCAGCTTACTCACTTCGTCGGGATGCAAACTGCGCTCGCGAGCGCTACGTCCGCCTTCCATCCCCGCCTCCATTATTCGTTCCGATAATAACCGCCGCATGACGAGCGTTAATATGCGTTCATCGTCGTCGCCGCCAGATGCCGAACCGCCATGATCCTTTTCGCGTGGATCATCTGTTTCTTCCTCAAATCCGTGGAACTCGTCGTCGGACATTTTGAAACTTTTTCAACACACTTTCCAATGGCCATTTTCGTCGGGTTTAAGGATCGTTATCCCACTTCGGAGAAAATTATGGACCTCTAGAATACAGCGTTCGTTTGGACAAAGGTTAGAGACGTTTCTCATAACAAAGAACTACGTTGTCCTCCAAAATTGACTAACTCCGGCGGAATAGTAAGCAAACTCCCTGATCCCTTCGTTTGCCCGGTTTACTCAAACATAGGGGCTATAGTTAGTCTAAAGCCGACTGAGCGGTAGCGAAGTCGGACAGTGCGCCAAAAAGCGATGTGGCGTAGCCACATTCGTCAACCATTTTGTTATTTGAGACAAATGTACCATGTTCGTACAAAAATTTCATTATCTCGTCTTTGCCCATTACAAATAGTTTATCTGCAGTAACTTGGCACGCGCTACACGCATTTGGATCGTCCGACATTTTTCGCGATTTAAACCAAATATGATTAAACATAACCTCACATTTACACAAAATAACAAAATGGTTGACGAATGTGGCTACGCCACATCGCTTTTTGGCGCACTGTCCGACTTCGCTACCGCTCAGTCGGCTTTAAACTAGCTATAGCCCCTATGTTTGAGTAAACCGGGCAAACGAAGGGATCAGGGGGTTTGCTTACTATTCCGCCGGAGTTAGTCATCAATTTAGACAATTACCATTGTTTTATTACCATTTTTTAAAACAATTACCATTGTTTTATTCGACCGTTTGTCTTGGGAGTATAACAAAGAATGAATTCCATAGCGTTTATTCAAAACGTAATATCTAACAAATGTAAACAAACTGAGCTTTTCAGCCAAATAAAAGCTAAGCATTGACTCTTTATCGTCCACAAATAATAGAGAAAAATGATAACTCTTTATATATTAATTTAATCTTAGGTCAAAATGCCACATACAGTATACCAAAGCTTTGCTAATATTTTGTAGATGTGATATTTTGCGTTGTGATGTTTCTCCAAGTCGACTGTAGTTAGTATGTTTTCCCAATGCCAAACCTCATATCTACACTCTCGGTTGCAATACAGCACATGAAATATATCACAACTACAAGCCCGTCACTCTAAACGTCACAGCAAAATGTGCCATCTACAAACGGAGTTGCCAGGACCACATATGTAAAAGAGCATAATAGCAAAAGTGATCGGCAAAATGTAATAAAATAATAGTTATCAATTATCTCCCTATTATCTTCGCGAAAAACATGTAATATGCTTATACGATCCTGCAATGAGTAAATGCAGAGGTGATAGTAGAATTAATAGCCTTCTGTGTGCTTTAATTGTTAAATAAATTTGAAAGTTGCAAGGAAATGTTTACACGCGATTTTCTCCGTTTGACGTTTCTGTTAGATATGATGTAATGAAAAAACGCTCTAGAATTGTGTTTGAGAAATTGCTACACAGAAAATTTGTATTACCTAGCAGTAGGTAATCTTAAATCTGTGCATCCTACTTCCTCCAACGAAAAACGAAAGAGAGGGAATCCAAATTTACCCAAAAATAATGAGATATTCCCCAAAGCCGACTAAACTTCATCCCATTAATTTTGAGTAAAAAAATCATTTCCCCTCGCTTGCTTTCCGGCAGTGAAATAAGTACAGCAAATAAAAATTACCTACTGGTAGGTAATGGATTTTAAGTGTGTAGGTCTATGCACAAAAGCAATGGCGAAAAGATATAGGGTTGGCAACTTATCTATCAACTGTGGCGTCGCTCCGAGTCAGGGTTGCTGTGTGTTCTTTTCCATTGCTCTACACAGAAATCAATTTTTTACGTTCCTAAAAACTTATGGCGATTTCGCTTGAACCTGAGTTGAGTCAGGTTCTAACCCCAACCGCTGTCAGTTCATACATTTTGACAGCAGTTGGGGTTAGGAACTGACTCAGTTTCGCCTCAAACGAAAACCACATTAATGAAGCACAGCGGATTTTGTTCAACAAGCGGAATCAGACAAGTTAGACTAACAGCACCGGTGCGTGGGTAAAAGCGAATTGCTAACCGCCATCATAACACGACACCGCACCGGCGGTTGGTAAACAGGTTGGGAAATGGAAACTTATCGTTTCGGTTTATAGCGAGTGCTTATATTTGGTAACTTCTTCCAACCAACGCCAACGTTGCTATTCGCAGAAAGGAGGCAAAAAAGGAAAACGTAAAGAATAGGATCTCGCGATAAATGTTTTGTAGACGTGTTCTGCGTGAATTTTGATTCGACTCGGGGAAGATTTTTATTTTAAATAAAATTACGGATTGAGCTCAATAAATAAAATTATTAGTTGTGAGACAATAAATTAATTGATTGAATTCAATAACATTTTTTAAGTTAACAGAAATTAAGACAGAATTATTGAAATTAAAAATTTGTTTTAATGAAAATATACAGTCGTGATTCGCTGTTTCGGCCACAGCCTTGCCAACTAACGAATTTGATTCGCTAGTTGGACCTACTGACAAATGTCAAAAACTCCAAAGGAGATGTTGGCAGTGTAAATACATCTGTTCACATCTCTAAATATTGTTAGATTGATTGTCAAAGTAAGTTTAACATGAGATTTTGGCGTTCAGATGCTTTTTAGTTGGACAATGGTACAACTAGCGGAGGTCCAACTAAAAAGCAGTCCAGTTGAAGTATCCAACCAGCGAATCACGACTGTAAAATATTATCGTTTGGCGTAATCAAAATACACACGCATTTGCTTACACACCGGTGCTGATGGTCTTACGAAATAAAATGATACTGAAGGTTGCAATGACCCAGTTAAACTCATTCCGGAACCGGTTCGGATTTCTGAATGGAGTCATTATGGATTCCAAAACAAATGCAACAACCGATTCCAACTCAATCGGTTTCAGAATCGGTTGTTGCATTTGATTTGGGATCCATACTGACTCCATTCAGGATTCCGAATGGTTTGACCGGGGATGTGTGTAAGGCTAGGGGCAGATCACTCTAAGAATGTATAACAAATTTGCATCAAATTAGAAAAAATGCATTTAATTTCCATTTTTGCATCAGCTTTGCACTCCCTCGCAGAAAAGTTTGTTTAACAAACGTCCTACGCTGATCCGAGCTTGTTCGACGTTTTGTTAAATGTAGGGCTAGTTTTTCTGTAGGGTTTTGACGTCTTACACGCAACGCAAACAACATTGCACGCAACGCAAAATACATTATGAATTTCTATTTTGATGGAAATAAATGCATTTAATTTCGCTGATTTTCAAAAATGCATCAAAAGTGATCTGCCCCTAGGTGTAAGGATTACTTGGAAATAAGGAAAATAAATTAAAGGGGGTGTCGATCTTACCTCTATGAGGTGTGGGTTTTACCCACAGTGCCTAGAAGAAGTCACTTTGTTTGCACGAGTTTTGCAACCAAATTTTTTCAATGAAATAAATTTTTTGAAGCGCTGACAAAATTAAGCTTTAAGAATTTTCTGAAGAAGAATTCTTCGTAGAAACTACTATTTTATTGGTTTTGTGGCAACCCAGAAAAATTGTTAAGCGGTTTTAACCATAATTCCCCTATCACTTTTGGACAATTCACGATAGAAATGCCTCCTTTATCATTATGATACAATGCGCCATGCCATGTGATTAAGCTAAATATTAGCGAGCGGACATCATCTCAATAAGAAAATTAACTAAAAGAACATTTGTATTTATTAGCAGCAAAATGAAACTTGTTAACGACCAACAGAACATTTATTAAGAAAAATGTCAATGCATTGTGCCAACGAAACATTATTGTCCGTTCAATTCTTTCTTGATCTTCCGCGACGGCGAGCTGTTGTGACAGATTCGTCTACAAAATATAAACATTGGTTAACAGTATACGATACACAATATCTTGAAAACCCTTACCACCCTCTTCAGATATGGTTTCCAGCATTGGTTTTTTAGCTGGACTTGCACTATGATCCGTATCGATACTTTCCGTGTCACTACCGTCGCGTTTCGATATCGAAGACCTAGTGGATCGAACGCTGGCGTTCCGTGATTTTTGTTTCCCCCGGTTATTTTGCGATTTCGCACGCGACTGTTGACTGGCCTTGGATCGTGTAGAACGTTTTGAAGTATTGCTTATATTGGACGCAACCGAATCCGATTCACTTTCGTGCTCCTCCTGTGATACCACATGACCGGTATGTTCGGACAATGAGCACATTTTGCGACCCATACCCAGCGACTTCTCGACTATGGCCGTTTGGTGACGAGTAAGACGACGATTTGTCGTATATGCGACAAACGATTCTTCCTCGAATTTGCTGGAAGACGTTAATGGTTTTGGTGATGCCGCTTTAACCGGCTTCTCGGATATCATCGATTGTTGCGAGGATTTTAGTACAGAAGATTGTCGACGTGTGCTGCGACGACTGCTCGTCGTACTGAGGGCAGATTTTTCCGATTTGTTATCATCAACAATGCTGTCATCTGTCTCTTCTGATATTACATTCTTTGTTTCATTTGTGTCACTTTCAATCTCTGACGTTCGAGGTGTACTTGTTAACAATTCTTTTGCCAGCGACAAGGCTCTTGTACATCGCCTAGGTGTGACCGTGACACTTTCTGGAGTGGCTAATTTGGTCATCGATGAAAACCGTTTGATCTTACCTAAAGGTGTGCTAGGCGAGTCCAGTGCAACTGACGATGCCCTTGTGGACCGTTTAGTTGGTGTAGCTTGATACTCTTCTATTTTTTCCATTGCAGACATTCGTCTGGTTCGAACATTACTTCTTGGTGTGGACGTAGAAGCTTCACCGCTATCCGCTGATCTTCTTCTTGTTTTCCTGGGTGTTCGCTGTAAATCATTGTCATCATTAGAAAGTTTTGCAACAACTGCAATAACTGGGTTGGGTATATCGTTTTGTAATTTAGCGCCAGCTTCTTTAATTCCCTCTTGACTATGCACAGATTTATTTTCCGAGTTTTCTGTAGACGCTGCACCAGCACTAGTGTCTTCCATAGTATCCAGCGGTTGATACGGTCTGTTTTCATCTGACGGATTGTTATCTTCAACTGTCTCCAGTTCAGAATTTTGATCATCATTTCGCAAAGATTCAGCTATTTGACCGGTGGATAAATTAAGAACGGCTGCATCATCACTTTCATCACTTTTGCTATTCTTCCGGTTAGCCTCGTGGGCTTCATCTGGTTTCACAGAAAGATTCATGGCAGGAATTTCCACTTCATGTGCGTTCTTTGGCTTTCCCAGGAATTTGTCGTCTTTGTTTAAGTTGAATGATTCCTCTCTTGTTGGTGAAACTAACACTATTTCTCCACTAACCGAAGATTGTTCAGAACGCTCATTTCCAGCCATCGATAGATTTCTTCTGGCCCTACTTGATGATGGTTCGGGTGTAGTTTCACGAATTTCCGCTTGAAGTGCCGCTTCTTGCTGTATCGTTAAATCCTCTGCTTGATGATCTTTAGTACCTTCATTAGAAGCTTCGTTTGAGCTTCCGGGAGATGCTTCTCTGTGAGTGACCTCAGCTTGACGAGCTTCTTTAGCACTTTCCATATTTGAAGTTGAGGAAGTTGTAGTCGAGACATGTGCTTCAGTTGATTCTTCAATATTCGTCTTTTTTTCAGGTTCCTGTTGTTCCAAAAGTAGCTCCGGAACGGTATCGGAATAAAAATCAGCATAATGAGTATTTACTTCCGCACTAGGACCTGCACTGACCATGATTCGTTCACCAGTTTCTTCTCCGACGTTCGGAGCTACCTGATGTGCTTCAATTGGGTCATCATCTATGTTTTCATCTTCAACGCCTTTTCCGTCATTTTCTATGTCCTCGCTATCGGAGCTACTTAAAATGTTTATGACGCTATCTTTCACATCGGCTGTTATCGATGCATCACTAATTTCAACTTCATCCTCATCCACCTCTTCACAATCAGAATAAATTTCAACTTGTTCTTGTGAAACATCAATCTCTTCTTCATTACATTTGTTGCTGCCGCTTTCGGCTGTGGATTCCCTGCAACAAAAAAGAAGTAGTTTTCTATTCGATTACCACCGTGGTAGGATATGGAAAAGTAGATGACTAATAATTAATAATAGTCCCTGGAGAATCCCACCAATATCCTAATACAGATTTTGAATCAAATGGAATCATTTCTTGTGATTGTCTTTATTGTTATTTACCCAGTTTGTAATAGGACTGTCTCAAGTTTAAACACTCTGACTGACTCTGATTCACTGAGGTGCAATTAAACCCTAAACATTTAAATATTAAACACTTTGATCATCTACGACCGATACGGTAGCGATTTGAAGAGGTGATCAAGTCCCTGAATTAAATACAAATCTCTTCTCCCTAACGACTGACTCGATTTTTATAAGGTGAATCTCAAATGAAAGGTACAGTATCCTTATTGATAGCTACCGAATTTTATTTGGAACGGAGCTCTGGTTGCGGATCTATGAATTGAAGAGTAGGGTTACACATGAAATTCCCCAAATCTGTTCGCTTATCTCAAATAAAGAATGGTTATGCAATCACTCCAAAAATCGACTTTCCAACCAAGACTCGGAGAGCCGAGTGCCATATACCATTCGAATTAGTTTGAAGAGATCGGAAAATGTCTGTGTGTTTATGTGGAATGCCGACTGATCTGAAGCAATTTGGAATTAGGCTGTGCACGCTGACGAAGTCGACAAAAAATTGTATTAAACTGTGAGCCGTGTTTAGAAACATTAGGTTTGTTCCAGTACATAGAAGTTACTCCCTGTTGCTCCGGAGCAAAAAATTCTTGCTCCTTTTCACTCCGGTTTGCCACCACAAGAAGAAAAAAGAGAAGAAGATAGTACAGGAACGATTTTCTCCCTGTTTGCTCCGGAGTACTTCCAGTTTCTCCTGGTACTGGAACAAACCTATTGCTTCACAGCCTAATGACAATGTCTGTAAATAGGGCTCACAGTAAACTTCATTTTATGTCGACTTATCAGTCGACTTCGTCAGCGTGCACAGACTAATACGCTGCGCACGTGTGGTCCCCCATGACGACACGAACAACATTTAAAAAAATTAGATAAAAGCTTTTTTAAAATAATCTGTACTGTGTCTACCGAAGATCGAAACTAATAAATCAAATTTAATCTGACACATTTTTTAGAGATGACTGAACCGATTTGTACGAACTTGGTTTCAATTGATCGCTTTTTACCTTCCGTAGGCTACTATAATTTTTTTACCGATCGTAGTTTTAGTTCCGAAGTTACGAGTGGAAAGAGTGCGGTCACACAGTAAATTTTCATATAAACTTTTTTTCAGTGGCGATTATAGAGGTTTTGTACTTAGGGTCGCCCCATCCAACGGCGAGTCGGCAGCCACCTCGCCTGGTCACGATTATACGGCAAAGCCGAATTACACTAACTTCGCCCCAAATACTAGAGCAGTGTAGAAACATTATGCCAAATGGGCACAAACCCAAATGGGCATTATGCCAAATGGAATCTATCTTAAATTTTGTTTTTGGTTGATTAAGCCAAATAAACTTTATGCAAAATGATTTTATGCCAAATGACCACTTGGCTCTAGCTATGGTTATGCCAAGTGCTTTTATGCCAAACGCCTTTGTGCCCCACGGTGTTATGCCGGATTACAGTATGCCAAATGGGCTTCCCCATACAGTTACTACTGTCCTCTACTTCATATCATTACCTACCATAAGAAAATGGAATCGGACCTTATGAAACAAGCATTTTTTAATCAATATTGAAAACAAACGCGATTTTACTCACTCAGAAGATTCCTGATCCGACTCCACCATTTCGATGTCTTCCCCTTCCTCGTCAACTATTATGACAGGATCGTCAGGTTGAAGTGCTTTGCACTCCGAAGAAATGATATCACCATTGTCCGCACTGTTGTGGCTTTCAGCATCATTACCTTCATGATCTCTCACAGAAGGCAATATATCCACCTCTCTAGTATCAGCTATTCCATCGTTTTCGTTTACACTTTCTGAGCCAGTTTGACAATATTGTTCTGATGTTTCAACCGGCAAAACATCTCCATCAATTGTGTGTGAGCATGCTACTTCCAGCGCTCTACGCGCGTTAGCTTCCAATACCAATCGCCCTAGCGGCAGGCGGTTACTACGTGTCCTATTTTCTAAATCAGGTATGGGTATTACTTGCTCCTGTTCGTGCAAAATCGATTCCTCCACTTCCGCTTCAATCATGTCCTCATTTATTTCTTGCGGCAATTCTTTATTGGACGAATCATCATCAACATCTTCAATGATTATTGCAATGTTATTCTCGACGGGAGTAGTCGAACACGATCGACTATGAATTGATGGTCTACTTTTCGGTACACTCGAAAGAATGCCCTTGATGTCCATACACGAATCGTCTTCCATCGCCACAAATGACCCCTCAGGTGAGAAGAAAACATCATTCGACAAAAGAGAATCATTCAGAATGTCTGACCTCAAGGTCCTTAATGGTTCTATAAAGTCGGATTGATTCCTAGCGACTAGAGGTGATTCCGGTAGATCGAATCGTAATATTTTTTCATCTGACTCACTAACATGCTGCGTTGCCGCAACGATAGCTACTGGAGATAAACTTTTCCGATTGACAAAACTTTGCACAGAAGCCGTAGACTTCAGGATACCATGGGGCGTGTATGAGCTGACGCTTTCGGGTGAGGGAGGATTGTATAGTTGCATTTTTCTCACTAATGGAGTAGTGAGTTGAGCCGACGGGGAACGACTGAGAGATTTTTCGGAAGCACTTTCAGCATTTTTACTGCTAAAATTAAAACTTGGCTTCATAGGTCGAAATTCTGTCAATAAACGCTTAGGAACAACAAATGATGTCGAGTAAGGCATTTCTGGATTGATCTTTCTTCGTTTCGCAGGATTTTCGTAGTGTGAAAATACGTTACTAATAATCTTCTCTGAAGTGCACAATTCATTATCATCGTTCTTTCTTTTGGAGACTTTTATATCGAGTTTAATCGGATAACAAACATTGCTGCTCTTTGTTTGGGTACGGAATTGAAAAATACCCAAACCAGGCTTTTCGAGAAACGGTTGAGAATGTTCCAAAGGCTCAGCAGCTTCTTTAATAGCTACAATCGATTTATGGTAAATACGTCCGCGAAAATCTGCTCTCCCCCGTATCAACCGCGAACTCAACGGTTCGATAACTGCGGCTTTTGGTGGTTTTAATTCTTTTTGTTCAACATACGCTAAATAGGTTAAATGTTGAGTCGTTGGTTCTAAAGCCGCGTGGTAAAGGGTTAGAGCTTCTTTCGGTGCTTCCAAGCTGAATTCATTGGATCGTTTTTTCTCAAGTTTGTCTACCATATGTACTGCTTCGACGAAGTCCAGCTTCTGCAGTAGATGTATGAAATGTACATTTTCGGCCATCGGTTGACTGGTTCTGATCAGGTATTCCCGTAGTATACGAGTTTCCTCCTCCGAGAGGGCAAGATCCAACAATACCTCGTATTTGGATGACTTCAACGTACCTTCATAAAAACAACGAAGCAGATTGGTATCGTGCTTGGAACGTTGCAGTTTGAATGCTTCAGAGATCAAATTATTTTCCAACAATGTTTTCAATTCAAGGAAAGGCGATATTGGCATTCCCGGCGTACGAAGAGCTCGCAACGCCAAATGAGGGGCATCATATCGAAGCAAAGCTGTGATAAGAAACTCGCGTTGCCAGTGGGGATATTGCTCTGTTTGTGACATTGGAGAGAGCAACTCCTCAATGGCACCCTAGAAAATGAAAACATGTGACTAGTAAAAGACGTTTTGTTCAAAATACACATATTTACTTACATTAATATTGCCATGGTCTAAAAGCCAAAAAGCCTGTGTGCGCTTGATCAGTGCAGAGTTTAATTTGAAAACCGCCGGAAACTTTATTAAATTTTGTACAATTGCACCGTACCTACAAAAATAACAAAAGTACCAGTTAATATAACCTATAAAGTACATTTAGCAGATTAGTAATAGGAAATAAGTTTGATGCTGCAAAAGACGTGGACATTTGGATATGCCCAAAGGTCTCCTACGTGAAGACCACCGCTGTAATAGCTATCGAAACTAATAAGTAAATGCAGGAGGAGCGACAAGTTGCTTAGCTAACTCGCTAATAATTGAGAGCAAGGCTGAGATTCAACTCATGGGTGGATTTAGGCAAGGTGCGGAAAACTCGCTCGTCGCCCTGAGCGTACTCGAATTTGTTTAGATCCACACAACTCGTTCATCATCACACCATATGCGATTACGAAAAGAGAGAGAATCGCAAATCGCCAAATTTTTTAACGCACTCCGAATTGCCGATGCAGTGAGTTAACGAGTTCCATCGAACATATTCGGCAGCGAACATGTTCGTTCGGAAAAATGATTCAAATGTTCGTGTGCAATCCAGAAACCGAACAATTGAAGAATATGACTGGCTGCTGGCCTGAAAATATCGGAAGCAGCAGAGGTAGGAGCCAGTGTCTGTCTGTACAACGCATCGAGTGAGAACTTATGCTGTGTAGGTTCAACTCGCAGCCATTTCCTTTCTGCATGTTAATTTTATCATGCGCTCAGGGTTGCCACTGTGATATGCCAATCAATAATATCAAAAATTGTGCGCTTTATAGCGTACTAACTAATACCCATCGCGCGTTGCTGCGATATACAACGAAATAGGAGGAAAACATAATTTGTTCCGAAGCGCCATCTGGCGGACAGATAATCCCCAACCAATATCACACAAACACGCCCCATAACAAATACCTAATGTGCATAAATTTTTACGGAAACCGGTTAAGCCGTTTGGGAGTCTATAAATCATATACATACAAACTTTGACTTTTATATATATACTAGCTAATACCCATCGCGCGTTGCTGCGACACTCTGCGAAATAGGAAGAAAACACAATTTGTTCCAAAGCGCCATCTAACGGGCAGATAATCTCCAACTAATAGCACACAAACACGCCCCATACCAAATACCTACTGTGTGCAAATTTTTACGGAAATCGGTTAAGCCGTTTGGGAGTCTATAAATCATATACATACAAACTTTGACTTTTATATAGATAGATAGATAGAAGATAGATTATTGTGCGAATATAACTCACTACTTTCGGTGATATGCATTTGCATAGTACCGACAAAATATCTATTGTCGCTAATGAATTTTCCTGTTTTAAACTGTAATGATAATATCTTTTTGCTTCAATCATTTATTTATCGACCTTTAGGTGGTTTTGGATTGAGACAAAGCTGGGCCATGTTAAAACTCAAATTGATGTCAAAGTAAATTAAGTGATAACAGTTCCGGTTGGAAGCTGACTCAGTTTCGGGATCAAGCAAAAACGACATTCGTGCCAGGGCATACGAGTCCAGCGTATGAAGTTTATACCTTTTTGTGTGCATGGAATTAGGCGTTAATAAATAGATAGAAAGGGAAGGATATGTATCTACTGATATTTTATTAGATTATTTTTTGCTATTTTTGATGTACTATTGCTACGTAATCAACCGTCCCACAAAATTTTCAAAAAATTTTAACTACTTGCGGAATTAACTTTTTATTTATTTAATATATAAGTATACAGGAGTGAAGCGCAAATATTTCAAAGAGGATAATGCCCTGTAAGTTACGGGTGTCCACAGTTTGCAGAAAGTCCAGTTCGGAGTAGAACAAAGCAACCGTAAGAGCTTGAATAGTGTCAACTATCAACTTTCGGGAAACCCGTTTATTTATTTCAACTATTTCAACGACGTCATCGAAAATCGATGTTTACGGAATAGCAAACCTTGTGAATCGCTGAATCTCTGGTGTAAAGACTTGTCACATAAATCATGTATTTATCATTTATCTATCGGTTTCATTCCATTCCCAAAGGACCAAAGAAGTGACATTAACCTTCTTAGCCAAGTCACTCCCAACGATTTATCATATTCCCTTCAAACTGAAACGGTCAGTACGGTTGTCTTCGTTTCTTCCTCCTTTAAGATTCAAAACAACTCGTAATTAAATTATTCATTAAATGAATCATTTAATTGCCGTCTAATTTTGAAACATCTTCAAACCCAACTCTACACAGTAGGCCTGGCCGTTTTAATATTTGCGACATATCAAAATATGCTTCAAATATTAATATATTAAAACACTACAGAATCACTGTAGTGTTTTCCAGGATGCTTTTCAATACTGGCTGTGTAAGGGTTAGAATAGAATAGAATAGAATAGAACTCATAATTGGAATGTGGATTGCAAGAAATTTAGTGACAAGGATCTCCGTTCTGGCGAAATATTGTGTTATATTATCGTTACCCCTTCCTCCCCATATTATTTATAAACAACGTTTTTAAACAAATATAACTTTTATGGGAAAGATTTGTTCACAAAAAATAGGTAATTTTAATAACTGGGACTAACCATTCTTTTGAGCGCTTACAGTTACAAGTATTATCTGTAGAGCGTCAGTTATTGCTATTAGTCTGAAAGGATTCCGCTGAAGTAGTGCCGCTAGGGACATTTTCAGTTAGCAATGAAAATGAAATTTGTAGATGGGCCCTATTCTCACAGTCACGTCACCTAGTGACTAGAAGAAAATTTCCTTCTAGTCACCAAGTGACGTGACTGTGAGAATAGAGTCCATATCTTCGTTATCTTGCATTATTATTGAAAACTGATGAAGCCCATAAATTTAGACTATCTTCGTCTATCTTTCCCATGCATTTGGACTATTGGACAATTGGGCAACCTAAAGCACTGTGATAGAAGCATCAATCTTGGTAATCATAGGTTTTTAGTGTTTCATGATACCAATAACCCAAAAAAAAATTAAGCATAAAAGGGATCTGTGTGAACCAATTTGTTTCTAGAGATCATCTAAGAACAGGGGATGGAAAACGTGTGCAGCTTTCGTGGCCATATATAATTCCAAACATAATAAATGGCCAACAAAATTTCGATGAGCCTCAAATTGGTAAAAATCACAATATTTTCAAATCGATTGGAATTTATGATTCGGACAAGATCGGTTGAATTTGAATCTAATATTAAAAATAGACTCCATATTGTATAATAGTATCACAGAAACTTGGTTAAATCTCACGGTATAAAGTTACCCAAGATTCAAAATTGGAAAATTGTTACATGGTTAATTTCAAGAAGATGTGAATATTAATCCATTAATCCATTAATTCTATGGCTCTGAGTCCTGTGTGAATTATATTAGAATTTAAACTGAACTGTTCACATTAAGTTAAACTGAAGGTCTGTTCACATTAAGTTCAGAGCTAAAAAATGTGAAAAACCTTCAGGCAGCACATAAAAGCTATAAGGGAAACTTGGAGTCTCAAACCAAAATACATCTTTGAACTTATATAAAAAATTTAATATTCAATAATGTTCTCGTATGGTGTCAGAGGGATCCTCTAGAAGTTCAGCTATCTGCATTGCAATGACTGTGGCATTTACGACATACCAAATCTCTACATAGCAAAAACATGATTTTTGATTGGAGACACCTCTTAATCATTTCCAAATTAAGTCAATTTTGGCAAAAGCTTCGCAATTTACACCTAGAACAAGAATTTTGGTTGACCCATGTAAATTTTTAAACTTTTTAAAAATGTGGAGAATTTTAAATAGAATAAAATAAACTAAATACTATTAAATTAAATTAAAGGTGCAGAGGTAGACTAAAATATACTGCACTTGACTTCAATGAAGTTCAAGCATAATTTTTGGCCATCCTGAAAACAGAATGATACTTTCATTTGATAAGTACCATTTAGTATTTTTTATGCTCCCATTAGCGCTTGTACATGTTGAATATTCTTCTAAAGTTTCAGCATTTTTAGTTATACCGCTTTGAAGTTGAAAAGTGTTGCAAGTATCCCTGTTTGACGCTACCTACCTTGAATAAAACAGGTACTCTAGGAAAAAGTTGGACATTTAATAGTTAAGAAATTACCGAAACCAATTTTTATATATAGGGGAAAGAGGGTAACAGTGGAACTATGAAAACAATACGTTTTCATAGTTCCACTGCTACCCTCTTTCCCCTACATTCCAATTTTACCATTCTCGAATATGCTAATACAAATACCGTATTGATTGTGAAATTAACTCTCAATTACCAAGCTTCGGGTCAACGCGTTAATTCACGAAAATGAACTCGGTTGTAACCAGTTGTGTCTACAATTCAGTGCTAGAGATAGTGAAAAACATTTGACCGGATATCAAGTGGATACCATAACCTGAAGGAGCAAGATGAGCGCCTCATCGAAATTTTCCTTTAAATTAAAGTAAAGCCTTTTATTGGGCTTATCATTTTTCCTTTCT
This sequence comes from Topomyia yanbarensis, assembly GCF_030247195.1. Classification (NCBI taxonomy): domain Eukaryota; kingdom Metazoa; phylum Arthropoda; class Insecta; order Diptera; family Culicidae; genus Topomyia; species Topomyia yanbarensis. Next base: position 301,236,179 of record NC_080671.1, on the reverse strand, counting down.
TCCAAACGTGACAATATGTTGTCATTGTCAGGAGAATATCTCCGGATACGTATCTGGATTGCATCGGTGTATTAACAATCACCAACACACATTTTTCTGCTATTTCGGCTCATTCTTATTATTGAAATGGTGGGCACTACGGATCCAAATTTTATTCACGCTTTGTCTTGATTATATGATTGACTCTACGATAGTGGCTTTATGATGTAAAATCAGGAAATATGCCCATTTACCAAACTTGTTACGCAACGGTCAGTTGTTGAATGCTCGGGAAAATTACCGAATATTGCAAAGTGCTAGTTCCTAGTGTAAAAGGAAGTCACGATCTTAGATTTAAAAATGACTTCAATCATCAATGGAGGCATGTTGGCGGACTTGAGTGATTCGTAGTTATGCTGTCTAAACTCGACCCCCATCAACAGAAGACAAAAGTTAAACCCGTAAGGTATTAAGCCTCTTCTAGTGACCCTGCATCTTCTAATTTTCTGATCTGTTTACTTCACATTCACATCCTTGCTCTCACTTGAGTACTATGACTCTACATTTTCATAACTTTCCCTACCCAATAATCTCTAGGTAATTGAATGTTATTAAAATGTTTAAAGTTAAAAATAAAACCAATTGCGCTTGAACATATGGTCGGTGTTAAGTCAGACCGGACGAAGCGACAATATATTGATTTCGACAAAAACGAGTTTAAAGTCTGAATCACTTTACGGTCAATATTTGTTCTCATTTCTGTGACATACTCCAGCTCGCATGTGGTGGGAATTGAACTTGAACTTGTGCGACCCTGGCTGCTACTCTGTTATCGATCTGGACTAGCTGAAGTTGCACAGGGGTTCAGTAGATAATTCTACCTGGGAGTAGCGTTATATCTTCCAATGTGCTTATTGATCAATACCGGCGCCGGCCAGGCCCGAACGTAACGTGGAAGGAAAGGAAAGGAATGTTAATCCGATACTTGCTTTTGCTAGAGACCGTCGATACTGCTGCGCACTCCATAAGTATCACGGGAAAAAGATATTTGTTGGTAAGTATAGGGGTTTCATAAAAGATAATTTGACAAGCGCCCGTGATTTAAGATGTTCGAAGTCTCTGGGTGCTGAGCCACAAGGAGACTTAGTGACTACCCGAATTAACGATAGAGAAATATTGAAACGACGAGAATGTTCAGACAAAATTATTATTTACGTTTGAACAATCATAGAGCGAGTTAGCGGGTTCAGATGAAGCATACAGCTTGCTCCTTATTTTCGTTACTCTTAGTGACTACCGATAGAAAGGTGTATCGATTGCTTAGTTACTGAGCTTGGAAAGAATTATTTGAAGGAAAATGAAAGTACTATTATCAGTTCAAATAATTCCTCAACCTTATTAGTTGAAACGGCAATGCGGCATACGTATTCGCAACGTAAATATGATTGCAAGAAACGATTGTTAACAGTACCACATAGAAATATGTCATTTATCGGTGTGAAAGTGCATACCAGATACCAATGGAATGTCACATGCTCAGCGTGATTGGGAGTGACTGTACCGAAACTAAGAGCTTTATGAGTATTATGAATTATCTCTTATTTTCGGTCTACATGTTTCTCTTAGAGATAACGACCACACTTCATCGTTAGGTGGTGATTTGACTAGTTAAATCCTAATTATTCTATTGATATTATTATCATTGAGCAGACTCCAAGAAACATAAAAAATACATATCGTTAATACTTCCTCCTTTCCATTACACGTTCAATATTCCTGTCAGTATTGACAAAACCACTGAACATGTAAGGACCGCTAATATGAAACACAAACAAAATGCTGAATCAAATATTCTTCACTAGTATGTATAATGATTGACAGCAGGACAAAACGAAAAGCACCACAAAAAGAATAAACAATCAAAACATCGGGAAAAGAATATTTAGAGCAGATGGATTAATCGTCGCACTCAGATCTCCATGTTATTGGTCACTGCACAGTGACGTCATGCATTAAATGTGGCAGGTGGTGGTCCTGTTGATTATATTATCAATTACTTCTAGTGTTCTCTGAATCGGTAAGTAGTTTTACGGTAAAATTTCTTGGGAATTGGTTATTAGCACTAAGCTTATTTTAATTGAATTCAAATTTGTTAAGTCCAAACTGTAAACAAAAGGACCAGTACTTGTCAAATTTGTGAGGTTAAGGCATTTCATACAATGGTCAATTATCCATTCTTGACCTCTCATCATTCCGAAATAGATCCAGATTTTGTCTATACACAGTATTGACGATATTGCTTCAATACGTCAATCTCATTTGAAATGCACATCGTCAATACAACTTTTTCCCATAACACGTACAATACTTTTGTAATACTTTTGTCAATACTCTCTAGTATTGACAAAAATATTGAACGCGTAATGGCCGCTAACGATATTCAAAGGGAAAATCTGCTCGCCTTCCAAACTACAAACATGCAAATAATAAACGAAACCTGGAGGCGACTGGCACTGCGCTACTCCATCAATGCAAACAATTGCAAACACCGCTCAAGCTAGCATGCGGTGGGAATTGAATCAATTTTTGGTTCAGGCGAACCAAGATCGCGATCCAAATTTTAAGAAGAATCGCATTGCCGAACGGATTCGCTCATCATTGTTCGGATACCATTCCGAACATATATCGGGAAGAATGTAAGTCGAAGCGATCTAAGGTGAGCGTAAGAGAAAAAAATACGAACATGAGAGTTACCACATTCGCTTGGCTTTAACCGATCGGGAGGTCAACAGATGACACTCATAAACAAGAAAGACAGAATAAAGCATCAGAGGTGCGTGAGTGCGCGTGAGCCTTGAGTGAGCGTAAAACGATGTGATTCTTCCTATCCTTGTTTAGGACATCAAGCATTTTGAAAATTTATTCTACAATTCTATTGAAAGAGACCAAAAATGTTTCAGATTTACTTAAGTTTGGCATCCAAAGTCGCAACAAAAATGGTTGTATTTTACAACGGTATGGAAGTCGGATACTGTAATTTCTGAATCTTCGCACAAGTGTGTTCAGCTCGCTCTTTTGTGGTGGGCTCTTGTGCAATGAAGATATTTCAGCATTTTTTATACATGCATCACCGCAGTTCGAGCACTTTACTGTAGCAGAAGATGCTCGTGTGTCCCAGCTGTTGGCACTTAGTGCAGCTCCAAATTTGCGATACGTACATGTGAACTGAAAGATGAAACTTGTCCAGCATTACATAGTTTTACCTTTGGATGTCACTCGAAATGATGGGGTGGTAACTCTTGAATCACTTGTGCCTGATGCTGAGCCTAACTTCTAGTTCTCTAACCTGCGATAGGTTTTGGAGTTTAAAATGCCACACCATGCCAGTTACGGTTTTGCAGTATCGGTGGTCCTGAACAGTCTTCCCATATGAACATCGAACACCATGACATCAACGCCTATCAGTATCTGTGTAATCGAAGCACAGCAATTTTAGTATAACTCGTAAGCCTATTACTTCCAACGCCACGGACGCAGATAGTGAAGCTTGACTAAAACCACACACGACTGGAATCTATCAAAGTATCTTTATTAATGATCTGCAGTAAGAACAGAATGTTTTACATAGTCGATTCAGTGCCGCCAAGTCATCACAACATATCTCTCTTTTTCTAATAGAAGCTATAAATGCACAATCTAATAAATAATTATCATACTGCTTTGGTTACATTAATTCTCTGCGTGGACGCAGACTTGTCGATGGACCACAATTACGATCCCCGGGTTCAGACGTTTCAATAGTAAACTCTAATGATGCGATGTCCTCTGCTAATACTTCCGGTTTATGGAAGTTTTTTAGATGTGCCGTGTTCCGCTTATATTGCAATCCACTCGGTGTTTCGACAGTCAACGTACTGTCCTGTCTATCAATAACTGTTGCAGGTGTTGCTATGAACGGGAAGATAATTTATTTCGCGGTTGCATGTCTTTCATCAGAACTTCATCTCCGACTTTAATGTTTGATTCCTTTGCTCCAGCTCGTCTATCTCTGTTTTCATTTGCTTGGTGTTTTGATATTGCGTCCCTTTTTCGCATTTCTTCATCAAAGACCACTTCATCTTGAACGTGCGGAAATAATTCTCGAAACATCAATGTCGCTACTCCGGTTATACTGTGAGGAGCTAGCGCATAGGGTAATTTCGGGAGAGATGCAGCGTAAGGAGAGATGCGGCACTATCTATATCTCGTATATGGGATCACTTTTATACGGTAATATGATATTGTGAGTTTGTCTTTTGAAGAATTATAACTCTAGAGATGTAAACTAATCCTTTTTAATTACTCACGAAAATTTTATTAATGATTTTGTGCGTTCAATTGCACCACGGAGTGCCGAAAATTTTTCAGCACCACATTAAAATTTCGTTTTTTTAAACTGTTCGATTTTTTTTTGGTAAATCATGTGTCGGTTGAATAGCTGGGACCTTTTAGAAGGCATTCTGATCATTAGCACGATCATCCATAATATTAGAGGAAAATGTCGTCGTGCGGCATCTCTCCCCTACAATTGGGAGAGATGCCGCATCGAAATTGCGGGTAAGATGCCGCACTCAATGGAAGAGGATGCATAGCTAAAATGTATTTTTTTCACCTCGGAATGTCATTAAATGATCATTTGCGTCAGGTATAGGTTCTTAATAAGGTATATCCACAAACTAACGGACCTAACACAGTGACATATAGGATTATGAGTCTATTTATCTATATATTTAAACGGGCGATATGTAGCTAAGTATTTGTTACTTCGGTTTATTCTTTAAAGTTTCATGCACTAATTTTAGTAAACGAATTGATTTGTAGTGATGTCAATCTTGGGATAAAAATAAAAATTTCGACGAATTGATGCTTTTTCAAGATGAATCTTTCAAGAACAAACCTAAGTTGTATAAATTCATTGGGAGAAACAGCCAAACAGTGCTTTTAAGGAACTGCTACCAACACATAGATATGTATATCGCTCGTACAAGCATATAGATAAATAGTGCCCTGAATTAAGTTACTCCAACTTAGCCGTTACACAAGGTTGAGAAAGAAAAATATTTTTAAAATATTGAATAAAAAAATGTTTCTGGAAATGGTATCTTATCTTAAAATACGTTTATTTAGGCCCAAATGCTGTAGCTTAACGAGGCCGATAATTCATTTTTTTTTTTTATATTACATGTCACATGTTAGTGGGGGAAGGGAAAGCCGTATTTAGGGGCGGCTTGCTCCCCTCTTATGTAAGTAAAGGACAAAGGTAGGAAGTGGGATACATATTGTGTAATTGACATCTTCGTTTGCTGATTGATCATTGTGGCGGATATGCACACTTTGTTGTAGTGTTGTAGTTTCCAGCCTGTAATCGCAGGGGCGAGGGGAGGGTCGATATTTCGGATAATTATTGGCACTCTATATCATCTGCATGTGCGGTATGTCATGATGTTCTGGATAGACGGTTATCAAGAAGAGTGTGCACCGAAGACTCGTGAAGCAATGCCATATTGTAGATACAGGGATAGGTTGGTGAGATTCTACTGTGAATGAGAGAGGGTAAAATGTATTAAACTTGGACATCAATGGTTTTCAAAAAGATATAGATAAGAAAAATATAGGGGTGGTCACGGCTTGCCAGGACGTCCCGGACTGGCACATAGGGTGATCTACCTCGGGCCCGAAGGGAATCTATTAGTTGGGACCTGGCAACACAGTACTCTGCGCACAGCCAAACAACATGCTCGATGTCGTGATAGCCGTTCTCACAAACACAATGATTATTTTCAGCAAGCCCTATACGACGGAGATGCGCGTCAAACGAGTAATGGTTGGACATGATCCTTGACATCGTACGAATAAAGTCCCGGTTCACATCCAACCCCTTAAACCAAGCATTCGTTGATACCTTCGGGATAATGGAATGTAGCCACCGTCCCAGATGCCCATTGCTCCATGAGGTTTGCCAACTATCGAGCGTCCTCTGACGAGAGATACTGAAAAATTCGTTGAAGCAAATTGGTCTTTCGTAAGTGTCGCCTTCTAATGCGCCCACCTTGGCTAAAGAGTCCGCCTTCTCATTGCCCGCAATAGAACAATGTGACGGGACCCAAACCAAGGTAATCTGGTAAGATTTTTCAGATAAAGCACTCAGATATTCCCGTATTTTCCCCAGGAAATACGGTGAGTGCTTTCCAGGCTTCGCCGCACGGATGGCCTCAATGGAGCTGAGACTATCCGAAACGATGAAGTAATGGTCTGAGGGCAGGGTGTCAATGATCCCGAGAGTATACTGAATGGCAGCTAATTCTGCGACGTAAATTGAAGCAGGATCATTGAGTTTGAATGAGGCAGCAAGATTTTCGTTGAAGATACCGAAGCCTGTGGACCCGTCGAGAATTGATCCGTCAGTGTAGAACATTTTGGCGCAGTCGACTTGATGGTATTTGTTATAGAAAATATTTGGGACCACTTGTGGGCGAATATGATCCGGAATTCCACAAATCTCTTCCTTCATGGATGTATCGAAAAATACAGTTGGATCAGAAGTATCTAAGAGATGAGCACGGTTGACGTTATATGTAGATGAATTGATGTTCTGTGCCATGTAATCGAAGTACAAGGACATGAATCGGGTCTGAGAATTAAGCTCGACAAGCCTTTCGCAATTTGCAATCACCAATGGGTTCAGAATATCGCATCGAATGAGCAATCGATATGAGAGGTCCCAGAATCGATTTTTCAGCGGAAGAACGCCCGCCAGCACTTCGAGACTCATCGTATGGGTCGAGTGCATGCAACCCAAGGCAATACGCAAGCAACGATACTGGATTCGCTCCAGTTTGATGAAGTGTATGTTCGCAGCGGAGCGAAAGCAGAAACATCCGTACTCCAACACTGATAATATCGTTGTTTGGTACAACCTGATTAGGTCTCCTGGATGGGCACTCCACCATGTTCCAGTTATTGTACGGAAAAAGTTGATCCTTTGTTGGCACTTCTGTTTCAGATACCTAATGTGACATCCCCAGGTACCTTTAGAGTCGAACCATACCCCGAGATATTTGAATGTTGAAGCCTGAGCAATAGTTTGATCCATTAATTGAAGCTGTAGTTGCGCTGGTTCACGCTTTCTAGAAAATACGACTAGCTCAGTTTTCTCCGTGGAGAACTCGATACCCAGTTGGAGAGCCCATGCAGACAAATTGTCCAAGGTATCTTGCAGTGGTCCTTGCAAGTCGACGGCTTTAGGACCTGTAATAGAGACCACACCGTCATCTGCAAGCTGCCTTAGCGTGCAGGAATTGACAAGACATTCGTCAATGTCATTCACGTAAAAATTGTAGAGGAGAGGGCTTAGACATGAGCCCTGGGGAAGGCCCATGTAGCTAAATCGTGATGTCGATAAATCGCCATGCGAGAAATGCATTTGTTTTTCAGACAACAGGTTTAGCAAAAAGTTATTTAAAATTGGCGAAAGACCATGCTGGTGCAACTTCTCATAAAGAATGTTGATCGAAACTGAATCGAAAGCCCCCTTAATATCCAAGAATACTGATGCCATCTGCTCTTTGTTAGCATATGCCATTTGAATTTCTGTTGAGAGCAACGCAAGGCAATCGTTCGTCCCTTTGCCTTTGCGGAAGCCTAATTGTGTATCTGACAGTAAGCCATTTGTTTCGACCCAATTGTCGAGCCGAAACAGGATCATTTTCTCGAACAACTTCCGGATACAGGACAGCATTGCGATCGGACGATACGAATTGTGGTCGGAGGCTGGTTTTCCTGGTTTTTGGATGGCGATGACCCTCACCTGTCTCCAGTCATGTGGGACAATGTTACCCTCAAGAAACCTATTAAATAAATTCAACAAGCGTCTTTTGGCAGAGTCTGGCAGATTCTTCAATAAGTTGAATTTAATTCTATCTGGCCCCGGGGCTTTATTGTTACATGATAAGAGAGCAAGTGAGAACTCCACCATCGTAAACGGTGTTTCGTTCGCGGTATTGTAAGGCGACGCGGCGCGGTAGATTTTCTGTGCCGGGGCGGAATCCGGACAAACCTTCTTGGCGAAATCGAATATCCAACGGTTTGAATATTCCACGCTCTCGTTAGTACTGTTTCGGTTTCGCATACGTCGGGCCGTGCCCCAAAGAGTGCTCATCGATGTTTCTCTTGTTAACCCGTCGACAAACCGGCGCCAGTAACTGCGTTTCTTAGCTTTCATTAAATTTTTCATTCGCTTTTCTAATATCGCGTACACTCGATAACTAGCAACTAACCCGTCGTTCCGGAAAGTTTTATACGCGGCAGCTTTCTCCGCGTACACGTCTGAGCACTCTTTGTCCCACCACGGGTTGGGAGAACGTTTTTGGGTGTTCACGTCGGGTACTCGTTTCGTCTGAGTTTGAATCGCGCTATCGAGAATCGAGTTGGACAAAAACTTATATTCTTCCTCCGGGGGAAGTATCTGTGTTGAATCGATAGTTTTGGATATCTCAGCAGCGTAGCTCTTCCAATCAATGTTTCGTGTGAGGTCATAGGGAACATTGATTGGTGTCGATGGTCTTGAACCAGTGGTGATTGCAATTACAATTGGTAAGTGGTCACTACCGTGGGGATCAGATATTACCTTCCACTTGCAATCTAACCGTAGTGATGTCGAGCATAAAGATATGTCCAGTGCACTTGCTTGCGCAGGTGGTCTAGGAATTCGTGTCATTTCCCCTGTGTTCAGAATTGTCATATTGAAGTTGTCACAAAGGTCTTGAATTGTCGAAGATCGATTATCGTCGTATAGACAGCCCCACCCCGTACCGTGAGAGTTAAAGTCTCCAAGAAGCAGGCGGGGCGAGGGAAGGTGTTCAATCACGTTGGAGAATCTTCGATATCCCATCATGGCCCTAGGAGGAATGTAAATAGAAGCAATGCAAAGATCTTTGCCTTTGATTGTTGTTTGACAAGCGACAACTTCAATGCCTGGCGTCGAAGGGAGGTTGATTCGATTGAAGGAGTAGCACTTTTTGATCCCTAAAAGTACCCCCCCATATGAGTCTTCTCGATCCAAGCGGATAATGTTAAAATCGTGGAAGTTGAGGTTTATATTAGAAGTTAGCCATGTTTCACATAGGGAAAATGCATCACAATGATTGTAATTTAGCAAGTGTTTTAATGAATCAATTTTGGGGATAATACTTCTGCAGTTCCACTGTAAAACAGTGATCAGATCCCTGATTCCGTCTAATAAGTTAGCCATCGAAGGATACGATCGCTGTAAGGAGGGGCCATTGTTCAGTCAACTGTTTTAAAAATGTTCTTACTGTTGGTAGAATAGCAACCAGCAAGCTTTTCATAGGATCGGTAATGTTGAAAGCTGTGAATATCCAGTCCACAATGTCAGAAAATTTAAGGAATCCCGTTTTAGGTTGAGTTTCTGACTGTAAAATTGGAGCACTTGGGATTTTTGGTGCCCCGGGGAGTGCTGGGAACTCCTGGTTGTATCTCAATTTCCCAAAACCAGGAGGTATTATCTTCGGATTTGTACCAGCCCTTCCAGTTGATGAATTATTTTTATTTTGTACCCTTGTTTGGGACAACCTAGGACCCTTACGAGGAAGTTCAGGTGAGTTTTGATTAGGTCTTTTCCTAGAGTTTCCAAGCGGAGCCAAAGAATGCCCCTCGCAAGGGTCGTTAGAGGCGTTATCGTCAGTTGGCAAGAGAGCGAATGGGTTTTCGGAGATAAGTGGAACAGCTCTTTTAAGCATTTCTGCGTAAGAGCGTCTGGAGCGATCTTTGGCGGATCGCTTCAGTTTATCCGCGCGAAGTTTGTACGTTGGGCATGTCAAAAGTGCATGCGGATTCTCCCCACAGTAAACACACTTCTCAGCAGGGCTACTGCAAGTATCATCCGCATGGCGTTCCCCACATTTACCGCATCGTTGCTTGTTGCTACAGTAGGTGGCCGTGTGACCTAGCTGCTTGCAATTGGAACAATTCATGACCCGCGGTACAAACAGGCGTACAGGTAGACGAGCTCCTCCCACTTCAACGTAGCTCGGAAGTGCAGATCCGGCGAAGGTTACGCGAAACGAGTCTGATGGATAGTAATTACCATCTTCGATGGACTTTGAGTGCAATTGCTTGCACTCCAAAATCTTAACTGATTGAAGGTTAGGGTCCTTAAAGCGGCCAGCCCCATCATTCATCAGATCATCGACAGTTAGACCCGCATCACTTACCACACCGTCGATCTCCACATCACGAGAAGGGATGTAGACGCGATACTCCAGCGTAAAGAGGCTATTTCTAACGATATCATTGGCCTGTTTCAAGTCAGTAACGACTACGCGCAGTTTGTCTGACTGAACCTTTTTAATCTCGGTTACGGCCGAGTAACGTTTTGTCAGCTCCCGTGCAACAGTTATGCTGTTTAACGGTTTATTTTTGGGCCGAAAGTATACCACCCAAGGACCAGCGGATCCATCCTGGTAAACCTTGACTCGGGGGGGCTGTGAGACATTGGGGGAAAGTGGGGGAAGTGGATCGACCATAACATTATCTGTCTCAGTATCAGATATACGTTCTTCTTCTTCATAATATTCCTCTTCGGAGGGTGATCCTTCTGTTTGTTCCATTTTGTTGCGGGAGCAACACGCTCGACCGCACTGTTTAACTTAAATCAAAATAAAAAATCAAAAGCAATAAAAAGAAAAAAATCGATAAGAAAAGTAAAAAACGAAACACTTCACCAGTTGGTTCCTGACGAGCTGGTAGGTGAATTGATCCTTCGTTTGTTTTTTTCGTCACCCGCGTGACCTTCACACATTAGAGCTGATATAGCTCGTCTAAACAAAGCCGTCTTTCAGGCAAGAAAAATGTTTAGTAACGCACTTCACTGCACTACTTTAACTGATATCGCAGGTAACAATTATCACTCGCGGGACTGTTTATTAGTAATGCTTTACTGCAGCCTCTGCCACAGCAAGCACCTTCGTACCACCGAAAAAACTAAACCACACCGGAGAGAACAAAAAGCACTTGTTTCCCGGTACAAAGTTGGGTTACGAATGATGGAAATGGTAGTACCCCTTTAAGAAAAGTGAAGGTGCTAGCCGATTTATAGGTGTAATCAAACTTCATGAAACTCAGCTGACTTAATCACAAAGACATCAATGAGAACCAAAAAATACTTTTGTTCACCATTTTTCAGTTTGTGACCACGGTGCGGCGTCTCACCCGCACATGCGGCATCTCTCCCGCAATGACCTTTTTTTGTAAAATGTTCATGGAAATTTGAAGATTTTTTTTTCATTACAAAAACCATTTCACAGTATTTTAGAAACTTGTCGCAATTGATAAAAATGATTTCATCAATTATTGAATTGTTTACTTTGATGCAGGATCGATTTTCAAAAATGTGCGGCATCTCTCCCCAAATTACCCTACATGTAGGGGAGACCGGGGCTAGCTGGCGGTGTTTTCAGTTTTCAATTTTCCCGCTTTAATTCAGGTAGATCTTGTAAAATAGAACACGCGGCATGAAAGAGCAGACTGTTGGCAACATCTCTGATTTTTTAAAAGTGTTTGATGCATTGTCTTCGTTTTTAGAGACAAAAATATGTGAGGCGGAAAACCAGCCAACTTACCCTGGCCTCGGGGTAAGTTGGCGGTATTTGAGTATGCGCCAAAAACTAAGCAATCAAATGGAGATTCAATAACTTCAAGGGTCCTTTTGGAACGTTCTGAATGTCTTTTCGAGAAAACTGTATATTAACCGACATTTGCTATTATATTTCAGTTTCAATACCCCGCCATTTTGACTTTGACGCGTACTCCCTATTCAAAAGCAAATTTTCAAAATACTTCATGCAATTAACCGGAATAAATGTCTGCTACATTGGCGAGATACACAAAAAAAAGATTTTCTTACTTTGGAGTGAATTCCAGAAATAATTTTTTTTTATGACTTTTTAGCACTGTAAATAGTACCGCCAACTTGCCCCGTGCCCAGCACCGCCAACTTACTCCAAACGGATATTTTATTAAAAACTGTTTAAAAATAACTTTTGTTTGTGGATAGATGTAATATCTATATGGATACTGAAAGCTCTCCTACATTGGCGAGATACACAAGAAAAAGATTTTCTTACTTTGGAGTGAATTCCAGAAATAAATTTTTTTGATGACTTTTTAGCACTGTAAATAGTACCGCCAACTTGTCCCGTGTCCAGCACCGCCAACTTACTCCAAACGGATATTTTATTAAAAACTGTTTAAAAATAACTTTTGTTTGTGGATAGATGTAATATCTATACGGATACTGAAAGCTCTCTTACGCGCTATCGAAAAATATAATCATTCGGGAAATAGATTGAAAATCACCCTAAATAACGCAAAATATTCAAAATTTGGAAAATTTACTTGGTATGCTCGAAAACACAATATCACCCACAACTTCCACAAAACAAATCGTTTCGCAACAAAACCACATTGGATAACGGATTTCACATAACTTGAGGAACACAAGAAGAGGTAGCGCTATATGTCTAATGGAAACAGAGAGCCAACTTACCCCAACTTCCAACTAGCCCCGGGCTCCCCTATAACTATTCTTGTAGCGTACCTTCTAGTTGACTACCTTGCAGCTGACTAATTTTCATCGCCTTTAAAAGCGGCCGGTTTGGGCTTTCCACCTTGCTATTTGCACTTGGCCAGTATTGAAATATCTGACGTTTGAAATACGCACATTAAGACCTCGCATTTTTATACTACCGCCCTCCGCTTAAGGCCAGAAGCGGTTTCTTTTCCTCCCAATTCGCCGTGAAAATCATGTGTTTTCCTCCTAATTTAAACGTCAAAACGGCACAATACCAACGTAGCTGGATAAGTCTATGGAGCTGTGTGAGTGATGCTGATTTCATTTTTAGATCAGAGTTGCTCTAGGTTCACTCGGAACTGTTACTTTTGCATGGATACTGTGAACATTCGAGCAAACCTAGGGCGACTCGATTCCAAAACCGAAACCAGCATGAGTTTGATACCGTAATCGACACAGTAGTCCTTGAGTTTATTTTTTTTTTTTCCTTGATTTCTTGACTGGAATTTTTTTTTCGCATTATCAATTGTCAACACCATCGGTAAACTCAATTTTGTGAAAATTTGGTTCAACATCCGAATTTCATCGTTCAATGTAATGTGAGTAGTAATTTCGGCTACAACAAATCGACTGTAAAGCACCGACAAACCGACGTGCCACATGGAACAAAAAATGCGTCAAATGTTGTCCTAATTGTTTAAATTAAAATACGTTGTTACACTAGCGGCGTATGTATAATGGTTCGCGTGGTAGTCTTCGTCGATAACACAACAGTACGCAAAAACCAAGGTGTATCGACGTTGTGCAAGGTATTCTAAAACAAACAAACTTTCTTTTAACATGTTGAAGATCGTTTTTCCAGCTTATTACTATCTTATGTTGGAACTATTTAACAAAACTGTCCGTTACAAGCAAAAAAGTAACAGAATAGGGTTACTGCGCCCTAATTCATCTTAGCACCTCTATTCATCCCACCTATTTAAACACATTAGTTAGAGCAGTATCTGCTATCTCTTTTCAATGCATTAGCTCAAATGGTGAGATGAATAAGGGTGCGTTGTACTGGACTTTTCGCTTCGCTCTAACGCGAGTATTTTACATTTTCCAAGCCAGATTTTTTATTGATCTGCTTCTTCAGAACAAAGCAAAAATGTTGATACCTATTTAAGCGCAATCCAATCAGTGTAAGCCGAGTTATCAGCGAAATAGTGTGACATCGTGACTAATGAGATGAATAAGGGCACGTTAACCCTACATACTTTTTCAATGAATTCTGAAAACTGTGTTGATGCACACATACGCAGCTGAGGGAATTGCACACCTTCTATAATATCAATATACTTATCGAGAAGCCTGCCCAGATTCAAACATGGCGGAGCGATCTGTAGTAGTTTGACAGTAGTGATCGCTTCATTGCAAAACAATCGTTATTTTGTATGGGACACTTTTCGAATGCCTCTGTCATGTCGGTTCGTCGGTGTGTAAAGATCAACCAATACGAAAATATATTTTTCGCTCGGTAAGCGACCGAGAAAGTCGGCACTTAAATGAACCCAAGGTGCTGACGAAAGGTCTCGCACACGCAATGCAATGGAATAATGATTTTGTGTTTACGAAACAAAATATGTTTTACTAGGCAAAGTTCCAAGGCCAAGGTTTTAACGGTGCAAATCCTTTCAGAGTGTAATCCCAGTGTCGTCGTACAGTGCTTGTCGAATCTTTTGGATGACAATGAGATATTTTGAACAACGGACAATTTCGCTTATCGTTATTGCTGCTGGTCTATTCACATCCACAATTAAATTCAACACCTCTTCAGTTCGTTTATCAAATATTTTTGCGAGAGCAATATCGGAGAGGCGCAACAGTGAGTCAGCTATGTTGACCTCCCCAGGAATGATCACAATAGAGTATCGATAGGACTGCATTCTCAATAACCAGCGTCCTTGCTTCCGATTAGGGGTTCGCTCTGCCCCCAAACAATGGTTAGGGCCTCTTTATCCAATGTCAATTTTGTTTCTCTCCGTTGTAGAAAGACTTTTACTCGTGTAACTTATTGGTCGCGGTCTGGAATTTAGCGCTTGTAGCAGAACGCTACCCAGACCATTGTCGCTGGCATCAGTTACCAGAATTGTTGGAAATTTCGGGTTATATTACGTCAAATTTTCTGGATCTAAAACGATCGCCTAATTTTGCTGAATGAGTCATTTGCATCCTTGAACCAATGAATTTTCGCCCCTTTTCAGCCATGCTTAGAAGCAAGTTATAATTGGCAAGTTGGGCACGAATTTCGTAACGCAATTTGCTAAACCCAAGAAGCTATGCATTTCACTGGGATTCTTTGGTCCACGGAAAGGCTGAATGGCACTCACCTTATTATTTATAGGTAGGATTCGCTGCTTCGAATGTTTATGACCCATGAAATTTCTCGAAAGTCAAAAAATATCAAAAGTGGGTCAATCACAAATTATTGTATGTTGATGAATGTTCGAAGATTTTTTTGAATGCTAAACAATATTTTTATTCAAATAGATACCTTCAAATTAATTTTTTGGGTCAGAAATCGGTGTAATTGCATTCATTACATAATAATATACAATAATTTGCGATTAACCCAACCCACTTTTGATATTTTTTTAATGAGGCCGTTCTGCACCGAGCCCTTCGAATGTCACAATCGGTCGAATTCATGTAAGTAGTTGAGAACTACTTTCAGCCGTAGATCATGTTCTTCTTTTGACGATCCGTACAGCAGAAGATCGTCGATAAATGCTTTCACGCCATGAAGCACTTGCAGAACTCGTTCAATACATAGTTGGAAAAATTCAGCTGCCACTTTCATCCCAAAAATAAGTCTTTTGTATAGGTATAATGCATCTGGAGTAACAAATGTAGTAATTTCACGAGAATTCGGAGCAAGCCCAATTTGATGAAAGGCTTTAACTAAATGTATTTTGCTAAAAACCTTGCATCTGTCTAAATGCGGCATGATTTCCTCGAAAGTCGGTAGAGATGTTTTTCGAAAAAAATGGCCTTGTTTGCTTTCCGCATATCAACACGAAGTCTCACGTTCTTACAACCATCCTTGGGAGTAACGACCAAAGGCGAAGTCCATGTTATTTTCAAAGGTGCGGGTTTAGTAGTATTCTGCTATAACAGATCAGCAAGCCTATCATCCACCAGCTTTTTAAACGGAATCGCTAATCTTTTGCATGACTGTTGCACCGGGGTCAAACTGCTATCGATTTTGATTTCTACTTGTGTATCCTTCAACTTCCCGATGATTGGTTCATTAAAGTTATCTACGTTGAAATATTGGAAATCCATGTACAGTTTTCACAATTTTGTACGCTTTAAGCTTTCCGTTTCTATACACTCGCAACACTTTGTTCGACTTCTCCTCTTTACTGAACCTACATTCACTGTCTTTTAAACCACTCCACGTACGCCTCGTAATAACATTCACGCGGGCTCCGGAATAAATCACCCAATCCAGTTTTATTAACTAGAAGAGGTGGAGGCACTCGTAACGATTACCTATCATAAAACATAGGTGGTGTTGACTAGCAGCCTAAAGACAGCAACAGGCGTAAATCGCCATCGGAGAATATACCACCCACTCGATTTTTTAAAGTCACGACGATTATGCTAAGGAGAAAACTTTGAGGGCAACCACAGCTTTGGTTGAGGCGCCAGTGTACTGGGCACCACGAACCATCTGGAAATGCCGGACCGAAGCCCGTGAACAGACTAGTTCCACCGTCAGGGACTAGAGCGAGTAGGTCGAGTGAAGCGCCAGCAGTTAGGTTTTCGACGAACCGGACGTAGCGAAGCTACGCTACATCCGGTATCGCCGAACCGACCACGCCAAGTACTGGTTGGCTCTTTGAGTAAGATTTATGGACTATCCGAGTAGATTGGGACAAAACTGGGAACTAAATGACTCACGCAACGGGCATCGGTTTCGGAACAAAATCCCTTTCCTGAGGAATAAATGACTCATTGAGATGGCTCGCGAAAACAGGAACTAAATGGCTCACAGAAATGAGAGCCAAATGGCTCACGGAAGTTCACCGCTGCGATTAGCCGAATAGGTGTTCGGAGCTAAACGACTCTAATGTATGCTCTAATGTATCATTTTGTGGCAGACATTTATCATCTACGTTATACCGCTTTGATACAGACTCGTGGGGCAAAAGGAAAGAAGAAAAGTAAGGGCTGTTTTAGTGGTAAAGCACGAAAGTGAGTCACACCCATTGCCAATGAACTTTTGAAACTTTTCAACCTTGCTATAATAAACCGAAGACTACATATTAAGAAGACTGATATCTCTTTCCTTTCCTCATACAAACAAGAAGCCACAGAGGTTACAGCGCCTCTATTGGAGGAAGGTAGGAAACTTAATGTAAAAGGGTATATGTGTGTGTATCACTATGGGATGTATAACCTTTGCCCACAAGTGGCGGTGGTTTTGCTATCTCCAGATTCTGGACAGAGTTGCCAGTCTTCTTGATATGCAGTCTTCGAAAAAACACACACAGGCATTTTCACATCTGGACGAACTGAATCTAGTGGTGTATGACACTCGACACTCCGGGGCCAGCTTGGCACGTTGAGTTTCAGAGTGATTGCACAGCCTTCCTTATATGAAAAAGGCAAAAATGAACTGATGATTCATATGCGTTTTATAAATCCGTGCGACTATCTAATGAAGTTCTCTGATGTGGCTACCTACTGCGCAACAAGATGGGGGAAAATGCAAGGATTTTGAAGACGTGCACTAGATCTCTCCACATTTTGAAAAAGTTTCGAAATATAAATGGGTCAGCTCAGATTTTTGTTCTAGGTGTGAATTTAAAAACTCGCCAAAAATTACCTACTTCGTTTGGAAATGATTTAGAGGTGTCTCCAATTAAAAATCGTGTTTTTGCTTTGTTTCCATAGTAAGATCACTTACACTCTGATCTAATAGGCCCTAGATGCCCACATATCACCAAAGATTGTTCATTAGACATATTTTAACATGTTTTAACAGGTGAACATAGCTCTAATCGGAATAGAAAATTTGTTAACAGGATATAATTTTCTATTGCGATTAGAGCTATGTTTTCCTATTAAAACATGTTAAAATATGTCTAAGGAACAACATTTGATGATATGTGGGCATGCAGGGCCTATTAGATCAGAGTGTAAGTGATCTTACTATAGAAACATAGCAAAAACACGATTTTTGATTGGAGACACCTCTAAATCATGTCCAAATTAAGTAATTTTTGGCGAAAGTTTTTAAATTCACACCTAGAACAAAAATCTGAGCTGACCCATGTATATTTCAAAACTTTTTTAAAATGTGGAGAGGTCTAATGTGCACGGAACAGAGCCGAATGATTATCATATACCAAACAACCAAATCTGCATGTCTTCAAGCACAAACTATAAACCAAAGCTGCCGTTTTTACACTAGAGCTCGAAAATTTTTAGTACAGGTCGGACTCGATTATCCGGGGATTTGAAAAAAATCTCACCCCGGATAATCGAATCACCCGGATAATCGAATCAAACTTTTTTTTTGCGTTATTTCATGAATTTAAGCTTCATTCGTGGAGAAATTGGAAATAAAATGACTAGGGCAAATTTTCCTATTATGGTAAATGTAAATGTACCTATTTTGGCCCTAGTCGATTTTTCAGACTTTCAGGGTGTGATTTGTATTTTCAGTTGGTTTTCATTTATTATTCATATTGGTAACGAGTTAACAATATGTATCAGTTGTTTATAGCTATTTGTACAAGAATTCTAAGATAAACTTTTTAATAAGGTGTGTCTTTTGCAATACAAATCAAACTCGATTACCCAGGGCTTAGATTTTACGAGGTAACTGATTCGATTACTCGAATACCAGAATACCAGGTCGTCTGTTTCTTGGCTCCAGTTTAATTTACGTGGAGTGTCATATATCACAGCTAACATGTCTAGTCATTCTAATTAGAAGAGTGCGTGTTGCGCACCCACAAAGAGATCCTTGTCCTTGTAGCATCATTTAGTTGACCAATACTGGATTGTCAGGTAATAACTACGCGTGTAGTCTTCGCAAACTGTCCCACTCATACTTGTCACTAGCGAAGGACTACCAGGTTCCCGGGCGCCTCAGCGAGAAGTACTGCTGGCGCCCTCTTTACATAGCCTATCATCCATCTTTGCTTGAGCTACCCAAGAATTGAAATCACCTCCAGTGACGGCCGGGTCTCTTTTCATAATCTCGTTAACCATTTCTTGGCCGACTTTTTTCTACCGCGTATAGGGTCCCAAAACTATTTTTCCTTAAAACTGTTGGCGTCACGAAACACGAAAAAACTGGTTTAAGAAAGATAGGTGCTTCTTTTGCAGCTGCTCAATATTTACCTTCCGATCTAGTCCAATTGCACGAAAAAGGTAATTGAGGGCAATCTAAATTAGAAAATTTTAGCAGTTTTCAATAATATTCCCAGGCTACGAAAATATTCCAAAATTTCATTTTCGCCATTAACAGAAACTACCCCTGGCAGCACTGCTTCAGCGGAACCCAATCAGATTAATTGTAATAACTTCTGTTCTAATGCTAATATTTATAACTTTTCGTGCTCAAATGAAAGATCTTAGTCACAGTTATTAGCCTTACTTGACGTTGTGTAAACCAAAAGTTATAGTCATATAGAAACATGGTTGTTCATCAACCAGAAGGGCACGAACGGGTTAAAGATGCTATTGGAATTCTGAGCAGGAATCACTTATTGAAGGGGATAATGGGAGAAGAGCAATATTGTTTGTATCAAAGTCCACTGGAACTCAATGCAGGATATTCATCAGAACATTACAACGGATTCCAATGATAATAGGACCATGATTCTATCAGTATCTGGAATACAGCATAATCTTCAGCGGAATTCTATCTTAAGAAAGATTCCACTAGACATTTAAGAAGCTTTTCTTTAGAATCCTGCATCAAAATTCAGAGAAAAAACCGTAGAAATACGGATAAATATTGAATCGAAGTTCTGAAATAGACTCCTTTGGGATGCTAAGAAAACTTCAATCAGAATCTTGAAAAGTATCCAAACAGAATCCTGAGAAGCATGTCATCATTATCCCAAGAGATGCCAGAAATCGACCGAGCAATGTAGGTATAATGACGTTTTATGTGGCCTACTGTAACCAATGTATTACGAGTAAAATGTACTTTTAGTGTAAAATTAAAAAGTTACATATTTGGCAATATTGGCATTAAAAACTTTTCATTTTTTTTGGAATCCCTAAACAAATCTTTAAAAAAAATATCTCACTGATTGATTCTAGTGCAAACAGAAGCAGAGATATAATCCGAAGAAAAACATTTTTTAAACAATTTGTTAAAATTAACCGTTATGTGTCCAACAAAAAACACCTATAACAGACCAACGAGGGTACCCAGGTACCCACAAATTAAAATGCTCATTATAACTATAGCTTCCTTTAGCCGATTTTGACACCTTTAGATATTTTAGATTCAGAAACTCGTCCACTTTTGGATTCTGTAACATTGAACCGGATGAATGGATCTGGTTCTTGGTAATCCGGATTTTCCGGAGTAATGTTCCAGTACTAGGGTATGATGTGTAAATTTAAATAATGCCCTAGCAAAATGAGTATCAAAACTCTTCAAATTGTCTCGGAAGTCTGTTATTTATTGTTACGGGACCCTATGGTAGTTTGAAAAATGGAATTGGAATGGAATGGACATTCACGGCCCTACGGGAACCTGCTCCGGAATGTCCGTTCCGGGGTGAAATCACCAAATGGTTCCAATACCACGAGCTACAGCCTATTGATGCTATGCCAAGAATTTTAATACCCATATTGCAAGTATTCCATTGAAATTCACAAATAGTATCTAAGCACTGGAACATGCTTCCAAAAATCCAGATTCCCGGGAACCGGTTGAAATAACCCGAATCGTTTTTACCAAGACTAAAAGTGGATGAGTTCTTGAATCCAAAACACCCAAAAGCATCAAAATCGGTTGGAAATTACCTCAGTTATTGGCATTTCAGTTTTGGGGGTACCCGGGTATCCACGTCGGCCTGTGACGTAGTAAAAAATTCAGGGGCCCCTCCTCACTCCCTTCTTACTACATCAAAAACATTATTATCCCAAAAGCTTGACTTAGTGAAGTTCTAAGATGTCACAAAGTTTCAATTTCCAGCTACGGATAAAACATCGAAATTTCATTATTTGTAACCTAAAAAGGTATCCGCGTCGGACATATAACGGTTAAGAGTGTTCCCATGGACTGAGGGGCTGTTTAAACGACACAACAATTTAGTTTATTATATATTGGCTCTTAATGAACAATTTCTTCAAAACTGGTTCCAATCCATGAAGGTCGATTCCAAGTTTTATTTTTTAAGTCACTTTGCGCGGAATAACCCATATATAAGCTATTTTTGAGGTAGGTTAAAATTTGAGAGGAGGTTAACCCTAGACCCCCCAATTGCCCGAAAAAATGTTCTATTGACTGCAATGATCGAATTAGCACTATAATAAGACATTATAGTTGAAATTTGATTTTTTTCAAAACACCCGGATAATCGAATCATTTTCCCCGGATAATCGAATCACGGATAATCGAATCCCCGGATAATCGAGTCCGACCTGTATGCACAGAATGTACGGTCACCAGGCTACTGTATACGAAATACACAATAAAAAAAAATTTCAAAGAAATCCATATCAGAGATTGATAAATTCATTGACCACACTTTACATTTGTAGAGTACCTTTGGATTCATTCCAGAATATTTTCCAAAAGTCCATGAGTAAAATGTTTCAATCCTATTTCTTTGCATTGTTATCAAGGATTTCCATGCTTTTTGTGTAAAGCCGGTCTATATGCCACCACGACGGAACGTAAACTATCCAGGCATATAAAAATTAGATAATACCTAAAAGTATTCTTTAATGTTAAGTTCTTTGTGAACATTCAAGCTTTTATTGAGAATTTAGAAACAAATAAAACCGCTATTAGAAATTGTACTGTTCGGAAAATTATTTAAAACGAAAAACTTAAGCATTCCTTTTTTATATGAACTTTTGATTGATTCAATAATGTTTGCATGAATTACTTAACTAAAATAAACAGCTCAACCTCGCTATTCGAAATCACTACAGAAACGTCCACGAGAACGATCAAAGAAAAATGCAAAATGATTTTTTTTTATTTTATTAAAATTTATAATGGCCTTATAAAATATAGAAAGTCGCTCTCGGGAAAACATAGCCAACGTGACTATGATTATAAAAAAAATGAGTTTTCTGATTACAGATTACCCAATTTGCCACAGCTGTACTTAAGCGGGACCCTTGCAGTTTCAACATCAATATCATCCCTGCGTTCGGAGATCGTGAGGGGGTCTTCCGAACTCCCTTCTCAGGCGAGTATTTTGCTGTTTATGACGATCCGCTTCCTGAAAACCTTTTGGTTTCTAGCTTGCCATCGAGTACATTACGTTCGGATAATATGCCGAGACACCTGTTTGGCGTTGACGGTTTGCGGTTATACTACCAAAACGTCAGAGGACTAAGGACGAAAATCGAGGACGTGTACTTGGCTGCAGCTGACGGTGACAACCATATTTATGTTCTGATAGAAACTTGGCTTGATGATCGTATTACATCTGTGCAGCTCTTCGGGATGGTTACACGGTTTATCGTGCGGATCGATGCGATAGCAACAGCATTCACGGTCGCGGCGGAGGAGTTTTGATAGCTGTTTCTTCCGCACTTGTCTCCTGTGAATTTGGTGTGGATAGTTCATCATGCATCGAAGCTGTTTAGACGAAGATTACCACATCGATGAAGTGCTACTTTATTTGCGCTGTTTACATTCCTCCTGAAAAACGTCTTGACTGCAATATTATGCAGCTCCATCTAGACTCTATAGAATGCATTTCTTCTCAGGCAAATGCAAACGATGCGATGGTAGTGCTTGGTGATTTCAACCAACCAGGACGTTATGTGGGTAGCCTCTGTGCGTGGATACGCTTACCCTAGCCCGTCATCCTCGACAACTAATCCTGCCAGCCGTTTACTATTGGACGGGATGGCTTTCCACGGACTAAATCAAGTAAACACGATCTCCAACCACCAATCTCGTTTTCTGGACCTTGTCTTCGTAAATGGGATTGCTCTGCCTGAGTGTTCTGTGAGTGAAGCTTCTAATGTGATCGTTGCTTTGGATAACTATCATCCCGCTTTAGAAATAACAATTTCTACCAGTAGCACCCTGCAATACAAAGAAGCTTTAGTTGCGGATCGTCGTAATTTTCGCAAAACTGATCTAGCTACATTGCGCCGCTCCCTGTTGTTGATCGACTGGAGTGTACTACTTGATCATGTGGATGTAGATGCTGCAGTTGACCTTTACAACCGACTACTGCTTGACTGTGTTGAAATATCCGTGCCTAAATGCCAGGAAGCCTCCATGGTCTAACGCCATGCTTCGGAATCTAAAACGTACTCGTGCCAAAGCTCTTCGAGCGTACACTAATCGACGATGTCCTTTTCTCAAGCGCTTTTTTTGCAATAGCCAGTAATGAGTATCGTAGTTACAATAAACTGCTGTACAAACGATATGTGAACCGCATTCAACAAAACATACGAAGAAATCCGAAAGGCTTTTGGTCTTTCGTTAACACGAAAAGAAAAGAAACTGGCCTCCCATCTAAGATGGTTTACAATGACGAAATAACGACTGCGGCAAAATGCTCACTATTTGCCAGTTACTTCTCGGGTGTTTTCACGACTGATGTGCCATCTGTAATCGAGCTCGAAAATGCGGTTCGTGATGTTCCTGTTGACGCTGTGGACATAGATATATTCACAATTTCAGAACAATCGGTTCTCTCTTCAATTCGGAAAACTAAATCATCGTTTGCTCCAGGACAAAGTGCTGTACCCTCTGCTATACTGAAAAAATGTTCCGATATTTTAGCGATCCCACTGGAACAACTTTTCAATATGTCACTTCAACAGAATAAATTTCTTAATGAATGGAAGTGTTCGGTGATGTTCCCGGTGTTCAAAAAAGGTGACAAATCCAATATCGAAAACTACCCTGGTATTACTTCATTGCGAGTCGAGTCGAAGGTTTTCGAATCGCTCATCAACGAGGCGCTGTTTTCAGCTTGCCGGCACTACATTAGCACTTGTCAGCACGGTTTTTCCCCGGTAGTTCGGTTGAGACGAACCTGATCTCTTTCACGTCCTTCTGCACAGAACAAATGTCCAAACAACTGCAGGTGGACACGATCTACACTGATCTTAAGGCTGCGTTTGACACTGTTAACCATGAAATACTGTTAACGAAGCTTGCTAAACTTGGATGCACCGCCCGATTCTGCCGTTGGCTGCGATCATACCTTATTCACCGTGAAGTTGTTGTCCAAATTGGTGACAATGTATCTGAATCCTTTTCCAACCATTCTGGAGTTCCTCAAGGTAGTACGCTTGGTCAGTTACTGTTTACGCTGTTCGTGAATGATGTGGTTTTCATCTTGATGCGTGGAGGAAAATTGTTACTTCGTCGCTGTTGTGCTATCTTATGACAAACTCCATTTTGGGGTAAATTGAGTTAGATATGCCACATCACTTGTCTAAACAATCTCTACAAAGTGGCGTGTACAGAATTTTGACATTCTGCTTGGTTACTGAGATATAGTGAGAAAAGTGCTGATTTTTTTTTAATTTTTTGCTTCAAATGACTGTGTCTGGGGATTGACTCAAATTATCTTGATGTATAAGATGTTTTTATATGTAAAACTATCTGAGAAACACAATGGCATAATCATTTTCAAAACAAAAATGCTCGAATTGTGAGAAAAATGCAATCTTAGTTTTAAACTGGAAATATAGCATATTTGGCAACACTGTAACCAAAATTAACTATGCAAAATTCCCAAGTGGGAAAATTTTTGGACAAGACCAATTTATTTGTGCATGAGGGCACATGCCTTACATGAAGTATGGTTTTTTTGTTTTAGTGTTTCGGATTCTCCTCGTCAGTAACTAGCACCATCTGGGTGTCCAGTTAGACTATGTATCTGAACTAGTACCCAAATTAGCACTAGTTAGACACTAACTTCCAAAAAGTCACACGTCTTGCGTGAACACTAAACCACTGGCTTATACCGAGTGATGGCTCGATAGTAAGCACAGAGGTTCTGTTTGCCGACAAGGAATATGAACCAAATAAATTGGTCTTGTCCAAAATTTTTCCCACTTGGGAATTTTGCATAATTCCAGGCGTTTGGTAATCATACCAAAAGACAGTTTCGGTTCATATTCCTCGTCGGCAAACAGAACCCCTGTGCTTACTATCGAGATATCACTCGATATAAGCCAGTGGTTTAGTGTTCACGCAAGACGTGTGACTTTTTGGAATTTAGTGTCTAATTAGTGCTAATTTGGGTACTAGTTCAGATACATAGTCTAACTAGACACCCAGATGGTGCTAGTTACTGACGAGGAGAATCCGAAACACTAAAACAAAAAAACCATACTTCATGTAAGGCATGTGCCCTCATGCACAAATAAATTGGTCTTGTCAAAAAATTTTCCCACTTGGGAATTTTGCATAATTCCAGGCGTTTGGTACTCATACCAAAAGACAGTTTCGGTTCATATTCCTCGTCGGCAAACAGAACCTCTGTGCTTACTATCGAGACATCACTCGGTATAAGCCAGTGGTTTAGTGTTCACGCAAGACGTGTGACTTTTTGGAATTTAGTGTCTAACTAGTGCTAATTTGGGTACTAGTTCAGATACATAGTCTAACTGGACACCCAGATGGTGCTAGTTACTGACGAGGAGAATCCGAAACACTAAAACAAAAAAACCATACTTCATGTAAGGCATGTGCCCTCATGCACAAATAAATTGGTCTTGTCCAAAATTTTTCCCACTTGGGAATTTTGCATAATTCCAGGCGTTTGGTACTCATACCAAAAGACAGTTTCGGTTCATATTCCTCGTCGGCAAACAGAACCTCTGTGCTTACTATCGAGACATCACTCGGTATAAGCCAGTGGTTTAGTGTTCACGCAAGACGTGTTACTTTTTGGAATTTAGTGTCTAACTAGTGCTAATTTGGGTACTAGTTCAGATACATAGTCTAACTGGACACCCAGATGGTGCTAGTTACTGACGAGGAGAATCCGAAACACTAAAACAAAAAAAAATAACTATGTTTTCTAGATTCCCTGACTCATTTCCTTCAAAATGCACCTCACCGTTTGTTTATATACCAAATGAAGCCAAAGATATGAATAAAAGTTAATAATTGATGATTTTTTTCTATGGAAAATTTTCCATGCACGAATATGACACGCCTTACAAATTTTGTCATCAATACACACCTATGACACGTGTGAGTGCGACTTTTGTTTACATTTATAGTAAAAACTCACAACATAGTCAACTGATCTTCGAAATATTTGAGATATTAATACAGAATAGATAAAAGCATCAATTGTCTTTGAATTGTTTATTCCATTTATAAGATTCAAGATACTCAATCTCAAACTTTAAAAATCGTTTTTCTCGAAATGTGCAAAATGGCGCTTGTCATAAGATAGCACAACAGCGACGATTTGCTGACGACTTGAAAATATTTCTAGTTATAAAGAAAAAAGACCGATTGCCGTGAGCTACAGTATCTCGTTGATACCTTCTACAGTTGGTGTAAAAGAAACATGATGGTTCTTAGTGTTGCTAAATGCTTTGTTATCAACTTTCATCGAACGAGGAACATGTTTACTTTCAACTTCAACATCGCTGGAACTCAGCTGCAACGCGTTGACCATGTAAAAGATTTGGGCTTCATCCTAGATGAAAGGCTAACGTACACCCATCACTTCTCAGCGATCATTGACAAAGCTAATCGTCTACTAGGTTTCATGTTCAAAATATCCAATGAATTATGGGATCCTTTATGTTTCAAAGCTTTATACTGTTCACTGGTGCGCTCACAGCTGGAACTCGCGAATGTCGTATGGTGTCCCTACCATGCAACTTGGAGCCAAAGAATTGAAGCCGTCCAGCGCAGATTCATACGATATGCGTTACGTCAATTACCTTGGAATGATCCGCTGAACTTGCCACCATATGAAGACCGTTGTCGAGTATTGAGACTACACACCTTAAAAGACCGTAGGCACGCCTCGCAAGCCACTGTCGTATCTAAGCTTCTTCTGGCTGAATATGATGTTCCCGATCTCCTATCCCAAATTAACCTGTACGCACCAACACGTATCCTTCGTCCTCGAACACTGCTACAGACTGAAATGCGCAGCACTAACTACGCTGCCAATAGCCCAATATTAGCAATGGTCCGTCGCTTCAACGATTTTACCGACACCTTCGACTTCGTCATTAGTTTTGCACAGTTTCGGAACCGTTTGTTGTCACTTTAGGTTAATTATGTATAGTTTAGTCATAGTTATAGTTCATTAAGACTCAGTGTCAGATGGACTGAAATTGTTTAAATACAAACACAAATCAATGAAGTTTCAAGGTTGCGAGAGATTTTTCTTGTCTTCAAAGGTGAAATTGAAAAGTCAAACCATGTATCTTCAAAATTTAAAAAAATATATATCCATTGAGTAGATGCTTTACTATTTATTCCCAAAAAAGTGTTCAATTTTAGGCCTCGCGAGTAGAAGACCCCCTTAAGCGTAGCTATGTTATGATATATATTGCCACCGAAGAATTTGGGAGGACATAAAATTCAGCCAGCTGCTGAGACATCAGAGCGCAAGAATTTTTCGCATGTACCATTTTCATACGCGTGTCGCGGTTATCCTAGCAGCGCACGCTCGTTCGGTCGTATAATGCAAACCCATCATGGCGCCGATAATTGCTGCTTTCACAAAATCCATAATTTCAGTTAAATTTACGAGCCTAAGATTCATACCCTTCTTTGATAATTGTCCATCAGGAACATCTTGACATATCGTCGCTGTTGTGCTATCTTATGACAAGCGCCATTTAGCACATTTAGAGAAAAACGATTTTTAAAGTTTGATATTGAATATCTTAAACCTTATAAATGGTATAAACAATTCAAAGAAGACACTTGATGCTTCTATCTATTCTGCATTAATCTCGATGTAAACAAAAGTCGCACTCACACGTGTCATAGGCGTGTATTGATGACAAAATTTATATGACGTGTCATAATCGTGCATGGAAAATTTTCCATAGGGAAAAATCACCAATTTTTAACTTTTATTCATATCTTTGCGTTCATATGGTCTATAAACAATCGGTGAAATGCATTTTGAAGGAAATGAATTAGGGAATCTAGAAAAACTGTTATTTTTGGTTACAGTGTTGCCAAATATCCGTTATTTCCAGTTTAAAACTAAAACTGTGTTTTTCTCACAACTCGTGAAATTTTCTTTTGAAAATGTTTATGCCATTGTGTTCCTCAGATATTTTCACACATAAAAACATCTAAAACTTCAATATAACTTGAGCAAATCCTTAGATACTAGTGATTTGATGCAAAAAAACTCACAATTTCTCATCATGTTTCTCGCTATATCTAGGTAACCAAGTAGAATTTCAAAATTCTGAAAACGCCACTTTGTAGAGATTTTTCAAACAAGTAATGTGGCATATCTAACTCAGTTTACCCCAAAATGGCCTTTGTTCATAAGATAGCACAACAGCGACGATATCTCACAAGCAGAAGATATAGAGATCATCATGATAGCATCGGAGTGCCAATAATTATCCGAAATATCAACCCTGCGATTACAGGCTGGAAACCACTACAATATAGTGTGCAGAGAAACGATGCAACAAATAAAGCTTTATTGTCTGAAATTACATTCAGAGTTAACGTTTCCAATGTAAACAGTTCAGTTTTTCATTAGAAAAATTAGAAAAATTCAATTAATATGGATTTTTATCATTTATACACCAACCTATTCAGAAACGCCTAACTGACATATTGGAAAAAGAGATATTTTCTCTGCAATAAAAATAGTCTTTTGAAAATCGATAAAATTAAAAAGTTCGCGAAAATTGCCATTTGTGAGGCAGATTTCTCAGGCAGAGCCGTCAATAAGAAGCACCTTAGTGGTTCAATCAAACACGAAAAGTCATAAATAGAGGTGACACGTGCCTGCGTGAATCGGTTGCTTTTTTGCCATACGAGCAACAAGTCGTCCGGACGGTATAAGCGGTAAACGCTATAGATTTTCGGCAACGTTGGCATTTGCACACTCTCACACGCTGGCTCAAACACGAAAAGGTATAAATATAGCTGCCGCGAGGCTGTTTCAATCAGTTGTTGTTTTTATGCCAAAGGAACAACGTTATGGCTATATCATTCGGATGGTACAATCGTTCATGTACATGCAATATTTCAAATCGAGCAGAGTGAGGAATGGACGATAAACTTTGCACACAGCAAAGAAACGGATTCATTTTTTACACGGTACAACTGTGTGCGAGTTAATGCCACCACTGCCGAATCCATTGTAGACGCTATGGTGGAATTGACACTGATAAGGCTCAAGAAACCTTTTTTAAGCAGGTGTAAGAATTGAACGCTGGGTAGTATGCGTAGGAAAAATTATCTTCAGCTTTGCCACCGGTTTATCCATATGAAACCCTTTCAAAACTCTAAAAGAAGAACATCAGTCGATTTATTAGATTATCACGATTCAAATAATGCAAAATAGTTAGTGAAAAAACCAGATTAAAACGATTCAAATTATGCAAAATAGTTGGTGGAAAAACAAATTACCAAGCGGAATGGTGCTTTTGAAAAAGTGGCTCTAGTTTTTTCATTACGCAGTTGTGTGGCGTGCCCCAGCACAGCGTGGTAGTGTGACAAAAAATCACAGCCACTTTTTCAAAAGCACCATTCCGCTTGGTAATTTGTTTTTCCACCAACTATTTTGCATAATTTGAATCGCTTTAATCTAATGAATTGACTGATATTCTTCTTTTAGAGTTTTAAAAAGTTTTTATATAGATAAACCGGTGGCAAAGCTGAACACAATTTTCCTACGCATACTACCAAGCGTGCAATTCTTACACATGCTTAAAAAAAGGTTTCATGAACCTTAAACCGCTTAAAACTTGCACCCGTGTCCTTGCTCTGTGAAAAGTTTATCGTGCGCTCTTCACCTAGTACGTATGGCAATGCGATAGGTACGCGTCATGTACACACGATGATTTGGAATGTGGGTGAGAAGGGTGAGTTTGGATTGAGTTCAACACGGCAGGGTGCGACGTGTGTGACTTGCGTTAGGCTAAATAAATTTATTTTTCTGCTTCTTTGTGCGTTGGATATGGATAGGGTTATGAGCATATTGACACACTCCCTTTTCATATTTCGAATATTCGCGCACGGTCGGACTAAACTGGTTTTGCGTCTACTGAAAGACGGATATTTAAAAAGTGATAGTGGAATTGTAACTCAAAAAATCAAATCCCCAGCGGAGGATTTTGATTTATTATTACAAACTGTTTGTTTCGAACTGGTGTACGCTGCCGTTCTGTTTGTTGCTTCTTTCGAAAAATGTTTAGAACTCCTTTATACAAGTTATGTTTTGGTTGAACAATTTTAATTCCACCTGTGGCCGCATAAAGGGCACCTACACTAACATTTCATAGAAGATAGAATATCGAGATGCTCGGAAGAATTATTGCAAAATACCTGTTCTACAACTTTGTGGAAGACTCCTAATTTATATCTCTCTACGTTGAAAAGCTAGTGTTGGCGCCCTCTATGCGGTAACATGTAGAACTAAAATGTTTTAACCAAAACATGACTCGTATTATTTGCTGTAATTCTTCTGAACATGCTATTGAGTTAAACCTAACCATTATTTCACAAAAATGTTTAGTTTATGCGAATCGAGTACTGATAAACAACCATGCACTGCTAGGCCCCATGCACAAACTAACTCAAATATCCCTTCGTTCGAGGGGCAAACACTAAATCTTCAATACGACGCAGTGCCAAAAGTCTTACATAATTTGTTACTTTAAGTACCATAAAGTACATTAAGCATCGCAAAGATTTCAAAAAGTACGTGTCAAATTCACTGTACTTGAATTACTGAAACGATTTTAAGTACAGCACCTTCGTACTTTAAATACGCAAAATATTTTAATTACCATCAACATGTACTTTAAATACTTTAAGTACGTACACATCGATATTAATTACATTAACTACTTTATTAAGTACAACAGCAGAATTTTTTAATTATTTCATTATTTGCTTTAATTATATTCAAAATACGCTGGTATTTTCAAACCAGCTAGTGCTTGCCCCTCGGCTTCGTTATAAGTTCAATAACTTATTTTAACAAAGCCGGATTGACTAGTAGTCTTCGACAAAGTTGTGGACAATTAAAATATTATCTTTCTTATTTTCACTTACAGTGATAGCTAGTGGATTTTCTCCATGTAAATTGTCGAAAAATCTCATACAAACTTCAGGCACGTTGGTCCGGTAGCTTGACTTGTCCGATTTGCTTCAAATTTGGACCAAGCACTCCTGGTGGGACTTTTTTCTTGTCACTCTAATGGGCATCCAAATTATCGTACATTTGTTCATTGTACTAGAGGTAAACAAAAATATACTGCATTAGACTTCAATGAAGTTCATGTGTTGCATGTAATCCCATATTCGGGGTTACTTGCAACAGGTTTTAGTCATCCTGAAAACAATTTTTTAGTCATCCTGAAAACAGGGAATGATACTTTGATTTGATAAGTACCATTTAGTATTCTTCATACTCCCATTAGCGATTGTACATATTGAAAATTATTCTAATGTTTCAGCATTTTTATTTATACCGCTTTGAAGTTGAAAAGTGTTGCAAGTAACCTCGTCTAACGAGACTTTTCTTTGAACTTTTTGGTAGTGGGACAATTATGCGTAGATTTTCAACAATGGGACAAACAGACTTGGTCTTTTTTACGAAGTCTTTAACCCTAGAACGGTGCACTGGGGTAAACATGTATCCACGCCTTCTTTAGAGCCATGTAAAGACAAGAATTCGGCATTTTCTGACCTGGGACCCTAACCAAAATTCAATTTAGAGTTTCTAGTAAGAGTAGGAAAAGGTGGTATAGCCAGTTTGCTTATAGCCTTCGTAGAAGCAGGTGCCAAAGTTGGTGTGGGGTATATTTGTACCCCAGTGCACAGTTGCCGTTAGTGTTTCGTCAGGTTTCGTGCTGTCAGTGGAAATGTGATTCGTGACAATACCAGTTTAAATACTAGTTGCTTTACTACGTAAGTAACAATTAGCATTATATAATCGTTATAAATCATTTATTCAATTAATTTAATTTTGAAGCGGAACAAAAAATCGTTCTCATTTTTGCTGATTTTTATTGTTGTATTGTTTATTTTTTATAGTTTTTCAAAGCAATAGCTCGCAAGTATAATTTGCGCACAATTACTGCTGTAACAGTAACGTTGCGTGTTACCAATGTATTACTGGCCAGATTTTTTTTTTTTCATTTCAATTTCACCCCATTTCGTGGAATTTTCCAAAACCCGATTTTTAAACTATCACTCTTCCAAATAATTGCACTTTTTCAAAAATATCGAAATTCCATTTTTTTGCGTTTCTAGACCATTCTTTCAACTTTTAGAATCATTTGATTTTTTTCAAATAGGTTGAAAATTCGCAAATCTGTAGTAATGTTTATGAAAAAAGTCAAAACCGCGATTTATTCAGTTTTTATTTTGTTCAAACCGATTTATGTATCATTGATTTAATAAATTCCGTATTTTTACTTACACTGCTATTTTCACAATTAAAAAACGAAGAAAATCTCGACAAACATATGATTACGGCTTAAAGCCAACTGTCCAAATTCTCTTTGAAAGGGAATTCCGTACAAACCGTTACTCGCTAAGCACAGTTCATAGCAGTTAATGAAAGAGAAAATTTTTCTCTTTTGTTTACTACCAACATCTGTGATTGGCGAGTATCGGTTTGTCTGGAATTTCCTTTCAAAGAGAATTTTGACAGTTGGCTTTTAGGCCGTAATCATATGTTTGTCGAGAAATGATGTATTATACATTTCCTTTGTTTGCAATTTTGCCTGCGAAAAACGCGTGGGGTATATTTTTACCCCAGTGCAATGTTCTAAGGTGGAAAACGCACGTGCAACGTTCTAGGGTTAAACAAGCTATATGATTTAGACGTGTGTTTCTGAAAATATGCCGGAAAACGAACTGTTTGATGAAAAAAGTGAAAATGTTAGAAAGTAACTTGGGACAATTCTGCGTAGAACGGCAGTATACCCATCTTGGTTCGCTAGAATAATTTTTTTTCGCTGCAATGCGAATAGCGGGGGTGAGCCAGTATCGCGTAATGTCATGTAATCAAGCGTGCTATTAAAAGCCGAGACACGTCAGGAGCAGGAGCACTCTTTAAAATGCTGGAGGCATGAATTAAGCTTATGAAAATCCAGCCTAATAGACGCAAATTTTAAGTTCTGATAAAAGCGTAAAGTTGCGTAAGTTCAACGAATTTAAAGAAAATAGTGCAAAAAACGTGAATTTTAGTGAAATTTTACAAAAATCGTTCAAAACTTTTTACTTGAAGATATAGCGATTAACTATCTTCGACAACTTGTCATAGTTTTGAACGTTCTTAAACTTTGCCGAAGACACCAAAGCTCTAGGATGCAGAATAAAAAAAAACATCGCAACACCACCCACACAACGAAATCCAAACTAATTTACATCATCAAAATAAGTATCTGATAAAATCAAGACACTTTGCTGAACACAGCAACTAAAAAATGCACACCCGAAGCGCTACAGGTTTTGTCTTACTAATTTTCGTTCCTATCCCACTGCGCAATGGCTTCTCATGATTTAATTTTTTGTGGTTCGGCCTTTTGTAATTCGACGTTTTGTGGCTTTCGGCCTTAAATCATTTTGGCCTTTTATGATTCGGTCTTCTATGATTCAACCTTTAGTAGTACACGTCTAGTGATTGGGAATAAGGTCCATTATGTAGCACCAATGAAAAAGGTGAAAACTAATTTTATTCCCCTAAGGAGACATTTGGCTAAAACCACATTTGCGCGTAAGGGCCTCAAAGCCTATACCTAAATTAGTTATCAAATTTGCGTTTCGACATCGTCTCATCAGAATCGGACACCAACATTGTGACAGAACTAAGCTTGCGCCACATTGACGCTAGCTTTTAAAAACAGAGACTCAACTTGTGTTTCTGAGCATACTCCTAGTCAAATGTCCTGGTTCATTTTAAGCTGATAAGAACTAGTGAAATTGAAAAAATTGGTTTGGATTAGCAAGCCAATGCAAGATGCACTAAGTTAGTGTCAGATTCTGAGAAAACGAAGTCAAAACGCAAATTCCGTAACTAATTTAATTATAAGTTATGTGTCCTTTGCGCGCAAATGTGGTTTTACCCAATTTTCTCCTTAGTGGAGTAAATTGGTTTTAACCCAAGTTTTTCTCCTTAGGGGGAAATATAGCATAGTGCATCTCGCATTGGCTTGCTAAGCCAAACCTAATTCTAATTCCCATCAACTTAAAATGAACTTATTTTCTTGTGGGACATCACGCTTGACGGTTTTGCTCAGGAACACAAGTTATGTCTCCTTTTTTTAAGAGCTAGACGGTAACTTAGTCCAGTCACTAAGTTAGTGTCCGATTCTGATGAGACGAAGTCTAAACGTAAATTCCATAACTAATGTACCTAATTAAATAACAAAATGAAAAAATTTGGTCAGCAGGAAAAGTTTCAAAAATTGGACAGAAGACATACCTTGATCAACGAAAAAAAGTTCATTTTTGTAGATATCTTTAAGCTTTTTTATTACCGCAGTACGTAAAAGACTTAACTGTACACCATACGGATCTGAGTTAAATGCTCAGCTACCACGGATTAATTGCGGCTTATTCGGTACTGCTAGGATACAAAATACAATCCGGTCTGGTAAACTACCAGAGAAAACTTTCATTTTAAAACCGAAAACATAAGATTACTTTTATTTCTGACTACAAGTTCCTTACACAAAAGCTGTGAGTCACTAAGTCTCTGAGACAGCCCTTCTAAGGATTATTAACCCTCCGGAAGTCGCGCTTATGGCACACTGAACGAGCAGCCGCTGGTGGCCTAAGACGATTTTCAGAGCAGCGTGCACTCAGTGCACTAGCGCAACTGCCGGAAGGTTAATCGAATAAGTAATAGCATGGATAACAGACGTTTATGCTGGATTCGAAATGTGTGTAAATACTGGCTACTGAAATTCCGAATAAATCAGACGTCTGAAACACGTTTAGCAAACGTTTGTGGGTGGCGCAGTGATTGATGCAATGTAGTTGGAGTGCAGCTGTCAAACACAGCAAACAGTCACGTAGATGGCAATATTCACACATTCCCATAGTTTATCAATTCGAAAGGTTACCCAGATTTTTAAGGAAATTTTTTTCTAGCCTGTCTATTATCAGTGGTAACATTTTTCTTACCTTCCTTCACCCAGCACAGCTGTCATATCCATGAAAGTGTAGCACAGCAAAACGTATTTGATTTCGGTGCTGATGTTCGGAATAAGTAATGCTCTCACCACGTTTTGCACTGAATTTGGTGGATACACACCAGAAGCATTGTTCTCAATCCAAACTTTCCTCAATGATTCAGCTGGAAATTCACGATCAATGAAATTGTCAATGAATAAGTATTTGCAGCTTTGTTCTTCCATGCTCTGCGGGTGGCTCTTTTCGGGTCGCTTATCATGAAGCATAGTCCTTTGTGAAGCGTAATAGGAACGAATAGCTTGATAGGGAAATGGCACCAATAAAAATTCCTCCGACAAATTAACACCATCAATGTTTCCTTCTGGCAACAGCCCCACATTCAACAGCCACTGTACTACTTCTTGATAATCGGCTGCCAATTGTACCGACTTAGCTTGTGAACTGAGATTTTTATAAACTGTGAAATATTGGCATTACAAACTAACTCATTTAAAAAATATAAGGAACTTACTCTTATCTGGAACATATTGCTTGCACTGATCGAAAATTGTGTCGTATAGCTTGGAGAGCTGTCTCAGCTGCCTTGCGCAATGAAGAAGTGTTTTTTGTGTTCCACAATCAATTCTACGCCCAGAAAGGTCGAACAATGGTACACACATAGAGTTGCTTAGATCTTTCAAAGCTTTGGCACGGTTCCAAGCCCAATCGGTTAGAGTAGACAGAGACACTCCCTCTTCTGGATTTTCTCCCAAATGACTTCCATCTGCCCAACTGATAGCGCATTGCTGCAGTAAAGTGTAACAATTATATTCCAATGCGACCGACAGTAAGAATTCTCGCTGGGTGTCCTGCAATGCATCTGAGGATACATTGCAATCAATAAATTGCGGTACCAGTGCAGCGCGTAACATAATTGTATAAATTCTGGTCGGTTCCATTAAGAAATTAGATCCATTCTGCTCGAAGTTCTCCAAAATTTTATTTTGAAGTCCGGTCCAATGGTATCGAGCACAGTTGTCATTATTCAATGCAAGTATATCTATAACAAAATTGGACGATGATTCATTAGATTAATGTTTGGCTGATTACTTACCAAAACTCATAGAATTTGGATAGAAATGTTCTTCTGGTCTGTGAATAGAGCTAAATGGTATTAGAGAATCTGTAACTAGAAAAACATTTGTTGCAGAATCTTTAACATTAAATACAACCGTATGGTTCAGTTCATGCCTCCAGTCGCAATGGAACGGCATTTCAGCTTTGTACCATTGATTTAAATCGAATACCAGAATGTTGGTGGACTTATCCGATGCAATCCAACTCAATACGCACAACGTTAATACTTCCTCCTCTTGGCTCACTGTTTTCATAATAGATTGTATGCCAACGGGAAAGCTTCCTTTGTCGTAAGATGTAATGTTCATGCGAGGACTACATGATATGAACCTTTCGTACACATGTCCATTCGGCTCGACATACTTTTCCTCGTACATTAGTGTATGCATAACTGCAAAAGCACCATCACCTCCGGCGTGAAATGCCCAAATGTAAACGCAGGCCTTTGGATCATCTGTTGGTTCCAGTAGATTCATACTAATAATAGGAGTATCCTCTTGAGGAGGACAAGCGATGTGAATTATATGCAAATCTATAAGATCGTATAGCACCATTTGACCATTGGCATAACCTACAGCAATAGCCATCAACGACGGCAAGTCAAGAATAGTAATAACAGGGTTTTGTTCTTCTACCATCGTTTCCAACTGTAAACCGAAGTAGCTTCCTCGTTGACGAACATGAGAGTGATTGGTTGAAATCTGTTCTTCATCCACAGTAGAAAATTCAATGTGGCATTGATTTCTTTGTAGATTGTTCATCGTTAATCGATGTCCGAATATTGCTACAATGAATGAATCAATTAAAAAAAATAAATCATGTAATGAATTTTAACATACAATCTTCATCATATTTCAAGCAAGCATCTACAAGCAAAACCTTGCCCGATGTTGTCCCTATAGCCAAACATCCATCGAAAGCTGATATTCGACCTCTGATGTAGGTTGCCTTGCTGACGGGTTGTAAGCAAGATAACTGCTCATTGATGTCAATGCGCCCCAAAATACGTGACCCTTCAACAGTTAATACAATAATCATACCCTGGCCGTTTTCGAGTTGAATTCCTACTGCTATCAAGCAGGAACACGATTCTTCCACTTGCATTTCTTCGACATTACAAATTGTGCAATTTTTAGTTCTGTTGGAAAAAACGCATCATAGCTTTAAAAATGCAAATTTACAAAAATATGCTTACTTGACATCACAATCAAAGCTGTAAGACAACTGCTTTTCTCCAGACGTAGTGCAAAAAATTTCCAAACATGACTTTTTAGACCTCCAAGCAAGTGAACCATTCCTAAGAAATCCACCAATAGCTGAAATCAATCAATATTATAAAAACCTTCAAACGTACGTCAACAATAAACATTCTCACTCGGGGTAATCTCAGGGTTTTCTTCCGACGAACACCCATTATTGCATCGTTCTTGCTGGTCTGCAGTAACTCGCACGACGTTTTTTAATTGCAAACAAATCTCGCTTGGCCACATCACGCTTGATACCGATAGCAATAATATTGAAACTCAAATGCTAAGAATATCTGGGAGGGAAAACGGCAAAATTTCATTCGGAACAACACCAGGAAAACACAAAGCATGACAAGCGACTATCACCGGTTTTGCTTATAGTTACTGTATTCATAGTTAGGCGGCGAGATGGGCCAACCCTGGCCTTAGCCTGTCATGGAAATGACAATACAAAGGAAAAAAATGCCGGAGCCAATCGAACAATAACATGCTTTCTTTGGATGTATATGGAAAAAGTATTGTGATTATGGTAATGACACAGATAACAGACGTCCATCTTCAGCATTCAACTTGTGTAAAATCTCTAACGGTGATCGTTTGGCTGCACTTTTGAAAGTCCGTTTGGCTGCAATTTTTGACACTTCTCGACAAACATATGATTACGGCCTAAAAGCCAACTGTCAAAATCCACTTTAAATGGAAATTCCGGACAAACTGTTACACGCCAATCACACATGTTGGTAGTAAACGAAAGAGAAAAGTTTTTTCTTTCATAAACTGTTGTGAACTTTGTTCGAATAGTAACGGTTTGTCTGGAATTTCCATTCACAGTGGATTTTGACAGTTGGCTTTTAGGCCGTCATCATATGTTTGTCGAGACTTCGTCTGTGTATAAAGTGTCTGTAACCATGACGTATCCAAACCTAGGATAGGATCCGCCAGCTCTGTCCCCTGTTTTTGAACCAATTCTGCACCAGCTCGTGATTGGACGAAAGTGACATAGGCAAACCTTCGGCTTGGACAAAGAAAATAGGGAAAGAGACGAATAGTGTGAAGCCAAAAATACCTTATTGAGCAGACCAATCGTGCAATGTAAATAAACATTACTCATGCCTGAGTTGGAGGAGATAAGTATTGTTCATCTATCAAAAAAGAAATTTGATTTTCGTCAGAATTTAGTTCAATCGTGATTATGTAAGGTCCATTCTAGAGTATATGTATGAGTAAAAACAAGCTTTAGAATTATTTCATCTATTTGTTTCGAAATGCACATCGTTTGATAAACAAATCCAACGATCGCCATAACGTTTGTTTTCAGAATATAATAGGAGTCATTTAAAGTGCTGCCTGTGGAAGCGGTTGCCAAAATTCTAGTATTGAAATCATCATAAAGAGAGTGTTGCCGTTTTGACTGATTTTCACTCTTCGTCTCTTTCACTATTCCCCAGTTAAACTCATTCCGGAACCGGTTCGGATTTCTTAATGGAGTCATTATGGATTCCAAATCAAATGCAACAACCGATTCCGACTCAGAATAGGTTGTTACATTTGATTTGGAATCCATAATGACTCCATTCAGGATTCCGAATCAAATTCCGAATGAATTGACCGGGTCTCTTTGGGCTTGGAAACTAAAAGTACTAAAGGGCTGCTTGGAAGTGTTGGCAT
The DNA here is from genome assembly GCF_030247195.1 of Topomyia yanbarensis. Lineage (NCBI taxonomy): Eukaryota > Metazoa > Arthropoda > Insecta > Diptera > Culicidae > Topomyia > Topomyia yanbarensis. The sequence goes on along the minus strand of NC_080671.1, from coordinate 301,196,968 downwards.
ATTGTGATATCAAACATAAAACGACGATTGTTAACTGTGTTGATTTTTTTGTTTTCTCGAGATACCGCTTTCTTTCTATAACACCCGTCTGTAATTATGAAGTGCAGGCATTATTTGGCAGACGAAATCAAACATATTATCTAGAACTGAAGTTCCCGAGAGATTCGGTAGCGCGGCTATCGTGGATTCTGTTCTGTGTGTGGAATAATGCGGAAATACCTCTTTTCGAAATCAACAGGCTGTGTAGCGTAAGTATGAAAATATATTGAACTTTATGTAAAAATTGTCTTTGTTCCAGTACCGAGTAAATTGGAAGTACTGAGCAAACAGAGAGAAAATTATCCCGGAAGTCGCTTCTTGTTCTTCCTTTGGTATTATCGATACAGTTGAATTTTACAGTTTTCAACTGAATCGATCTTCGGTGTAAATAGGAGTGTGTGTTTTCTACTGCTGTTTTCTCCGAAACGATCACATGTAGTACTGGAACAAACCTATACATTGCTCCAAAACAAAAATTAAACCTTGCAGAAAAGTAGTTTTAGAATATTTAAAATGATTCCGAACAGAGAAGATTATTCTTGTGACAGAGGTTGCTTGACTCAGAAACTAGGGGCAGATCACTCTAGGAATGTATAACAAATTTGCATCAACATAGAAAAAATGTATTTAATTTCCATTTTTGCATCAACTTTGCACTCCCTCGCAGAAAAGATAACTTAACAATCGTCCTACGCTGATCCACTTCGTTCGATGTTTTGTTGAATGAAGGGCTGTTTTTTGTAGGGTTTTGACGTCTTACACGCAACGCAAAATATATTGTACGCAACGCAAAATGCATTACGAATTTCTATTTTTATGGAAAGAAATGCATTCAATTTAGCTGATTTTTAAAAATGCATCACAAGTGATCTGCCCCTAGCTCAGAAAGCAACTTACAAAAATGAAGAGGCGTGAAGATATTCTTCGTAATGTCCAACAACGAATATATATTATTTTGTTTTGCTGTATTCCGATGGAAAAAACGTTATGATCGTTTAAATGCGGATATAAAGACAAAATCTTTGATTTTTCCAGAAGCATGAAATTGGTACATAATATAGAATATTTCTCGACAAACATATGATTACGGCCTAAAAGCCAACTATCAAAATCCACTTTGTATGGAAATTCCGGACAAACCGTTACACCCCAATCACAGATGTTGGTAGTAAATGAAAGAGAAAAGTTTTCTCTTTCATAAACTGTTGTGAACTGTGTTCGACTAGTAACGGTTTGTCTGAAATTTCCATTCAAAATGGATTTTGACAGTTGGCTTTTAGGCCGTAATCATATCCATATTAAATTTGCAAAAGGGCGAATAAGATTTGTAAACAAACTTTTATTTTGATGATTTCTCTTAATTTACTATAGTTTCAAAGCAGAAAACAATTGAAATTACTTCTACGAAGGGTAAAAATTTACATTAACGCATATTTTTCATGAAACTCCACTCTGCAGCAGACTAATGAGCGAAATAAGTTTGTTTACAAAAAAAGTTTCGCCCTTTTGACGAATTAATATTCATATGTTTGTCGAGATTTTAATCAGAATAAATATACGACCGAAACAAAGCAAATATTTTGGCAACATTGGTCGAGTGGAAATATGTCGTTTTCAACAGTAAAATATAACACGCAGAAGAATCAGGCCTTTTTGAATCAACAAAACGTTTTGTTGAATCTAAAACGTGGCGAATGACTGTTTCAAACTGAAATGGGCGTTTTTCAAAAGCATGTATTTGGTTTAGTTCAATAAGTACTTCTGTTTACATTTTAAATAGAAACATTGTTGAATCAAAATAAAATTTGTTAGATCTAACTGATCCCTTTGTTAAAAACCAACAGAATCTTTGTTTAATTTCAACTAAATTTGAGTTGTTCTCTCCTTTGGTTGATACAAAAGATTTGTTTTTGTTCCTTCAAACTTGTTTGTTCGGTTAAACTTAACATGATTTTGTTGTTTCAAACGAAATATTTGTTGAAACTACTGAAAAGCCAACAAATGAATTAGGTGGCAATTTCAACCAACAGTATTGATTGAATCAAACCTAAATCTTGTTTGTCACTATATCAAACGGGAAAATTGTTATTTAAAACCAAAATTTGTTCATTTTTACTAATTTTTTTTCTGCGTGAAGAAGAAGCCAGCTGGCGGATCCTATCCTACACGCTCATTGAAAATAACTCAAAAGTGAGTGACCAGCCACTCAATTCCATAAAAAGTGCACATGGTCAAAAATTGAGTTTTCCTCACTTACTCAGTTTTGAGTTCGGGTACAAAATGTCAATTTTGAGTACTTTTTACGCAAAGACAAAATTTGAAATTTAACCGATCTGTATTTTTAATAATACTAACAAACGCATTAATCTGTATATAAAATTCCACTTACCCACAGAGAACAGACGTCTATCTTCAGCATTCAACTTGTGTAAAATCTCTAACGGTTTCGAAGGTAGTTTGGATATCTAAACCAGGTGCGCTACTGTCGTCATGTGTTTTGTGGCTGAGTGCGACAGAATTGACAGCGGTTATTCCTCTACCCAGTCAAACTAGTCCGAAACCGATTCGGACTTCCAGCATGAATTCCAGCTCAAATGCGTCAACCGATAGAGTCAGAATCGGTTGTTTTCTTTGAGCTAGATTCCATGCTGAATCCATCCAGGATTTCGAACCGGTTCCGGAATCGATTTGACGGATAGTTGGGATAGGTTGGTGTGGCGGCGCTAGTGTTTTTAGTATATTAATTCAAATGTTTACACACGTTTTTTAAATATTTTTGTTCGATCATGGATGTCTGTTCTCTGTGACTTACCTGTATCTCTAATGTTAATACGATGCTTATAAATTTATTCCGAGGTCATTTCTCCTTTTTCCTGTAAATAGGATCTCGTGCTATTGGATATGCAAAATAATAAGGTATGTTATTTTAAAAAAGAAACCACACTTGCGAAAACTTACCTTTTAGTTTTCCGAAGTTTTCAATTTTTTGTGTGTGGGCAGTTCCACTTCGTGCACCAGTATTTTTTTTTTTCACTCAAATAGTTGATAATTTCATGGTTACTCCAGAGTTCAGTCAATTCTACTCAAATCGATACTCATTTTTTGACAGTTTGCCCCGGTTTTTGAAATTGAGTAGTGGAAACTCAAATTTTGAGTAGTTTTGAATGGGCGTGTAGATGTTTGGGGTATACTCAAAATTAGGTAAATTTAACTTAAATTTAAGTAAATTAAACTCAAGGTTGAGTTATTATTTTTGCCGTAGTTAAATGTAAACTACCTTCAACACAAGAGGGTGAATATTTTGACGTTTCCTTGAAAAATGAGTGAAGCCAACATAAGCTGGTTTTCTGGCTCGGCTAGTTGTTAAAAACAACAGCGAACGCGCTTTAAGCAACATTCACATCGCTACGAGCCAAAGTTGTTAACTCGACCTGAAACTTATCGAATGCAAACAAACTTCATTTTGATGTGCTTAACTAGTACTCAGGTCATAAAAGCGTTCGGATTTTGTGGAGAAGAAGCGATGCAAGAGAAATTTCTCATATATTGTTATTAATTACTTGTTTTGAATCCACCCGGTCAGCGTGGCAAGCAGAAAGTTAGCAAAAGTTGAGCAAAGCGAAATTGATGCTGGCAGAGCTTCTGCGAGCATTTTGCGCGATTTGTGCGAGAATTCTGGCAACGAATTCGCTCAAATGCAACAACCGTTTCTGACAGAAGCGGTTAAACCAACCGATGCTGCTCACTTTTATCCAGAATCCAGTCAGAAATGTACGGCCAAGATCTCTGCACGGTTCCTGTCACATCTTTGTCAGATGTTTTGCTCGATTCGTTCTAAATTCTACCAGGTAGGAATTGACAGGATCTTTGCACAGTTTAGGGACCATTCATAAATTACGTAACGCATTTAGGGGGGGGAGGGGGTACGACAAGCTGTGACAAGTTGTGACATAGGGGGGAGGGGGTGTTAACTAGATCGTTACGTAACATGTTTTCATCGAAGAAAAAAAAATTTTTTCTTGGAATTTGTTACGTAACAGGGGAGGGGGGGATGGAGAAATTTGTGACAATTTGTTACATAGGGGGAGGGGGGAGTCAATTTTGGGCAATTTTTGCGTTACGTAATTTATGAATGGTCCCTTATGTCCGAGTTATTCCAGGGTTTTGCTCGGTTCCTGTCAAGATTTGACAAAAAACGCGAGCGAAACCGAGTTCGCCCTAGCTCAACTAACCCGACAGGATATCGCCGTTTTATAGAGACTAATCATTCTTGGCTGATGTATTTTCACTAATTAGAATGCACAAATTGTCTAAACTTGTACTGAATTTTGATGAATTTTCTTTTCCTTGTGTGATATATACTAGTCTGTATACAATATAGAGTCCCGTACAGAGGAATGCGCAACACTGCGTGGAATACAGAGTATTTATTTTTTCTGGCAACCGGAATATTTGCTGTAACTTTGAGTGACTTTGATCAAATCACAAAATAAATTCATACTGAATGAAAAATTAAGCAGCTTTATCATTGCAAACGGAATATCCCAGAGAAAATCATTTCAAACATTATTTCATCCGATTTATAGAATGCTAATTAATCAATGAATAACGTGTTTAAATTTATTCAAAGAATTTGAGTCAAAGCAGGACTCAGGTTATTTTAAGCGGATTTTTCAGGTTATTTTAAGCGGAAACCATGTCACTGTGACAGAACAATAATAACCATTTGCAGTGAAGTCCAATGTTATACCAACGATTCAATCCATAATATTGTTATTTCTACAACAAATTCTGGTTTTGACGTTTCTAAATTTTAATCGCATTATCGGTTCAATCAACAATAAAATTGTTGAAACGATCGACACTGTGTTATTGATCGAATGATGTGAACACGATTAGTTCAACAATATTCTGTTTTTGAAACAACGATTATTATAGTAAACAATTACTATTGAAATGTTTGTTTCTTTCTAGGTTTCTTTCTAATAAAAATAAAACAATTTTTGCAAGGGTTTAATTTTTATTTATAATAAAACCGTTCTAAAACTTACAGAATCAGTTGCCATACAACTTTCAACATTTCAGGGTTGTTCTGTAAGTTAAAAAGATAATGTTACTGTCAATATAAATTATTTTAATATTTACCCTTACGCAGAGATCATCCTTTACGTCAGTACAATTGTAGCACTAGCACCCCAACTGGCCTGTATGTTGTGACCGTTGTAAGTCTGTGGAAATAGAAATTTTACATTTAGTAAAAGAATTGGGATGCTTTTGATTTGCTTTTCTTACTTACATGTATCAGGAAAAAAAATATGTACCATGCATAGAATACACACAAAAAATACACAATACACGCTGATTTGGTACTATGCAAGACCAACATAAAATCAAATTTGATTGAAATAAAAATATTTTTAGTTCAACAATAAAATAATGTATATTTAAAAATCGCTGAGTTTTGAATCAATAATAGAGTGACGATTCAAATCAAAAATCCATTTTGTTGGTTTAACCGATTGAAATTTCGCTGCGTGTATTGAATGATTTCAATCCGATAACACATGAAATGCGCACAGTTGCCACTTGAATATCCCTTCGAGTGTGGGAAATGTGGTTTTCAAATGAAATTCATGCGAACATGGTGTGAAAGGCACATCAACATCATACGAAATACCATTGACTGATATTTCCAAATGAATACTTGCGTGAATATCATTTTGTTTTACTTATAGATTTCATTGGCAGAAGAATCGGTGAAATCAATTGTTTTACATGTAGAAATGCACTAGGGTGATGAGCCCATTTACGCTATGTTTCTATTATCACCCTACCCATTTGAAGCCGTTGGTTAGAGCAGTGTCTGCCATCTTTGTTCAACGCATTGAGTCAAATGGTAGCGCAACAATAGGGGCACTCGATTCGAGTTTTCGTTGCGCTCAAACACGAGCATTTCACTGTTTTCAGCGCATTTGTGTTATTATATTGGTTTTTAACAACGAAGCAAAGCTGTTGATGTAAATTTTTTGTCAATCCATTGATTGTAGGCCGAGAAATTAATGAATTAGTGAGGCACCCTGCTTAGTATGGTGAAAATAGGCACTTTACCCTACATGTTTTTCATGCGAAAGTCATGTGGAAAGTTCATACTTTTCGACTCAATAGCATGTCAATGAACATTCAATGGATAAATATGTTGTATTCACGTGGAATTTGTTTGATTTTAATTTGAAACACCACATGAAATGCTTTTTAATGGATTTTCATGTAAAATTCAAAGGGAAATCATTTCTTTTAGTTTTTAACATAAGAACGCACATGAAAGTGGTTTAATTGCATATGGTTTTATCGTGTCTATTATTTTCAGTGTACTGACGAGAAGAACCTGAAACACAAAACATCAGACTTAACTTTAAGTTGGAGAAAAAACAATTTTTACCTAAATTTTTCGCCAGTAAGGAGAGTGCACCTTCAAATCACATCCTTGCGACTAATAGTAACAAAAAGAAGTCCCAACAAAAGCTGTATGCTGTATTATTTATTTACCTTTAAGTATGACAGTTTATTTACTTGTCTGCAAATCTGGCATCTCTGGGGCGGACGAAATCAAAAATACTCCCACTGGCTTTAGCCAAATGTGGATTCGAATGGGCTATGTGATCGGATCGCAATCACCTCCCTCTGCAGAGTGCAAAATCGTCCAATCCGATCCTTAGTTGAACCAACGCACAGAAGATCGTTCAACAGACGTCCATTATTTGACTCATGTTGGACGGTTTTGCATCAGTATTTTGAGTTTCTCAGTGGGCTCTTTTGGACGATCATCCTAAGAGCGATCACCCGTTGGGATCGACCCAACGAAATACACAAAGCTACATATCTATTAGTACACGATCAGTTGCTATCTCAATAACAGCTAGAAGCGAGACATATTTTTGAATATGTATTTGTAATTATGTTTATTTGCGATGCCAGCCTGTTAGCATATATGCTTTATATCATGTAGAAATAATGTATAATTTTGGGACGTTACTTTTTATAGGTGCTAATAAGTAGAAATATTTTATCTCGCGCTAATGTGTGACATAGAATGATTTTTGACGATCGAGAAGATAATGAAAGAGCTGCTGTTAAACGTGATGAATAAGTGTTACTTGTGAGAAAAGAGTAAAAGTAAAGTGTGAATCATGCCGAGGAAACTATTGAAATTTCTCATATTGTTCGACAACTCATCGTTGTTATATTTTCCTGGTCAGTTTTTATCCGGAAGAGTATTACTTGAGTTGCAGGAGAACACTCCAGTTTTAGGTATGACAGATTTCAGGAAAGCGAACATTGATTACGCCATCGCCACATACAGCCAATGAATAATTATTTAGTGCAGCCATGCTAACATATGCATATTATATTTCCGCGATGAAGTTTTTTTAAATTAGTTCTTGTGCTTAATAATTAAAAAAAAAAAGTTATTTGCTAGTGGTTGTAACACCATTAAATCGTTCAAAATATAGTTATGTTTCATCCGAATATAACCTAATTACAATTGGTTTTATATGAGAATACGATCGATTAAACATTTGGCGGCCTTGAATTTTAGATCGGATGATCGTTTTATTCAACAATTTAGTGTGTGAATGTGTTGCAATGAATTAAATTTTTTGTGCAACACCAGATTAATAAATATACCGTGTGTGTGGTACTGTTTGCAATATTAGGTAAAGCGAAAAATTAAACAATTTAGAATTCTAAATATTTGCAGTTATCATTTTTATTTCTACAAGGAATATATTAAGATGGTAATTGTTTACTTTAGCTACTTTTCCCCCTGTAAGTGGAAAACATGTTTTGCCTTTCTCAATAGAAAGGTATTGCAATTGCTCTGAAAACCGACTTTTAACGGAGGGCCGAGTGACATACCATTCGATTCAGTTCGTCGAGTTCGGCAAATGTCTGTGTGTGTATGTATGTATATGTGTGTGTATGTGCGTCTGTGTGTGTATGTGACCAAAAATGTCACTCATTTTTCTCAGAGATGGCTGAATCGATTTTGACAAACATGGTCTCAAATAAAAGGTTCAACGTTCTAATCTAAGAGAAGACAATCGCGTAGCTAATTTCAATATCAATTCTTCAAAAGGGCTAATGAGATTTTTGTAAACAAACTTATTTCGCTCATTACACCGCTGTCGAGTCGAAATTAATGAAAGATACACATGAATCAACATCTTTACCCTTGGTAGAATCAATTTCAAATGTCTTTTGGGTTGAAAATATAACAAATTAAGAGAAATCAGCAAAACAAAAGTTTGTTTACAAATCTTATTAGCCCTATTCTAATGTTGATATGGATTTGATCCAGTCCTAACCTCAATATTGAACCAGCTTCTGATTGGTCATTTTGCCAGTCATGAGCGTTCTTTATATTTACAATCGTGATGGAAAACAGTGCTGCTAAATTTATTCTGGCTATTTTTCATACACATCAACATTTCGTGCAAATTAAATAAAAGACCTGAATGACGATATAGTTACGTGTATTGTTAAGAGAGACATGAATAAATATTTAATTTAATTTTTAAATGCAGCTAGCATTGTAAATTCTTGGTAGAGGTGCGATCTTTTAGGTACAATTATTTTCGGCAATTGTAAGAAGCATTCAAAGGGAATCTGGCAACGATGAACGCTTGTTGTCTTCAGATTTACGGCAGGGCCAAGTCGAAAAAATTAAGAAGAGCAAGAAGCCTGTTGTCGTCTCTTCTCTTAGGTTCTAATAGGCTGCTGTTGAATTTCTAATGGACTTCCGGTTCCGGAATTACAGGGTGATGAGTACGAACACGCAGACAATGTCGATTTTAATAAATTCTGCAATGAATGTATAAAGGTGAAAATTTTTCCAAAATATGACCACAACTGCTTCGATTTGTAGTATTAGGTCACTAACATCCATTCAAAGTCTATTTGGCCACATTGGCCACCATCATCGGTTCCGGAAGCCCCTGCGGAAGTACCTAAATTCAGAATAAAAGTCACATTGGTTTCTCAGAGATGGCTAGACCGATTCGACTAAACTTGGTTTCAAATGAAAGGTATTGCATCCTCGTAAATGGCTATTTAATTTCATCCCGATCCGACTTCCGGTTCCGGAGTTACAGGTTGTTGCGTGCGATCACATAGCAAATTGTGATTCAAACCGATACTCCGATGAAAGCAAAAAAGGTAAAAATTTCGCTAAAATGTCTCTCAAACAACTTAAATTTGCTGTTCTAGGTCACGGAGCGGCCATCTTTCAAAATCTACTCAAAATTTTTTCGAAACATCAGTTTCCCGGAAATGGTTGGGCCGATTTTCACAAACTTAGTCCCAAATGATAGCTATAATATCCCCACAGATGTCTATAAAATTTCGTACGGATCGCTTATATGGGTCCAGAAATATAGACTAAACCGTCCCGTAACATATGAAATTCCCATATAAGCCGGAACTCAATTTTTTTTCAAAGGGGGGACCCCATGAAATTTCAGAAATCGAATTCGTATTTTTGATGCCAAACATCTTTAAAATGCATGAAACGTCGAGATTTTATGTTACCTCGAAAAAATTTTTTTTTGTGAAAATCGACTTTTTGGGACTTTTCCGATTTCGCACCTTTTTTCAGTTCAATATTACCGTGGCTGTTTTTTCTTTTTCAAAATTTTAGAACTCGAATAATGATTTATTTTCCTGTATATAGTTGTCATGTGATGTATAATAATAAAATGTAATATATGCATTTAAAAGCTTTTAATGAATATAAACAACGCACACATTCTCGTGATTCATGATTGAGAAAGGCACAATTGCACCGCTAGGTGGATTAAAATAGGTTTTTCTTTCGTGAATATGCTAGTTTAGTGTTGTAAATTCATAAAAAAGAGACGGAAAGCGAAAATTTTTAATAATTCATTAATTAGCTTTAAAGTAAGTTGTACCTAATAACTTTGTTCTTAGGGTTATTGTGCTCCCGAAAGTAAGGTTTTTGGCGAAGCTAGTTTAATATGGCTATGCCGCATTGCCGTAGTCCTCGTACTCGTCATCGGAAACGTAAGCGAACCTGTGATCCACTCATTTGCCCGGTATACTCAAACATAGGGGCTGTCCCTAGTTTAAAAATCGATGACATCAGGCATTAACAATGTTTTATTTAGTATCAATAGGATTGTATTTATCGGCAAAAATTAAATTATTGTCACTGCCTAATGTGGCTACGCCACATCGTTTCAATTGGGTGCTTAAACTAGGGATAGCTCCTATGTTTGAGTATATCGGGCAGGAATCAGGAATCAGAATATATTGGCTCAAATGGCACGTTCCCCGGACATAGTCGGGGATTTGTGCCTTGCCGTGTGTTTTCATCATTTCCTGAGCGGAAGGAAAGGACAAGGAGGTGTGGGGAAGTAGAATTGGAAGGGTGGGAAAAATAACAACACAAAACAAAAATAAACAACAGGTAAGTTAAACTCACAAGTAGTTCAACTTGCCTGCGAATAAGCCTAAAGCTCTTTACCACATTGGATAAGAAACTTTAGTATGTCTCTGAGTTTCAGTCGACCAAACATGGTTTCGTCTATATAAGGACGGCTGAAGACTCGAAATCGCAATTGCGCTACCGCTGGACAGTTGCATATCAGATGATATGAGGTTCCGTAGTCGGATTCACAAAGATCACATGAAAAGACTCAGCGCGCTGAATAGTTGCCATGTGATAATTGAGTTTGCAGTGGCCGGTTAAAGCCCTGGTCAGCATGCCGCAGTGGAGCTTCGAAAAATGTAAGAGATTTTTCGAAACCACTGGGCATGGTTGTTCTAGAAACGCCTTTGTTTGGCGACACGTTTGTAGATTTCTCCAATAATTTCGGTGCTCGGACGAAGCCCAGGACCGTATTTTTTCCCTTATCCAACTTGTCGAAATTGGCAGCGCGGGCTCAGGACCAACGAAGTCAATCGCTGAACCTGCCCTGGCCAATTCGTCAGCCCATTCATTTCCAGTAATACCGCAATGTCCGGGCACCCAGACAAGGTAGATAGTGTTGACAATGCTTAGTTCTTCGATTTGGGTTCGGCACGCGATCACTAGCTTGGACCGGGATTTGTCTGAGCTAAGAGCCTTGATTGCAGCCTGACTATCGGAGCAGAAGTTTATAACTCTGCCGGACAAACTCAGTTGAAGGGCCGATTGCACCCCGCACATAATCGCAAAGATTTCTGCTTGGAATACAGTACAGTATCTACCTAGTGAGTGAGATTGTTCCAATTTCATTTCACGACAGTAGACACCAGCACCAGCACGTCCCTCCATCAGAGAACCGTCAGTGTAACAAACCACTTGCGTTTGTTGTTGTCTTTCCATAAAGCCAGACAACCACTCCTCTCGAGAGGGAATCTTCACATGAAATGTCCTGTAAGGAAAACTACAAGTGAGTGTAATATCGCTGGGAGCAAGAATATCTTCACCCCATGTAACCATTTGTGACCACAATCGTGTATGACTGGTAGCAAGATCAACATGATTACTGTTCCAAAGCCCAGTAACCTGCAGTCTGTATGCACATGATAGTGCTTCTTGTTTTAAGTGTATGTGTAATGGTTTGATATTTAGAAGTGCCTCAAGAGCAGCAGTCGGAGTCGTGGTGAAAGCACCAGTCAACGCCATGAGCGCCATTCTTTGCAGATGGTTTAGCTTTGACTGGACTGTCACCACCTCTCCCCTCTGCCACCACACAAGGCATCCGTATGACAGTATTAGACGTACAATTGTCGTGTAAATCCAATAGATGTATTTAGGTTTGAGACCCCAGGTCTTTCCAAAAGTTCGTCTGCACTGCCCGAAGGCCATGCACGCTTTCTTGACTCTGAACTCAATGTGAGCAGACCAATTCAATTTGGAATCCAATATGACTCCAACGTATTTGACTTGATCTGCGCACAGTAGCTCAGAATCAAAGAACTGCAAGGGACGAACCCCGGTTGTTATTCGCTTCTTCGTGAAAAGAACCATTGAAGTTTTGCTTGGGTTAACTGATAGTTTAACTTGTCGACACCACTGTTCGACAGCGCTTAATGCCTGTTGCATTAAGTCAAAGATTGTTCCGATGCAAAATCCAGTAATTTGTATTTGGTAATCGTCAGCAAACCCGTAGGTCGGAAATCCAAGCTCATTGAGTTTCTTTAACAAGCCGTCAGCTACTAAGTTCCATAACAAAGGTGACAGAACGCCGCCCTGAGGACAACCGCAAATACTCAACTTCCGTATCTCAGCCTGTCGCAGTGACGAGCAAAGTATGCGTATAAGTAAGCATTGCGTTTATCCAACCTGAGATACATGCAGGTATCCCATGACCGCGCGTCGCTTCCAGAATAGACTGGAAGGACACATTGTCAAAAGCACCCTCAATATCTAGGAATACACCCAAGCTAGATTGCTTGAGCGAGAAGGCTTTCTCAATGTTGTAAACAACATCGTGAAGCAGAGTTATTGTGGATTTCCCACACTGATATGCATGTTGCATTTTGTGCAGTGGATATTCAACTAAACTAACGTTCCTGATGTGATGATCGATTATCCGTTCCAAAGCTTTCAGAAGAAAAGAACTTAAGCTGATAGGCCTAAAACTCTTGGCTTCTTCATAGCTTGAGCGCCCCCCTTTGGGAATAAATCTAACAGTTATTTCTCGCCATGCTTTCGGGATATACCCGGTAGCAAGACTAAAAAGCAAAATCTTTTTCAAGACATGTTTAAGAATATCAAATCCCTTTTGCAGTATCACGGGAAGTATTCCATCTTTTCCGGGTGATTTGTATGGAGCAAAGCTGTCAACTGCCCACTTGATCGATTCAGTGGAAACCAATGTGCGTGCTAACGCCCACGAGTCCGAATCACCAGAATGAGATCTGTGAACATTGTTCAACTCCGGATCGATACAACCTGGAAAGTGTGTGTCGAAGAGACAATTAAGAACACCTTTTTCGTCCGTCACATAAACACCATCTCTGGTTTTCAAGGAGTTCATCTGAAAATCATTCGATTTGGAGAGAATTTTATTTAATCTGCTAGCCTCGTTCAGACTAGAGACATTAGTGCATAGGCTTTGCCAGCCAGCCCGTTCTGCAGATCTAAGACATTTCTTATATGCACTACGAGCTGACCTAAAAGCCCTGGAGTCATCACGCTGACGCCGGTTCCAAGCTCTTCTCATAACTTTCTTCATTCTTTCAAGCTCAGCCCTCCACCAAGGGGTTCCCCTAGTCGATTTAACAGTACGAAGTGGACAAGCTTCTTCGTAGGATGCTAATATGAATGAGTTTGTCGTATCCACGACGTCATCTAAGTCGTCTAATTGACTAATTGTTGGAAAATATCCATGAAATTTAGTCGCCAAGTTTTCCAAAAAGAGGTCCCAGTTTGTAGATTTAGGATTACGATATGTCACCACATTGAAGGTGACATCAAAATGATCGAAAAATATATATTTATGATCGGATAGAGACGGTTCAGTTTCATTTGGAACCTGCCAATTTCCCAGTTCATGCAAAATTCTATCAGAGCAAAGTGTTATGTCTAACACCTCCTCCCTCCCAGACCTCGCAAAAGTTGGTCGGTTTCCCACATTCAGAATATGGAGATTTGTACTACTTATGTACTCCATCAGTTCAGAGCCTCTCAGATTGATGTCTGAGCTGCCCCAAATGATGTGATGAGCATTCGCATCACTGCCGATAATGAGCGGAAGCCCATTTCTGCTACAATATGCTACAACGCTTTTGAAATCATCAGAAGGAGATGATTCGTTATGCGGTAGGTATGCTGAACAATATATATATTTTTTGTCTACGTTTCCGACAGTCAATGTAACTGTGACAACACAGATATCGCGAGTTGTGAGCTCCGATATGAGACACGCGTCAATAGCCTTATTTGCAAGAATGCAAGCACGAGGCATTTCACGTGGGTTAGTCATGCCTGTCTTGTTGTAAGCAATGAAGGCAGTGTTAAGTAACTTTCCAAAATAGAAGTTTCCTTTATGGAAATACGATTCTTGAACCAATGCTATGGAAGCTTTACCTTCCTGCATGAGTCGAGATAAATTCATAGTTGCTGTACGTTTATGTTGGAGATTGACTTGTGCTATTCTAACCATTGTTGATTAGAGAACTGTACATTTCATCTCCAACACAAATTGCACAACAACTAGAGGACACCAAGCGAGTTGGGATGTTAACGCATTTAGCGAGCCATATCAGGTTTAAATGGGACATGATCATTTGATTCCCACGATTTGCGAAGAAAATAATGGTCCACTGTGTCAGAGATTCGCATAACACAGTAAGGGCAAAACCCAAAATGCTCCGTGCGCGACTGGCATATTTTAGACCCTCCAGTCATTAAGTCCTCGGCACGGAACTACTCCTTGACTTAGGGTCTCCTACTTTCAGTCGCCTCCTACGACATGGCAGCAGGACTCCAGTGGCTCAATTCTAGGCCGGATACCACACGGCCTCTGGGCAGGTTCATCTGTACACATCGAAATTTGATAATCGAAACTCAACAAAACTTCACCGAACTACCATCAGCCGAGAGTCTCAGCAAACCCCCAGCCAACAAAAATTCGGCAAAATTAAGTGGATCGTCGGTGAAAAAATCGCTTCGTGTGGTACTGTTTGCAATATTAGGTAAAGCGAAAAATTAAACAATTTAGAATTCTAAATATTTGCAGTTATCATTTTTATTTCTACAAGGAATATATTAAGATGGTAATTGTTTACTTTAGCTACTTTTCCCCCTGTAAGTGGAAAACATGTTTTGCCTTTCTCAATAGAAAGGTATTGCAATTGCTCTGAAAACCGACTTTTAACGGAGGGCCGAGTGACATACCATTCGATTCAGTTCGTCGAGTTCGGCAAATGTCTGTGTGTGTATGTATGTATATGTGTGTGTATGTGCGTCTGTGTGTGTATGTGACCAAAAATGTCACTCATTTTTCTCAGAGATGGCTGAATTTGATTTTGACAAACATGGTCTCAAATAAAAGGTTCAACGTTCTAATCTAAGAGAAGACAATCGCGTAGCTAATTTCAATATCAATTCTTCAAAAGGGCTAATGAGATTTTTGTAAACAAACTTATTTCGCTCATTACACCGCTGTCGAGTCGAAATTAATGAAAGATACACATGAATCAACATCTTTACCCTTGGTAGAATCAATTTCAAATGTCTTTTGGGTTGAAAATATAACAAATTAAGAGAAATCAGCAAAACAAAAGTTTGTTTACAAATCTTATTAGCCCTATTCTAATGTTGATATGGATTTGATCCAGTCCTAACCTCAATATTGAACCAGCTTCTGATTGGTCATTTTGCCAGTCATGAGCGTTCTTTATATTTACAATCGTGATGGAAAACAGTGCTGCTAAATTTATTCTGGCTATTTTTCATACACATCAACATTTCGTGCAAATTAAATAAAAGACCTGAATGACGATATAGTTACGTGTATTGTTAAGAGAGACATGAATAAATATTTAATTTAATTTTTAAATGCAGCTAGCATTGTAAATTCTTGGTAGAGGTGCGATCTTTTAGGTACAATTATTTTCGGCAATTGTAAGAAGCATTCAAAGGGAATCTGGCAACGATGAACGCTTGTTGTCTTCAGATTTACGGCAGGGCCAAGTCGAGAAAATTAAGAAGAGCAAGAAGCCTGTTGTCGTCTCTTCTCTTAGGTTCTAATAGGCTGCTGTTGAATTTCTAATGGACTTCCGGTTCCGGAATTACAGGGTGATGAGTACGAACACGCAGACAATGTCGATTTTAATAAATTCTGCAATGAATGTATAAAGGTGAAAATTTTTCCAAAATATGACCACAACTGCTTCGATTTGTAGTATTAGGTCACTAACATCCATTCAAAGTCTATTTGGCCACATTGGCCACCATCATCGGTTCCGGAAGCCCCTGCGGAAGTACCTAAATTCAGAATAAAAGTCACATTGGTTTCTCAGAGATGGCTAGACCGATTCGACTAAACTTGGTTTCAAATGAAAGGTATTGCATCCTCGTAAATGGCTATTTAATTTCATCCCGATCCGACTTCCGGTTCCGGAGTTACAGGTTGTTGCGTGCGATCACATAGCAAATTGTGATTCAAACCGATACTCCGATGAAAGCAAAAAAGGTAAAAATTTCGCTAAAATGTCTCTCAAACAACTTAAATTTGCTGTTCTAGGTCACGGAGCGGCCATCTTTCAAAATCTACTCAAAATTTTTTCGAAACATCAGTTTCCCGGAAATGGTTGGGCCGATTTTCACAAACTTAGTCCCAAATGATAGCTATAATATCCCCACAGATGTCTATAAAATTTCGTACGGATCGCTTATATGGGTCCAGAAATATAGACTAAACCGTCCCGTAACATATGAAATTCCCATATAAGCCGGAACTCAATTTTTTTTCAAAGGGGGGACCCCATGAAATTTCAGAAATCGAATTCGTATTTTTGATGCCAAACATCTTTAAAATGCATGAAACGTCGAGATTTTATGTTACCTCGAAAAAATTTTTTTTTTGTGAAAATCGACTTTTTGGGACTTTTCCGATTTCGCACCTTTTTTCAGTTCAATATTACCGTGGCTGTTTTTTCTTTTTCAAAATTTTAGAACTCGAATAATGATTTATTTTCCTGTATATAGTTGTCATGTGATGTATAATAATAAAATGTAATATATGCATTTAAAAGCTTTTAATGAATATAAACAACGCACACATTCTCGTGATTCATGATTGAGAAAGGCACAATTGCACCGCTAGGTGGATTAAAATAGGTTTTTCTTTCGTGAATATGCTAGTTTAGTGTTGTAAATTCATAAAAAAGAGACGGAAAGCGAAAATTTTTAATAATTCATTAATTAGCTTTAAAGTAAGTTGTACCTAATAACTTTGTTCTTAGGGTTATTGTGCTCCCGAAAGTAAGGTTTTTGGCGAAGCTAGTTTAATATGGCTATGCCGCATTGCCGTAGTCCTCGTACTCGTCATCGGAAACGTAAGCGAACCTGTGATCCACTCATTTGCCCGGTATACTCAAACATAGGGGCTGTCCCTAGTTTAAAAATCGATGACATCAGGCATTAACAATGTTTTATTTAGTATCAATAGGATTGTATTTATCGGCAAAAATTAAATTATTGTCACTGCCTAATGTGGCTACGCCACATCGTTTCAATTGGGTGCTTAAACTAGGGATAGCTCCTATGTTTGAGTATATCGGGCAGGAATCAGGAATCAGAATATATTGGCTCAAATGGCACGTTCCCCGGACATAGTCGGGGATTTGTGCCTTGCCGTGTGTTTTCATCATTTCCTGAGCGGAAGGAAAGGACAAGGAGGTGTGGGGAAGTAGAATTGGAAGGGTGGGAAAAATAACAACACAAAACAAAAATAAACAACAGGTAAGTTAAACTCACAAGTAGTTCAACTTGCCTGCGAATAAGCCTAAAGCTCTTTACCACATTGGATAAGAAACTTTAGTATGTCTCTGAGTTTCAGTCGACCAAACATGGTTTCGTCTATATAAGGACGGCTGAAGACTCGAAATCGCAATTGCGCTACCGCTGGACAGTTGCATATCAGATGATATGAGGTTCCGTAGTCGGATTCACAAAGATCACATGAAAAGACTCAGCGCGCTGAATAGTTGCCATGTGATAATTGAGTTTGCAGTGGCCGGTTAAAGCCCTGGTCAGCATGCCGCAGTGGAGCTTCGAAAAATGTAAGAGATTTTTCGAAACCACTGGGCATGGTTGTTCTAGAAACGCCTTTGTTTGGCGACACGTTTGTAGATTTCTCCAATAATTTCGGTGCTCGGACGAAGCCCAGGACCGTATTTTTTCCCTTATCCAACTTGTCGAAATTGGCAGCGCGGGCTCAGGACCAACGAAGTCAATCGCTGAACCTGCCCTGGCCAATTCGTCAGCCCATTCATTTCCAGTAATACCGCAATGTCCGGGCACCCAGACAAGGTAGATAGTGTTGACAATGCTTAGTTCTTCGATTTGGGTTCGGCACGCGATCACTAGCTTGGACCGGGATTTGTCTGAGCTAAGAGCCTTGATTGCAGCCTGACTATCGGAGCAGAAGTTTATAACTCTGCCGGACAAACTCAGTTGAAGGGCCGATTGCACCCCGCACATAATCGCAAAGATTTCTGCTTGGAATACAGTACAGTATCTACCTAGTGAGTGAGATTGTTCCAATTTCATTTCACGACAGTAGACACCAGCACCAGCACGTCCCTCCATCAGAGAACCGTCAGTGTAACAAACCACTTGCGTTTGTTGTTGTCTTTCCATAAAGCCAGACAACCACTCCTCTCGAGAGGGAATCTTCACATGAAATGTCCTGTAAGGAAAACTACAAGTGAGTGTAATATCGCTGGGAGCAAGAATATCTTCACCCCATGTAACCATTTGTGACCACAATCGTGTATGACTGGTAGCAAGATCAACATGATTACTGTTCCAAAGCCCAGTAACCTGCAGTCTGTATGCACATGATAGTGCTTCTTGTTTTAAGTGTATGTGTAATGGTTTGATATTTAGAAGTGCCTCAAGAGCAGCAGTCGGAGTCGTGGTGAAAGCACCAGTCAACGCCATGAGCGCCATTCTTTGCAGATGGTTTAGCTTTGACTGGACTGTCACCACCTCTCCCCTCTGCCACCACACAAGGCATCCGTATGACAGTATTAGACGTACAATTGTCGTGTAAATCCAATAGATGTATTTAGGTTTGAGACCCCAGGTCTTTCCAAAAGTTCGTCTGCACTGCCCGAAGGCCATGCACGCTTTCTTGACTCTGAACTCAATGTGAGCAGACCAATTCAATTTGGAATCCAATATGACTCCAACGTATTTGACTTGATCTGCGCACAGTAGCTCAGAATCAAAGAACTGCAAGGGACGAACCCCGGTTGTTATTCGCTTCTTCGTGAAAAGAACCATTGAAGTTTTGCTTGGGTTAACTGATAGTTTAACTTGTCGACACCACTGTTCGACAGCGCTTAATGCCTGTTGCATTAAGTCAAAGATTGTTCCGATGCAAAATCCAGTAATTTGTATTTGGTAATCGTCAGCAAACCCGTAGGTCGGAAATCCAAGCTCATTGAGTTTCTTTAACAAGCCGTCAGCTACTAAGTTCTATAACAAAGGTGACAGAACGCCGCCCTGAGGACAACCGCAAATACTCAACTTCCGTATCTCAGCCTGTCGCAGTGACGAGCAAAGTATGCGTATAAGTAAGCATTGCGTTTATCCAACCTGAGATACATGCAGGTATCCCATGACCGCGCGTCGCTTCCAGAATAGACTGGAAGGACACATTGTCAAAAGCACCCTCAATATCTAGGAATACACCCAAGCTAGATTGCTTGAGCGAGAAGGCTTTCTCAATGTTGTAAACAACATCGTGAAGCAGAGTTATTGTGGATTTCCCACACTGATATGCATGTTGCATTTTGTGCAGTGGATATTCAACTAAACTAACGTTCCTGATGTGATGATCGATTATCCGTTCCAAAGCTTTCAGAAGAAAAGAACTTAAGCTGATAGGCCTAAAACTCTTGGCTTCTTCATAGCTTGAGCGCCCCCCTTTGGGAATAAATCTAACAGTTATTTCTCGCCATGCTTTCGGGATATACCCGGTAGCAAGACTAAAAAGCAAAATCTTTTTCAAGACATGTTTAAGAATATCAAATCCCTTTTGCAGTATCACGGGAAGTATTCCATCTTTTCCGGGTGATTTGTATGGAGCAAAGCTGTCAACTGCCCACTTGATCGATTCAGTGGAAACCAATGTGCGTGCTAACGCCCACGAGTCCGAATCACCAGAATGAGATCTGTGAACATTGTTCAACTCCGGATCGATACAACCTGGAAAGTGTGTGTCGAAGAGACAATTAAGAACACCTTTTTCGTCCGTCACATAAACACCATCTCTGGTTTTCAAGGAGTTCATCTGAAAATCATTCGATTTGGAGAGAATTTTATTTAATCTGCTAGCCTCGTTCAGACTAGAGACATTAGTGCATAGGCTTTGCCAGCCAGCCCGTTCTGCAGATCTAAGACATTTCTTATATGCACTACGAGCTGACCTAAAAGCCCTGGAGTCATCACGCTGACGCCGGTTCCAAGCTCTTCTCATAACTTTCTTCATTCTTTCAAGCTCAGCCCTCCACCAAGGGGTTCCCCTAGTCGATTTAACAGTACGAAGTGGACAAGCTTCTTCGTAGGATGCTAATATGAATGAGTTTGTCGTATCCACGACGTCATCTAAGTCGTCTAATTGACTAATTGTTGGAAAATATCCATGAAATTTAGTCGCCAAGTTTTCCAAAAAGAGGTCCCAGTTTGTAGATTTAGGATTACGATATGTCACCACATTGAAGGTGACATCAAAATGATCGAAAAATATATATTTATGATCGGATAGAGACGGTTCAGTTTCATTTGGAACCTGCCAATTTCCCAGTTCATGCAAAATTCTATCAGAGCAAAGTGTTATGTCTAACACCTCCTCCCTCCCAGACCTCGCAAAAGTTGGTCGGTTTCCCACATTCAGAATATGGAGATTTGTACTACTTATGTACTCCATCAGTTCAGAGCCTCTCAGATTGATGTCTGAGCTGCCCCAAATGATGTGATGAGCATTCGCATCACTGCCGATAATGAGCGGAAGCCCATTTCTGCTACAATATGCTACAACGCTTTTGAAATCATCAGAAGGAGATGATTCGTTATGCGGTAGGTATGCTGAACAATATATATATTTTTTGTCTACGTTTCCGACAGTCAATGTAACTGTGACAACACAGATATCGCGAGTTGTGAGCTCCGATATGAGACACGCGTCAATAGCCTTATTTGCAAGAATGCAAGCACGAGGCATTTCACGTGGGTTAGTCATGCCTGTCTTGTTGTAAGCAATGAAGGCAGTGTTAAGTAACTTTCCAAAATAGAAGTTTCCTTTATGGAAATACGGTTCTTGAACCAATGCTATGGAAGCTTTACCTTCCTGCATGAGTCGAGATAAATTCATAGTTGCTGTACGTTTATGTTGGAGATTGACTTGTGCTATTCTAACCATTGTTGATTAGAGAACTGTACATTTCATCTCCAACACAAATTGCACAACAACTAGAGGACACCAAGCGAGTTGGGATGTTAACGCATTTAGCGAGCCATATCAGGTTTAAATGGGACATGATCATTTGATTCCCACGATTTGCGAAGAAAATAATGGTCCACTGTGTCAGAGATTCGCATAACACAGTAAGGGCAAAACCCAAAATGCTCCGTGCGCGACTGGCATATTTTAGACCCTCCAGTCATTAAGTCCTCGGCACGGAACTACTCCTTGACTTAGGGTCTCCTACTTTCAGTCGCCTCCTACGACATGGCAGCAGGACTCCAGTGGCTCAATTCTAGGCCGGATACCACACGGCCTCTGGGCAGGTTCATCTGTACACATCGAAATTTGATAATCGAAACTCAACAAAACTTCACCGAACTACCATCAGCCGAGAGTCTCAGCAAACCCCCAGCCAACAAAAATTCGGCAAAATTAAGTGGATCATCGGTGAAAAAATCGGTGTGTAGAGTGAACGTTCCGCTGCGTAATGCAGTATACTGGGGAGTTCGCCCGACTCTTCCCAGGCTCCGTTCGCCATTGAGAATGTTTTAAACACCCTCAACAATTTTACCCATAGCACGGGTCGCATGACACTATGGAATTGGGGTTCCCTGTTTGGTAGATTTTTACCACTGAAACAGGTAGTCCGTAGTGTAATTCTTAGCCGGTTGAAACAACCACTACCGACACTGCACGACTTATCTAGGCTGTTCGGTGAAAGAAGCTGACATTGAAGAACAGCTTCCATATTTAGATGGGCGAACAGCCGCAGAAGGAAGGAAGGAAGGAAGGATAACGGGAGGAGAGGGATTTGGGCTAAGCGCTTATTTAAAGGCGGCGCAGGCTCGCCTTGTCAGGGCTGCTTTAGGGCATGTGGTATTTAGGCCTAGAACGTATAGGGCCCACTACCTCGTCCTACCACACCCGCAGTCAGCCCCCGCTGCTGGTTCGGGTCGCGAATCACAACTAGTTGCTATCGCGATTAAGCATTATCCACCACCTATGACCCGCCCGGTTGCTTGCAGCTCAGCTTCCCACGTAGCGTTCCTCCACCACCCTTTGTTCTTAGGGTTATTGTGCTCCCGAAAGTAAGGTTTTTGGCGAAGCTAGTTTAATATGGCTATGCCGCATTGCCGTAGTCCTCGTACTCGTCATCGGAAACGTAAGCGAACCTGTGATCCACTCATTTGCCCGGTATACTCAAACATAGGGGCTGTCCCTAGTTTAAAAATCGATGTGGCGTAGCCACATCAGGCATTAACAATGTTTTATTTAGTATCAATAGGATTGTATTTATCGGCAAAAATTAAATTATTGTCACTGCCTAATGTGGCTACGCCACATCGTTTCAATTGGGTGCTTAAACTAGGGATAGCTCCTATGTTTGAGTATATCGGGCAAGCGAGTGGATCACAGGTTCGCTTGCGTTTCTGATGACAAGTACAAGGAAGGCTCGTCCAGCGTCCGACTCGGCTATGCGGCATAGCCGCATTAAACAAGCTTCGCCAAAAACATTATTTTCGGGAGCACAATAACTTTATATACAAGGTTAGTAGGTAGAACTTATTTTAGTCTCATTAATGAATTATTAAAAAATTTCGCTTTCCGCCTCTTTTTTATGAATCTACAACACTAAACTAGCATATTCACGAAAGAAAAACATGTTTTCCACTTACATGGGGAAAAGTAGCTAAAGTAAACATTTACCCTTAAAATTATGTCAATCATCGATTAATGCTGTGAACCATTTGGTGAAATTTTTAACTTTTAGTTAAAATCTGACACTTCGAAAGTTATTTGCAAAATAACCCTACTCTGAAGCATAGTTAAAATTGACAGAGCGATAGTTAAATTTGACAGAAAAAGGTGGACATTTTCAGTACCTAATTGAGGTTGTCAATATTTTTCAATATAAAATTAAGGGATAACGATGGAAACGATAACGTGTTGTGTTAAGATTTGTTTGTGTTATTTCATGATGTGGATGTTTACTTTTCGAGGCTATGACTGTCATAAGAAAAAAACTAATTTTAAAATATCGTCAAATGTTCACACCTCTACCAACTTGTGATCATCGCAGCTGTCAATTCTAAATAACTATCCAGCTATTCATATGTCAACTTTTAAAATGGTTCGCTCTCTCGGTTAAATTTTTCCATTGAAGAGAAAATAACTTTCGAACTGTCAAATTATAACTAAAGGTTAAAAAAAATCGCCAAATGGTTTACAGCCTATGTTTCCATTTTCCACCATTACTGTCTCAACATGCTACCACAACCCACGTCCAGGTCCATATCTCTTCAAGTAGGGGAATTGTGGGAAAAACACGACACCCCACAACTTTTCCTAGAAATCAATTTTTATTCATTCCATAATGACACTTTATTATTAGTACGTTTATGTAGAGCATTTGGTAATTGTTCCGAATCTCGGCTTTTTCGAAAAGAGGGTTAATTTCTTTTGGAAATGGTTCTAAATGGCCTATTTTATAACAAGCAATGAAAAATATTTGGGGGGAAAAGCTTTAAAATAGTTTAAACTGGAAAAATAAGTTGTTCCCACTTACCTAGGGTTACCAAATGGGCTAAAAGCGAAATAAGGACATCTTGAACTTTGACCTAGACTAACAAATTTTACTCATCTTTGACTAAAATGTATTTGGTTGAGTGGTGTTAAGAAAAGATTTCCAATATTTTTTTTAGAACAGCACTTTTTTGTTCTTCTGGGGTCCTAAGAAACTATGCAGAATATTAGGTCGTGGCAACTCGTGTTACATTTGAAATTTGTATGGATATTAGTACGAGAAATCCTATTTTTTTCATTTTCATTTCCAAAGTTTTTACTTAAGTACAGAACTTATCGATTAAAGTCCATGAAGTAACTAAGAAATTTGCCGACTGTGCTAGAGAGTGATAGCTGTTTAAAATTCGATGGTTCGAATTATAGGACAAATCTTTTTTTGTTCTGTCAGCGCTCAACAAAAGGAGAAACATGTAAAGTATTTGCAACTTTTCTTTAAGCAATAAAATTAATCAATGTGAATTTGAAATTGAATCATTAATCTGAACATAACAAATCAAAAGACTATAAGGAAGTGAACAACTAAAATGGCGAGTGAAATGTTTCATTCGCTTGAGTGAATTTAATCTAATTGATTTCAAATATAACATGGATTGAGATTAAAACTAAGGACATTTGAAGTAAAATTAAGGACGCTTTCCAAATCATCGAAATTAAGGACATGTCCTTTAAAATAAGGACGGTTGGTAACCCTACACTTACCTTACTAACAATGGCATTGCTCATGAGAAAGTGACGTTAAGGGTGAAGGTAGTGTGATGCGGCTTTGCCGCATAGTCGAATCCAAGGATTCGAAGCGGCGCAAAGCCGCTGAGAAACCGACGGACGAGGTGGTTTTGATCTTGCTATCGAAGGGTGCAATCAAACCTGTAATCCACTCGTTTGCCCGGTATACTCAAACATAGGGGCTATCCCTAGTTTAGACAGCACTTGAATGAAGCGATGTGGCGTAGCCACATTCGGCACTGACAACATTTTATTTTTGTAAATGAATATTATCCTATTGTTACTAAATAAAACATTGTTAATGCCTAATGTGGCTACGCCACATCGCTTTTTGTCATGCTGTCCGACTTCGCTGATGATCAGTAGTATTGAAGCTGTATTTGGATAAAAAGTGCTAAACTATCCGGATTATAATGAGAATGATCTTAGAAACTACTATTTAGAAGAATGGGATAAAGTTTAAGTTGAATACACACAAAAACTAGTGGTCAGCATACCAATACGATTGAGAACTGTAATTGCAAACAAAAGCTACCACATTGAATATTTATTATAGAAATTTCAATTGATTTTTTAAAAACAATATGTGTGCTGTACGAATATGAGACTGAGTGTATATATACTATCTTTAGAATTATGATTATTTTTGCAAAAATGAACATTTCTATTACAAAGCGAATTTTTGTATCTTCCCTATGCTGTCTAGTAAATTGTTTCTACATAAATAAAATGTCTTGTTAACTATTTTTTTACTTGTAAAATGCATATAGCCATTCCGCATAGCGGCGTACGAAAATGAGATTGTGTCACTGTATGGCCATAAAAGTAATTTTTTGCGACTTTTGAACAGGAGTAGGGTGGGTTCCCCTATAGCTGAGGTGTACCAATAGTTGCAGTAGTGGGTTATACCCCTGTCAAAAAACCTATTTTAATCCACCTAGCGGTGCAATTGTGCCTTTCTCAATCATGAATCAAGAGAATGTGTGCGTTGTTTATATTCATTAAAAGCTTTTAAATGCATATATTACATTTTATTATTATCACATGACAACTATATACAGGAAAATAAATCATTATTCGAGTTCTAAAATTTTGAAAAAGAAAAAACAGCCACGGTAATATTGAACTGAAAAAGGTGCAAAATCAGGAAAGTCCCAAAAAGTCGATTTTTATAAAAAAAAAATTTTCGAGATAACATAAAATCTCGACGTTTCATGCATTTTAAAGATGTTTGGCATCAAAAATACGAATTCGATTTCTGAAATTTCATGAGGTCCCCCCTTTGGAAAAAAATTTGAGTTCCGGCTTAGGGTAACGAGGGTATTTTGGACCAGTACCATATTTTGGACCACTTGACGATGATTTGTACATTTTTCCATTCAAAGCTCATAACAAATTGAAATATTGCTAATGTAACACTGAAATTATCATGTTAGAAAGCAACTCCCGTTATATTCTGAGCAAATTGGTTTAATAGGAAGCATTGAATTGAAAATTTTTGATCGTGTTTTCACATTTCAGCTGATCTTGTCCAAAATCAAGAGGAGGTGGTATTGTTGTAACCAACATCGAAGAGTTATTATTTCTAAAGTATATACATTTCAATCATTCAAATAACGTTATCACAGACAAACAGACGTAACACGAGATGAATTTTCATCGCCCACAGAAAAAACGGTCGATTTAAATTATGAAAAATGCGCCATCTCACCGAGCGTGGCGCTAGTGAAGCGATTTTGACACATAGCCATAATGCGTCACTTCGCACCACCCGAAAATCAAGATGAAGGGAAAGAAAGGTGGGAACATTCGTCACTTTTAAGTGTATTACTTTTATACATGTAAAATTAAACATGACGTCCGCGACCCTGGAAATAAGCATAAAGAGCCGAATGGGAAAAGGTCGAGCTTCACCTCGGATATTCTGATTCGAACACTTAGGGACAGATAAAAATCTCTAGTCTTCCGATAAAAATAATTGTATCGTCATTTGTTTGTTTTTCTTCATATCCTTTTGTTTAATCGGTTTTTTCGAAGAAAAATGACAACTGTACTTATACATAGAAAAATTGGGTACCGCTATTTTCATTTTATGCAAACTATCGACACTGAATCCCTCTAAATAACAACTTGCCATCTCTATCGATTCCAATCGAACACGAGACCTGTCAATGGCCCTCGTTCAAGAAGGATTCGAAGTGATTTTTAGGATTTGGTGCTTCTGACAGGTCTCTTGCTCGATTGGAATGGCACTGACAAATAAACAAACGATAGAGATGGCGAGTCTTTCTCTAAAGGCGTTTAGCATCTTTAATGCAAACCAAAACTAACAAAATAATCCGCAAACGTAAAATGTATTCCTGTCCATGTGTCCACGGCATGAATTGTTAAAAATCATTGCATACCGGTCGGTGACGGTAAAAAAGCGACGAAAAAGAGTAAACAGAGACAAGAATCAGCCAAAGAAGGACTAGAATTGATTACTTCGCACGAAAAGAAAAATAATGTTGGTGTTGCTTAATTTTCCGTAACAATAAATGGTTATGTTGAGTTTTAAAAATGCAGTCGTTACTCTACATTCTTTAAATCTGCTAATTATAATCATTATCCCATCTTGCATTTGACAAGTGGTGTGGGCATTGTTGCCAGGATTTCGGATGAAAAAAATTTATTTGCTATGGTTGCCAGAAACCCATTTTGTGCAATGTGTTCAACAGATGTCGCTAGTATACCGTGGGCGATGATTTTTTTAGAATTTTCTTCAAGCTGTTACGTCTGTTTGTCTGTGACGTTATTATGCTTATAAAATACATAAGATATCGATTTTAGGTTGAAAAAAGTAATCAGATGTATTGAAATTGTTATTTTAAGTATGTCCGAAATATGTGAGCTATTTCCAAACGATAACATATTATCGCCATGCTCCCAATTAACTCTGACACCTCGTTGCATATCTACTCTGCATTTAAAAAAAGTTCTCTTTTTGTTCCCAGAAAAGCACTTCTTACCCAATCATGTACAAATTCATCATACAAAGAAAGATATGTGAACATTTGGATGGTCCAAAATATGTTTCGAGATCGGTCCAAAATATGTTTGCAGCAATGGCACAAAGGAAAGTCAATGGTCCAAAATGTGCTTTGTTTACGGTCCAAAATAAAATTCGCTGGTCCAAAATAACAAAAATGCGCGTTCACTATTTATCATTTTTCCAAAGTATTTACGTTTATTTGACTATATAGAATACAACATATCCAAAAAATGATAAGGCCGTACATATTAGCCTATTGAATGATCCAGAATAAATAGCCAAACCGTATTTTTTCAGATTTTTTTCTCATGACTTCCTAAAGCGGTCCAAAATACCCCTGTTACCCTATATGGGAATTTCATATGTGACCGGACGGTTTAGTCTATATTTCCGGAACCATATAAGCGATCCGTACGAAATTTTATAGATATCTATGGGGATATTATAGCTATCATTTGGGACTATATTTGTGAAAATTGGCCCAACCATTTCCGGGAAACTGATGTGAGTTCGTAAATTTTGAAAGATGGCCGCTTTTCCCGGGCACTTCCGGAACCGTCTATGGTGGTTAATGTAGTCAACGAAAGTTTGGTTGGCCGTCGGTGGCCTAGAACAGCAAATTTAAGTTGTTTGAGAGACATTTTAGCGAAATTTTCACCTTTTTTGCTTTCATCGGTTTGAATCACAATTTGCTATGTGATCGCACGCCACAACTTGTAACTCCGGAACCGGAAGTCGGATCGGGATGAAATTAAATAGCCATTTACGGGGACGCAATACCTTTCATTTGAGGCCAAGTTTAGTCGAATCGGTCTAGCCATCTCCGAGAAACCGATGTGACTGTTATTCTGAATTTAGATACTTCCGCCGGGGCTTCCGGAACCGAGGATGGTGGCCAATGTGGCCAAATAGACTTTGAATGGATGTTAGTGACCTAATACTACAAATCGAAGCAGTTGTGGTCATATTTTGGAAAAATTTTCACCTTTATACATTCATTGCAGAATTTATTAAAATCGACATTTTCTGCGTGTTCGTACTTATCACCCTGTAATTCCGGAACCGGAAGTCGGATCCATTAGAAATTCAATAGCAGCCTATGGGAACGTTGCACCTTTCATTTGAGACTAAGTTTGTCAAAATCGGTTCAGCCATCTCTGAGAAAAATGAGTGACATTTTTGGTCACATACACACACATACACACACATACATACATACACACATACATACACACACAGACATTTGCCGAACTCGACGAACTGAATCGAATGGTATATGTCACTCGGGCCTCCGTTAAAAAGTCGGTTTTCAGAGCAATTGCAATACCTTTCTATTGAGAAAGGCAAAAATGCGGACGAACATGGTCAGGCGATTTAAAAAGTTTGACTCAACTCGCCTGTACTAATTGCTCCTAGGAACAAATGCAATTTGCGAATGCGATTTAAAGGCAATTTGAATACTTAGACAAATTTTCTGGCGGCTGAAATGGACTTGGTTGTTTTTTGCGTTTTTCAAACATGGCGGTTCATGTTTGGCTTAATCTTAAAATTGTTTTTTTAACAATTGGCGTGTTCTCGCTTGTATTTTGTTTGTCTAGTGCACTTCATTTAGCCAACGAATGTGGGAAATTGTGAAATCGTATAGTGGAACAAGATCTCTAACCTAAAGTCTTAATGAAAGTCAGATTGTGGTAAGTTTTGGTGTGCAATACCAATTTCACCATTGATTCTTCCTATAGTTTGGTGGTGATTACCTAGTGTACTGATAAGTTTATGTGAGTAGATAATGAATCCGAAAATGAGTATTATTTGTAATTTTCATATTAGGCAGTTAAAGGCGATTAAATGGTGCGTTCCTTGGGCTATTAAAGGGCGATTACATTTCGAAGACATGTATGAGCCAAATAGTTGCAAATGGATGTAATTTCAGAATAATTAAATTGCAAATAAAACTAAATTTCTTACTCGTTTCATTCATATTTTGGCAGTGGTAAGCTTTTTCCGAGAAGAAAATGAAATTTTTGTTGTAAGCTAGGACTCACTTGCGGGTGAAAAAAGCAAACTGTATCACTTTGCCAGTTCATGAGCTGAATCATAGATGTCGCACGACTAATTTTGGTTTTGCCGCAAATTGCCAATCGAAGATTTCTAGAGAAAATTTTCAATAGGACGTACGTAACATTGAGAGCCTCTCTTTGTTTACTTTCTCTTTCGTTTATTACGACGTCATTACAACACTTTGCACTAATTTTCCAGTACATGGAGGTTCAGAACCAAACTAAAAAAAACCTGTTTTAATCCACCTAGAGGTGCAATTGTGCCTTTCTCATTTCTCCAAACTATGATTTAATACCTGGTTCGTACAATATAACATTATAGAAATGTCTTACACTTGGTAAGTATATATAAGAGCACCTTTTTGCATTCATCGCGATATCGGTATGAATCGGAGTTTTCTATGTGATCGCACTCCGCCACCTGTAACTCCGGAGCCGGAAGTCGGATGGAGATGGAATTTAATATCAGTTTCCGGGGACGCAACACCTTTCATTTGAGACTAAGTTGATCAAATCGGTCTAGCCATTTTCGAGAAACCAATTTAACCGTTATTCTGAATTTGTATGCTTCCAGATCCGTCGATGGTGGCCAGTGTGGCCAAAGAAACTTTGAATGACTGTTGGTGACCTAGATCTACAAATTCAACAGTTGGTCGGCGACGCAATACTCAACTGCATATTTTGCCTTCCATTTGAGACTTGGTTTGAGAAAATCGGTTCAGTCATCACCGAAGAACCGATGTGACTTTAATTGTGGAATATGCCCGGAATTCCGGACTTTCGGAATCGTCGATAGTGGACAATATATTCAAAGAATGTTTGATTGGCAATCAGTGATCTAGATCTGCGATTAGAAGTAATTTGGTGACCATTTCAATAGTTTTTGCCTCTGAGGTATTACGATTGTACCGATTTATATGGGAAATTCCAATGCATCCTTACTAACACCCCTGTAACTCCGGAAGCACGAGGCAGAACTGAATTAAATTCAGCAGCAGTCAATGGTATTACTGTATCTTTCATTTGAAATCAAGTTTGTAAAAATCGGTAGAGAATTCGTTGGGGAATGGGTGTGATATTAGCTTAGGAACTTGGCGGGTTCCCCGGGGGCGTCGTGAACCGTCATAGGTGGCCAATGTGGTCAAAGCTGCTTTGATTGATCATTAGTGATCCAGACCCGCAAACTAGAGTAATGTTACATCAATTTTAATATGTTTTACATCATTTGAACATCATGATGGTACCAGTTTATATGGGAATTTGCTGTGTGACTGCACTCTTCAACCTGTAACTCCGGAACCGGAAGTCGGATCAACTAAAAATTCAATAGCAGCTTATGGGAGCGTTATACCTTTCAGATGAAACTAAGTTTGCGAAAATCGATTCAGCCATCTCTGAGAAAATTGTGTGAGTTTAAATGACACACACATACATACACACAGACATTTGCCGATCTCGACGAACTGAATCGAATGGTGTATGACACTCGGCCCTCCGGGCCTCGGTTAAAAAGTCGATTTTTACAGTGATTGCATAGCCTTTCTTTATATGAGAAAGGCAAAAACCAAATTTTTTTTCTACAGGCGTTATGCTCTCGGTTACATAAATGGGCGCGTCATGTATCTTGGTACATTGATAGAAAAAAGTTTCGGACTGACTTATTTATTTAATTGCACATTTGCTGAATACCGGATGACGTATCAAAACTTCTCTCGTTTGAAGCGGCAAGCACCCTCAGTGATCCATTTGCCATGACAAAGAATTATCAAACCGCCAAAGAAAAGGAAGATTTGTCTTCTTTCACAACTCTGGAGGAGATCAAAAAGTCTGTTTCGAATGTACATATTATTGTGAGTAGTAATAAATCTTATAAAATAAGTCTGCCAACCTAACATTATTTAAAATCAGAAAATTACGATTTTAATAATACTATTATAATTTACTGAAATAACTTTAACTGGACATTCGTCATACTCCAGCTTCAAATTACTGAACAATTTAGTATTTCTTTGCTCATCAGATTTATGTTATACTAATTATGGTCAAAAATTACAAGTAGCCTTTTTTATAGTAAAGAAGTAAAAAATCAAAATTTCGCCCTGTCGCAGTACTAACCATCATTTACCATTCCTCACTCGTCCCCCGTCCCCCCTATCTCTCCCCCGTCGTGTTCGTGGCAACTGTTAAGACTCACATCTACCATGCTATTTCAATATCCATTTCAAAGATGTGTCATAAGATCATCAACTAATCTGAAATATTTGTTAGTGTTTGTTGATGTTGCGATGTATTTGTACAGGTTTGAGAAGACAAACCTTTTTTTGTCCTCTGTTTTCCTATATAAATAGTTTTCCATGTTAGTATAGAACAGAGCCGGAATACTAACTTAATATTACATTGTACTTGAAAATGAAAATATTTGTAGTGCTGCTCCTGACAAAATTTGGATATTTGCAATATGACAAAGCTATAATTAATTTATGTTCAAACCCTGCTTTCCTCTGAAGATGATTAACGTGATTTTCAATTACGTTAAAATACTGGACCTGAATTCTATTCTGTACAAAAATCATTTTGTTCAAAATCATCTGTGACCAAAAAGACATCTTAATTCCACAACAAATTCCTGATTTTTAGATTTCCTGATGACTAATAAAGGCCCATCAATAAAGTAGAAACACCAGATAAGCTTAAAACACCGTCAAGAAAAGAAGAACGAAAACGAGCAAAGAATATTGGGATTTTCACAAACATTTTCTGAACCAATGGTTCTGGAATTCGTACAATTCGTTTTATTCATTTACTTCATTTACATAACTTTCTTTAAATTTTATTCTATATACTCATTTTTTCAATTCGTTCATTTAATGGATTAATTGCTTTTGTTTATTTTTTTTTTCATTTTACATATTTGACTAATTTAAAATATATGATCATTTTATTTAAATGATTTTTTTTCGTTTAGCTTTTTTATTCATTTTGTTTATTTGAGCTCATTTTATCTACTGTATTCATTTCATTCTTTCATGCATTCCGATCGCTTTGTTATCTTTTGCATCTTATTCGTATCATTCATTTAACTTATTTTATTCCCTTTTTCATGTTATGCAATTTTATCTTTTTTCCGGTCCACACATTTTATTCATTTTAATAATCTGGCTAATTTTGTTCAGTCATTCATTTTATTCATTTCATCCCGAACATTAATCAGGGAAAAAAATTTTTTTTTATTACATACATCGATAAAGCTGATTTTCGTGATTGCAACAATGTTTTTTCCCAACTCAGGAAACTCAGGAAAATTTTAAAGAAATATGTTGACAGTCTGGATTTGACACTATCAGAAGCATTTGACATATCGAATTTCACGACAAATGATGCCCTGTCAGAAAAAATTAATGCATGCTTTCCCGGTTTTCCCACAGGGTTATTTTTATTTGACATAAACACCATCCAATGAATATAGTTTTTTTTTCATTTTCAATTAATAGAAAGAAAGTTTTTTATTCATGTTATCATTTTTTTCAGCTTGTTTATTTTATTCATTCTATTCGTTTTATTGATTTTATTAACCCCATGCTTGCCCTGTTATTTATGAACACCAACGTTTTCTAACAGCTATAACATTGGGGTTAGAGAAGATTTCCTCACAAAAATAAGTAAAACTAATAACTGTGACTATTACCGTTTGTTTGAGCGCTAATATTTACATGAAATATCCGTACAACTGAAGTTATTGCAATTGTTATATATCTTCGTTGTCTTCAAATATTTTTGAAAACTGATAAATCTTATCAATTTAGATTGCTTAAGGCTACTTTTTCCCAATTGAATTATTGAAAACTTTGTAGGAGATGTGTATTAAGGATCGGTATGTAAACATTTGACCAGCTTCTAACACTGCTAATAAAGCATCTAACTTGATCAAAATAGGTTTTGCGTCTAGTCTAGTCTACACATACACAGCCAATACATGTAGGGATCCTGGAAAATTGCAGACGTTCGCCTATAATTTTTCTTGTCAATATTAATGTTTGTAGCACATATGATATGTGACACAGTCATTAAAGCGACCAGGTCAAATGTGCAGCGTACAAAATGAAGATTATTCAAAATTATTCGGCAATCAAATTATTCATCTAATGAGGAATTTCATTAACGAATCATTTTGAACCTTGAATAAGGAAGAAACGTGGACAACCGTACCGACCGTTTTAGTTTAAAGGGGGTGTTCTGGCACGAAGGGGGGAACAAATAGTGGACTGTATAACTACTATCTTCGCCCAGACTTTGCCTTCGATCACTGGCTTTCTTTTGGTAATCTTCACACACAGTACGGGTTCACTGAACTTAACTTTTAATTGCCATATAAGTTGGGAGTAGAAATTCAACCCGTGTGTACTGCTTGATAATCGATAGATAACTAACTTTATTGCTCAACATGATCGCGCTTATCTACCCGGTATCGGGTGTGCTTGGTGAGAGATATTGAGAGATGTTGAAAGCGATCTAATTTGATCTGGTTTAGGGATGCTTACGTTTACCCAACCTATCTTACTGGTTCGACCATGCCGGCCGCCTTGAAACCAGACGAGTTTCAATAGAATACTGAACTTGCTTAGTGGTTTCTATACTAACTTCAACTATTTACTTATTGTTACTAACAATGTTGTTTCAATTCACAATTTAATTCATTTTGATTGATCTTCAGATCGAAACACTGTACTGCTGCTCGATGATACCGATTCTGTACCGCCTCCTGACGGTGATGCGTAATACCACGCTTGTTCGCATGGTTATGCTGCTACTAGATGCCTGATTGTGCTGCTTCGTGATGATTGGGATGTTGCTATGCTGCTGCGTGCAGTGCTGAATACTTCTTCGTCGATAGGTTTCATAGAATACACGTTCTTTTGGATGACGTCAATTGGTCGCTGAGTTGATTCTGAATCGTTGTGTGTGGATCTGCTCCTCTGATCGGATATGGTTTTGGACATGCTGGTGCATCGGTTGATGCATATCTTCCTTCCTTCTTACTTGGCTCGTTGTAGATGCAAATTTTTAGGTGGTGATGATTTCCTCGAAAAGGACTGGATGTAGTGAACTGAATAGAAATTTGTGTAAACCGGAACAACTTTCCGACCCAGGCAATGCTGGCGCCTGAGAATTCTCCGTAGAGTGTGAACCTGGGTCGTAGTTATCCAGCTGCGTAGATGCGATTGTGGTCGAGTGACCACCCTTGTTGCCTTGCCTTAGGAATGTCGATCGATGTGATGAGCTGGCCAAGCTCATTGCCAACCGAACTGCCTAAGGTGTTGGAGGGTTTCCATGGCTTCCTCCAAGTGAAATAGTAGTGACCTTGCGAGAGCTGTTGTGCTACCAACGACAACGATGTGATTAATATGCCTTAAACCATGCGATGACCCTTTTGGTCAACGCCGACGCTTGTAGGCCGAGACGTTCACAGTGATAACTTGTAGAGACGGTTACAAACAAGTACAGACAGACCATACCGAACAAACCTTTTACCAACTGTATATTTATGCCTTCATAATGATGATACTCAGCTGACGATATCAGCCTTAGCTTAACTTTTTGATGCAGTTGCATCGATACACACTCAGCGAGTGTTTATTGGTCAGAATTTTGATTATTTACTTCGTTGTCCCGGATGGGAAGCGGACAGACCTTCGAGATTCCTCTATCGAAGCATCCGTCTTTAGTGCGTATGGTGACAACGCGAATGTTGCCATCAGAACCGCTAAATATTTTGATGACCCTACCCAAATGCCATTTCAGAGGGGGTGCGTTTTCTTCTTTAAGTAGGACCATTGAACCAATTGAGATATTATTTCGTTCTTTGGTCCACTTTGTGCGGTTGTGTAGATCAGAGAGATACTGCGTAGACCACTTCTTCCAAATCTGCTGTGTTAAACATTGGGCTCTCTGCCATATGGTCAAGCGGTTGCTTGGTACTGGGATAGCTGTTAGTGGACGCTGCACCAGGAAGTGACCAGGCGTCAATGCTTCATAATCGGCGGGGTCACTACTGACCGGCGTGAGTGGCCGGGAATTCAAAATCGCTTCTATCTGCGTCAATGCAGTAGTCATTTCATCTACCTTTAGCACTCTGATTCCGATTGTTTTCCGAAAATGGCTCTTGAAACTTTTGACCTGCGCTTCCCACAGGCCGCCGAAGTTTGGTGTGCGCGGGGGGATGAAGCGAAACTCGATGCCGTCATCGCTCGTGTCCTTGACTATAGTTTCCTGGAATTGTTGACTGTGGAAGAGTCGATGCAGCTCTGTGCGCTCACGTTTAGCTCCGACAAATGTTGTCGCATTGTCACACATTATCAGTTGAGGCTTGCCGCGCCGAGCAGCGAAACGTTTCAGCGCCGCTAGAAACGCTTGCATTGTTAGGTCCGAAACCAACTCCAAATGGACAGCCTTCACGACTAGGCAAACAAATATCGCCACATAGCATTTTACAGGACGCGCTCGTCGATTTGGATAACTAATCTGGAAAGGACCGCAGTAGTCTACTCCGACCTTCAGGAACGGTGGCGCGGGGTTGACTCTTGCCGAAGGAAGGTCTGCCATAATATGCTCAGAGGTTTGTTTCTGAAACACGGAATGCAGTCGTGAATCACCTTCCTCGCCAAACTGTGGATGTGAACTGGCCAGAACTTGCCCCGCACTGACGAGATGAGTAATTGCTGTCCCGCATGAAACAGCCTTTGGTGGTAGTACCTGACGATCATCGTTGCTAGCGGATGGCTGTGGTGTAGGATGTACGGGTGTTTTCGCTCTTGTGACATGA
Organism: Topomyia yanbarensis; assembly: GCF_030247195.1. NCBI lineage: Eukaryota > Metazoa > Arthropoda > Insecta > Diptera > Culicidae > Topomyia > Topomyia yanbarensis. Next base: position 301,160,503 of record NC_080671.1, on the reverse strand, counting down.
ATGCCTTAGCAAGCCGGCCTCCGACGCGCATCACGCCGTCGATTAGTTGAGGGTTGAGTGATATTATTGAAGACGAATCTCTCACGTGACCTTGCTTCGCAAGATCTTGCAATTCTGTTGAGAAACTTTCTTGCTGGGATAAACGAACCAAATTTAACGTAGCGTCCTCCTGTTCCTGGAGGGAAAAAAATCCAATTCTCCTGGACTGTTTATTGCTGTTGTGCTTGAACCGAAGAAGGTACGCTACGAGCCTTACTAGGTCCGGAAACGAGGATCGCAATGCAAATATCTCACTGGGAGGTAACGCTTGTGCCGGAAGTGCTACTGACGACCGTTTTTCTAACAACGATGAATCAAACTTCTCCGTGAGCACCTCTTCTGAACGTCGCCAGAAACCTTGCTCTTGAGATAACCAAATCGGACCTTCAAACCAGAGCGTTTGATACTGGAGCTGAGCCGGTGACATTCCACGGGATATCAGGTCATCAGGATTCTCGATCCCTGCTACGTGACCCCATACTCCATCTTTGGTAAGGTGCTGGATCTCCGATACCCGATTCGCTACGAAGACCTGCCAGCGAGAAGGTGACGATTCCAACCAATGCTTTACTATCATCTAATCAGTCCAGAAATACGCATCAAGCCCAGAGTGAACTTGGTTGTACTTCTCATATAAATGCCTCAGCAAGAGAGCCGAGGACAGCTCCAGCCGCGGCATTGTCATTTTCTTCTTTTTCCGCTTGAGATTTTCTATAGGGGCCACCCTCGACTTTGACATGATCAATCGAACGGAGATGGTACCGTCGGATGAGATGCAACGAAGATACAAGCAGGCACCATATGCAACTTCTGAAGCGTCACAAAAACCATGTAGCTGAACTGACAAACACTCTTTGCTAAATCCAATCCACCGGGGAATGACTAATGACTCTAACGCCATCAAATTCTGCTTGTATTCAATCTATAAATTTTGTAGCGATTCATTCAGTGGCTCGTCCCAGTCACATTTCAGCAACCACAGCTTTTGAATAAATATCTTTGCTTGCACCACCACCAGACCTACTAATCCTAGCGGGTCGAATAAGCACGCAGCGTCGGAGTGAATGCTGCGCTTAGTGATTGCCGTTGAGCTTGACCTCCATTCTGGGAAAGTGAAGCAGAATGCATCTGTACTCGTATCCCAGCGAAGCCCCAATGTCTTCACAGTTGAGGTCGACGAATCTAACTCTAATACAGAGCGTTCATCACATAGATGCCTTGGAAGGTTTGACAGAAGCGCTGTAGAATTAGAGTTCCACTTCCTTAAAATGAATCCAGCCGAGTCGGTTAGCTGCATGACCTCAGTCACCAACATTCTTGCTTCGGTCGGCTGTCGGCTCCCGATAACATATCGTCGACATAAAAATCCTCCTGTACAACTCGTGCTGCGATCGGATGTGTCGATACACTGTCTTCTCCAAGCTTCTTCAAACATCTCGTAGCTAGATATGGTGCACTGGCGGTGCCGTAGGTGACGGTTTGCAGTTCGAAAGTTTTGATCGGTTCTTCCGGCGTGTCTCGCCAAAAGATGCGTTGCAGATGCTTGTCTACCTCTTGAACCTGAACCATCCTATACATTTTAGCAACGTCAGCAATGACTGCGATGTGATGACGACGGAATCGTAGAATAGTGCTCATCAGATCGTCCTGGACAACTGGTCCCACCATCAGTGCATCATTAAGTGAGACTCCAGTCGAAGTACGGCACGATGCGTCAAAGACAACTCGGAGCTTGGTAGTTGTACTGTCGGGTCGCAATACTGCATGGTGCGGCATATAATACACAGGATCGGTGCAGCTTTGCTCCGCATTTACCTCCTTCATGTGGCCCATCAGGATGTACTCGTGGATGAATTCTTTGTACATCGCCTTCAGAGCCGAGTTGATACTGAAACTGATACTGATACTGATCTCCCAACCGTTCGATTACATGTTCTTTCCTGGGGAGAGTCACCACGAACTTGCCATTTTGATCGCGAAACGTCGTTTTGTTGAACAGATCTTCGCAAGCTGTCTCCTCAACAGAGTGAGTTCTATTCACATGGTATGTCTCCAGTTCCCAAAATTTTGCAATCATCTCCTGTAGGTCAATAGTTGAGCTGACGTAGCTTGTCGTTGTGGGTATACTATTTGACCGATTTGGAACCTTCCCTGACACTACCCAACCGAATACTGTCTCTTGTAACGTTGGACCAACTTCAGACACTTTCTGCTTTCCTTGCAACAGTAGGTCGAAGTAGAGTTCCGCTCCAATTAACATATCGATCGGACCGGGCTCCCAGAATCTTGGATCCGCCAACAACAGCTGCGCAGGAAACTTCAGCAGATCGGCCTGAACTGGCTTGAGCGGAAGTGTTGGTGAGATTCTCGGCAACACGTGGAACTGCATTTTTGCTTCATACGACGATACAGACGGGCTTCTTGGTTGAATGTTAGCCTCCACAAACTTGGTCGACATTATGCTGCTGTTACCAATTCCTTGCACCTTCAGAAAATCAGGAGTTTCGCGGCACTTTAACTTCTTGGTAAAGCTGCTGGTCATGTAACAAAACTCCGAACATGAATCCAGCAGTGTTCTGGCGAACGCAGTATTTCCCCGCTGATCTATGACTCGAACGATTGCTGTTGACATCAGCACTTGACGAACTGTTGGTTCAAAATTGGAGCGTGGGAGTTCTCGACTTTAAGGGCGGCTGTGTTTTGTTGTGTGGGGGGTTGTGGGTGAGTGTGTTGTGAGCGAGATTGGATCACGGGGTATGAAGTTGTTAGTTGTGCTTGTGCGTCTGGTTGAGTGAGTGATGTTTGTGTCTGGTTTTGCGATTTCGAACGGCTGTGGTTTTGTTGTTGTTGGTTTGTTGCTTGTGTCCGAACAGGCGGCTGTGGGACGGAGGGAGGATTAGCTTGTGGATGGGAGGGCTTAGACTGGCGAACAACATATGCTGAACTCTCGAAATGAAGCTTAGTATGATGTCGTTTACCACAGCGATTGCAACAGCCTCTAGTACAGCCTTCAGCGAAATGACCCACCGTCAAGCAGTTTCTACACAGACGCTTTTTGTTGACCTCTTCAACACGTTGAGCTATGGACATTCCTTGTAGTTTGTTGCACTTGAAAGGTAAATGAAACGATTCATCACAAAATAAGCACCGACGTTGATATTGCAACGAAGTATGCGTGACGGATAACCTTGGTCGTCTTCCTTCACCGTCGTTGGATTTATTAGGAGCAATCGACTGAAGAATCGAGTATTGGTCCCTCAGGAACTCCATCAATCTCTCATACTTGGGAACGTCCTTGGAGTTATGGTGTGACTCCCACTGTCGAAAAGTCATCGAATCCAAACGAGTGTACACCATATGTGCGAGAATAGTTGACCAATTATCTGTTTGCTCTCCAATTTTCCGTAACATAAGCAGATTCTTGTCAAATTCACTGATCAGGTGATTTAGTGACTCGCAGTTTTCTTTCCTCATCGGTTCAATAGCAAAAAGCGCATCCAGATGGGCCTTGACGATCAGTTTCTTGTTCTCGTACTTTTTCTCTAGCACCTTCCAGGCCACCTTATAGTTATCGGCCGACAGGTCAACCGAGTTTATCTCCTGAAATGCTTCGCCTGAAACCGATGATCGCAAGTATGTGAACTTGTCAATGTCTGTCAATTGTCCATTGTTGTGGATCAGACTGCGAAAAGTATCGCGAAAGCTGATTCAATCCTTGATTTTCCCATTTAATGACGGAAGTCTGAGAGTTTTACTCGGGAAACTGGCTGATCAGCAATTGCATCATCAACTGCATTTGGATGCCTAATAGGGTCGACTTTCTTCGGACGCAATGCAATCAAAGCTGACTTTATTTCGTAATATTGCTCCTCAACAACACGTATACTGCCGCTAGAAGCATAACTGTCCCATGTGCTATGGGAATCCCTATACACATGGGACAATTATGCTTCTAGCGGCAGTATAGCTTCATCGAACTCGTCTTCACGTTTCACTGCTAGCGCCTCCATTCGCAGCGCTCGGTCCTCGACGGAACTTTTCACTTCAGGTTTTTCATCCTCCTCCTCGATGACCAGTTCTATTTTTCGGCGAACGTTGTAGAATTTACGCATAGCGTTCTCCAGAGTCTCCAGCCGAACATCGATTTGGTTTTCCTGCCTATCTCTCTGGAATCTTTCGACGAAACGCGCCAAAGCCTTGATGGATCCATGCAACTGCTTTTCTTGCTTCTTGAGCTCCTTGAGCTCATCCATTTTCGCACACACTTGATAAGGATCACTTGCAAGTTTACAGTACTGCTTATAAATTCACTAAATAACTAGAATAAGTTTATGAATGTTCACCTTGATTTAGATTCAGTTTATGCACGCCACTGTCAATTATGAGATCACACCGCGGTATTGTAAACTTGGCTTTAGTATGTTTAATTTCACTTTTGCACTTTTCATTCACTATTCACTGCATTGGACGCTGGAACTGGCATTTTTCGTATCGTAATTAATCAACTCGACGTCCCACAACGCGCGATTGACAGCCGAATACCATCTGATTGACAGCCGAGAGCAAACTTGTAATGGAGAAATACAACAAACCTTCCTAAAGTCGCAATGGTGAAACCAGTTATAACTTCAAGGGAAATCAAACTCAACCGAGATCACAATTCCCGAAAAAAACGCTCAAGATCATTTTTCCAATTTTTATTGATAAATCTCGCACATAATCTCTACCCAACACATGCAACCCAAGCCACACAAACATGCACTACCCACATGCAGTATACTTAACAGAAGCAAGTTGATGACAGGATGAGGTAACCAGCAGCCTGCCGATCCGATACTCCAACAGCAGAACGAATTCACTTCCACCGACGGTTGATCCGAAACAGCATCCAACGTTTCACACGTTTTTCCCTCCGTGTGACGCTACCAGCAGAACAATTGGTAGTAGCAGCACAATGCCGCTGGATGAACGCGCCAAAACCACACGAGGATCACGACGATCAATTGTCACATGCACTATTGTTCGTCTTTTATATAGCACTGTGACCACGTTATCACACTGCCTTTCTGAGGCAACTTTATGACGCCGCCGAATCGCGGGCAACTACTGTGATCGAACAAATCACTAATTATGTTCAGAACTGTTCACTTTAATCTTCTGGTCCGGCGAATCCGGTTCGAAGGACCATGTTCTGGCACGAAGGGGGGAACAAAAAGTGGACTGTATAACTACTATCTTCGCCCAGACTTTGCCTTCGATCACTGGCTTTCTTTTGGTAATCTTCACACACAGTACGGGTTCACTGAACTTAACTTTTAATTGCCATATAAGTTGGGAGTAGAAATTCAACCCGTGTGTACTACGTGTTATCAAGCATCGATAGATAACTAAGTTTATTGCTCAACATGATCGCGCTTATCTACCCGGTATCGGGTGTGCTTGGTGAGAGATATTGAGAGATGTTGAAAGCGATCTAATTTGATCTGGTTTAGGGATGCTTACGTTTACCCAACCTATCTTACTGGTTCGACCAGGGGGTTTGATAAATCGTTGGGAGTGATTTGGCTAAAAAGGTTAATGTCACTCCTTTGGTCCTTTCTTCCTGGGATGGAACAGAGGTATTTAGACCTGTCCTGGCTAATGCGCCTAGGTTAAAGCGCCTTTACTCGCTTTGATCAAAACAGGTTTTGCATGTTTCTTTACTCCAACACTTTTAAGAAAAACTGTTTCGGAACTCAACTGCCGCTAGAAGCATAATTGTCCCATGTGTATAGGGATTCCCATAGCACATGGGACAGTTATGCTTCTAGCGGCAGTCAATATGTGCTAGAAAAATATTAGGTATGAAATTGTTAATTTTATCCATATTATTCATATTATTTGTCTTAATAATTATTTTTTTTGGATTTATTCATATTATTTATTTCATTTATTTTAATCATTTTATTAAATTGTTATTTTTTCCCAGTTCATATATCTTATTCAGCTTCTTCATTTCATTAATTCGGTTTAGTCAGTTCTTTTTATTATTAGATGACAGTTTGTTAGCTTGAAACAATTCAATTTACTCTCTAAATTTTATAACTTTTTTGATATTGTCTAATTTTCATTTGAGCTAATTTGATTTATTTATTTTATTAATTTGATATATATTAATCATGCGGTTGTACGTCATTTCGCGGAATACCATTTCCCGGTATACCATATTCCGGAAAACCATATCCCAGAATTTACAATTTCCCGGAAAACCATTTCCCGGAATGTACCATTTCCCAGAAAACCATTTCTCGGAATGTACCATTTCACGGAAAAACCATTTCCCAGAATGTTCCATTTCCCGGAAAACCATTTCCCGGAATACCATTTCCCGGAAAATAAATTAAACCACGTACCTTGCCACCACTCATTTTGATTACACTTGCTACGCAGCAAATGTCAAACAAACTACGAAATTCCCTCTATTTTAGAACTACTACTTTTTGTAGTTTGGAATTTTATTGATTTTAAATGTAAGTTAGAATAACATATCAACAATGCTTCAGATATATTTATTTTGGTATTTTTATGGATTGTGCATCTAAAAAAACCGGTTTTTCTTTTTTATACATGCATGCTTCCTTGTCGTTGTTTTTGACATGTTTTTGATTTATATGTACTTTCTATTTCTATGTAGTTTCACATTCTTTTAAGTACTCTTTCAAAATATTCTTGGTGTTTTATTGGATTTAAGTACTAGTGGTCCTAACATGCCTTCCCCATAGAAAATTTGACAGTTCATAAATTTCACAGTCGACCGACGAAAACGGGTGCTTCGAGGTCGACAGAATAATTAAACGACCAAGTTGGGTTTCGTCGGTGGACAATTTTCGTCACCGTATTAATCGCCACATTTAATCTGTGTGAATCTGGTTCCAGTTTTGAACTATCAACTAATCGATCGATTTAATTGGTTGAAATAGACCGATTTCAACAGATTTCGTCTGTCATATTTAATCGGTTGTCGCGTTGGCTGACGTCCATGTTAAACCCCCATAAGAGTCGGTGCAACAATCGACCGATCAATTGGTGGCATAGTCGGCCGATTGTGCCGACGCAAACCGATTTAGTCGGTGGGAAAATCGGGAGGATTTTCTATGGGGTTATAACTTTTTGAATTATAATTGTCATTCTATGAGCTTATTCGCCTTCTTTTGGAGATGAGTAAATCATGAAAAATATTTTTGAATTTGTCTTCTTTAAAATTTGAATACTTTTTTTGGAAATTAATAATTCATAACAATCTTCTTTGAGACTTTGCCTTTTTTAAGCATAATCTCTTTTCTGGTACTTTATTGGTTTATGAGAGCTTGTTTTTTTCTTAATATGATCAGAGAGCAAAGAAAAGGTGTCAAGCGAACCAAACAAAAACTTGGAATGCAGAAGAATGTCATCATGTTTTATTCCAGCACAGTCAATCAATATCTATAAAGCTTATCATATCTTGATTGTAAATTTTATTTATCGCGGAATAATGTGAAATAAAGAATAGAGGAGAATAGGTTAGTTTAGTTTAAAAGTTGGTAGCTCTCTCGGTGTTCCATCAATACGTAAATGGAATGACTCATACAAAAGGAAAAATATTTCTTTTTCACGGAATAAAAATGTTAAAATAATTGAACAAATCCAAGATTACTCTTCTGTAACGGCGAAAATGAAATCCTTTGATTTCGACGATAAATTTAACCCATTCCTCTGGATCTCGAAGACCATTCACGAAAAAAGTGGTTAATTGTAAACGCTCGTGATAATTAAAGATTTTAGAAACCAGAATTCTCTCTATGTAACCAGGCCACGTGTATGCAGGTTCACAAACATCTTGGAAGGTAAAAAACACATGATTCGTTGGGCTGTTTCTATAAACTCGGCTCAAAATCTCTAGTGTTCATGATATTGCCTTCTATAAAATGATAAGATTTTGAATGCTATAGAATACCATATATGTAAGTCAACATAGCTCTGGATTTGTTCTTAAAGTTCAAATTACATGTTTTCTTTAGATTTCAATAGTATAAATATTTACCGAGAAAAAGTACATTCCGGGTAATGGTATTCCGGGAAATGGTACATTCCGGGAAATAGTATTCCGGGAAATGGTACATTCCGGGAAATGATATTCTGGGAGATGGTACATTCCGGGAAATGGTTTTCCGGGAAATGGTACATTCCGGGAAATAGTTTTCTGGGAAATGACATTCCGGAAAATGGTTTTCCGGGAAATGGTAAACCGGGAATCGACATACAATCTAATCATGCTCCATTTAATGAATAACTTTTTTTGATCTTTTGCTTCATAATTATTTTAATTTTATTCGTTTTGTTATTTTTCTATAATTTATTCAGTTTATTAGAAGTGTTATGCATGCAGGACTTTAAACTGTGCTTATCTCACTTCTAGTTGCTTGCCAACATCATGTGAGTTCGGCAAACTAATGAATAATGCAACAGTTATATGTGTAAGAAATGTGTCATATCACTGATAGGTGGATTAAATCTTTTTTTTTAATTAAAAAAGATTTCTACTAATACATTTGATGTGTTTAACTTATTTTATCAAACTCGACCAACCTACCCGAGCTTTGGAGTTGGTTGGCCGATTTTTCTTTCCGCGTTTGTTTGATAATAACTTTTTCCTTGATTTTTTTTCATGAATCAAAAAATTACATATGTGCTCAAGGGTTGTATCTTCATGACAGCGAAAATCTCTTTTTCAAAAAGACCCAGAACCAGAAGGGGTACAGAAATTCCGAAAGCGAAACTCGGCCAACCAGCCCCGGTCTCCCCTACAACTTAATTTCAGCCAATCGTTGAAAATCCACCGAGAATGTTTAGTTTAGTTTAATTTAGTTCGGTTAATGTAGATAAGGAGAAAACTCGTTCACTGGGTACACGCTGTTCTGAAAATCTAACGAAAATGTCTTGGGGCACCAGCGGGTGCTCGTTCAGTGAGCCATTTGCGCGACTTCTGGAAGGTTAAGCTCGCTGTTTCATGCCCAGCGCCCGATCACAGAAAAAAAAACAATGAGCTGCAGCTGCTATACGTTATGCAGTTTCTACAAAAAAATTAAGGAATCTACTACAGCGAAAGATAACGATGTTGATAAGTTCCTCGATAATAATTAGTGGCCTAAGTTCGTGTTTTGGGAATTTCGTTTTTTTGTCTGTTATGTTACTATGTTTTATGTTTTTTTTGTCTACGCTAGACCGGCCCAAGTGATTTTAATTTTTTTATAAACAAAACTAAAAACATTGAATTTATGTTCAAAACCATCATGACATTATACTATTTAGCCTTATGAAAAGAAAATGCAAAAAAATTAATGGTCGCAAATAAAACGTAAAAACAAATTTGGTTATTTTCATTTTCCGTTATATCTCAGAACAAGTTTTTTATAGTTGGGCCGTTCTTGCACTGATCCTTTCAATTATCATAAATCATTTGATCCGTTTAATGTACAAAGATTCAAAAAATATAAAGTTCTCATTCTCATAGGATGATGAGCCTTTTTTGACCCTATTAGGGAGAGGGCCGCACTATTATCTATCTAGTATCAGTGTACTGTTTCTAAAACATCTATATAATACTTATTTAGCAGAAATGTTTCAAATTTCAGCATAAATAACAAAAAAAAATTCTCTTCTATGCATCTATTCTCACTGTACAATCCAATTTATTATTTTTATATTTTCAGGACTACACTTCCATGTTGTTGGTGAGTGTGTAGTACGTGTGAGATCGGGTCGACATGACCGCTTTTACGACAAGGAGAACTACATAGACTTCAGAATGCGTTTGTTGGGCGACAGTGAAAATCAAGGACCAACCGTTCTATCGCCGGGAATACATAGCTTTCCTTTTAAATTAGGTTTACCGGTAGATTTACCATCCACCTTCCTGGGGCGATATGGATGGGTACAATATTACTGCAAAGCGGCTTTACGCGAACCTTCCGGATTGATACACAAGAATCACCAAGTGTTCATAGTTATGAATCCTATTAACCTAAACACCGAGCAACCGTACTTAGCAGTTAGTACCTACTTGACAATTTGCATTTTGTAAGTCTATTGTTAAAGGTATCAAATATTTTTCAGGATCCATTCAAATGCAACGTCGAACATAATTTGGGAGTTACTTGTGTAGGAGGAGGCATCGTCAAATGCAAAATAATTTTGGACAGGGGAGGGTACGTACCTGGCGAATCTATAATGATCACATCGGCAGTGACTAATTCCAGTAATGTCACTATCAAAAGCACAAAAGCTGCGTTAACTGAAGTAAGAATGAAAACATCGATCCTCATCTAAAAGAATTGATTATGTTTCATATTTCTTTAAGACTATTCAATACCTTGCCCATGACAAATTGGTACAAACGGAAAAACGGGAACTAGCAGTAATCGCACGTGGAAAAATTCGACCAGGTTGTCGCGATGATTGGCAAAATGAATCGTTATACGTGCCACCGCTACCACCAACAAATCTACGAGGATGTCATTTGATTCGGATACAATATGATGTTTGTGTATGTTATTTTCTATATCATAACGACCAGAAAAATGTTGTAAAAGAACTACGTAAACATGCGATAATGTGTATTTCGCTATAATTTCAGTTTCTGATCGAGCCGAAATCGCTGGAAAAGCAAGTCAAATTGCAGCTGCCAATTACGCTTGGAACATATCCATTCAAGACCACTGAAGGAGAAGATACAAACGAATGGGCTGAAACTGTCTACAAACCGGAAACACACTATCCATCCACGCTGCCAATTTTTAGACCTTGGTTGCACGAAAAAGCTGATTTGAAATAACAATAGCACACGATATGAATCATCGTACTATTATTTCGACGTTTTAAGTGATATGTTAGGAAATAAATAGTTATGCATTTTCTAGGTGATATTCCGCAAGGCATCTAAAAGAAGTGCCATATGCACATGTATTAAGTGAACAAGCTTAGAGTATTCTATAGATATAAAAAAATAACAAAATGAATGAAGAATAAAAAACGTACAAGATGTTTCATAAATGATGGTGCTGCTTTATCCTATCTATTAGAGAAGCTTTAGTCAATTTCGATATTCCTTCAACACCTATCTGACGTAAGTAATCCCGCAGGGTTGCCACGAGAACAGACCCAGCCTGAAGAAACAAATTGAAGCATCTGTTACATATATCTGCATTCCTCTAACTGATATATTACCTTTCCATTTTTAATTGATTCCACGATCGAGGCAGGGTCTACATATGTGGCCATTCGAGGGGTCTTAGCATCTGGTGCATCTTCACTAGTTATTTTCGCACGTTTCTTCGGTGCATTGATTTCATCCTATCAAGTAGAGAAAATAAAACCTTAAGTTTTTCTAGAATAGAACAGCAGAAACATTTTTTATTTTTAATTATAGAGGTTTTAACCTTAGGGTCATTCGCCTCTTTTCGGGTTTGAGAAATCTCTTTTGGAAAAATCTCTAACCCTATGTGCGGGGTTGGGAAGCGAACCCAGGTGAGCTGCGTACAAGGCAATCGATTTACCAACTACGCTATGCTCGTCCCCCCAAACATTGGCAATAAACCAACTATTGATCAATATTTTAACGATATACACGAAAAAACACGACCACAAATCCATGAAAATATATCACAATTTGGTGAACTTATTGGTATACAAAACCCATGACCAAATTCCTGAAACTATGAGAAAATAAACCACGTATTCATGGAACTATTTGTGTTTCCAAAACACTGGTTCTCGCCACAAATATATGGTACTACATTCGCATATTTCGTTGGGTTACTGTGGGTGTTCTCTCGACATGTTTAGATCGTATGATCCTCGTTCATGATTTGGGGATGCACTGCTGTGTATAAACCAGCGGTTATCAACCTTTCTTGTACCACGAACCCCTTAGAAATCACCCTGGGTTGCTGCGGATCCCACGGATAAACATCGATTTTGTATGCTAACAAAATGTTATTTTCAGTTTGTTAGGAAACAAGACTGGAAATTTCAATATGCACTAGGAAAATACATTTTTTTTCGCGGACTCCCAGAAACAACTTCGCGGCCCCCAGGTTGAGAATCACTGGTATAAACTATAACAACTAAAAGAGTCGACAGCTGAACAATGTTCAGGACCATAGGTACGATTTTCATAATTTCTATTCAAGTTATCGTGATACACGCACGAGTAGTAATTTATGTTCATGATTTCAGTATCTTAGTTACGATTTTCGTAATTTATATACACGTTATCGTCATATTTTGTTCTTGGGCTTGCTTTCAAATTTGACACGTGGAGTGATATGACTCATGTTCAACATGTTGTTAAATAATATTTTTAATTTCATCTTTTGATGCAGAAACAAATAATTGTCTGTGTTTCAACCCTAGAGCAGATGGTACTTTCCCTTCGTTCTTTCTTAGTCCTTTTTTTGTTAGTAAGCTCATTGTGTCCACGATTTCATGGGTTATTTTTTATTATCCTTTGTACTCTACCCTTTTTTTGTTTGTTTCAGTGCATTCAGGAGTGTCCGGCGTTAGTGCACTTGTATATTTCTTTTCCTTTGTTTTTGCTTATATTCATGTGTGCATATATGTATGTGTTTCTTAGTTTCATTAAATGTTTTCGAATCTCCCAGGATAAAAGAGATATCAGCAGATCTTTCTTACTTAGCCTTCCGGTGGGTGCATTGAATAGTGCGACATTAACAAGCAGTAAATATTAGATATTTTTAGAGCTTATTCCTCAGCATTGTGGAATCGAGAAATCGAATGTTGCTTGAGGTGCCAGTATTATGTGTACATATGGTTGTAGATTCTCGATCAGCGATATACTGAGAGCTATCATCTTTTTGTTCACTCTTGATAATCCTATGCATGAGTTTTTGCACATCATTAAGCTTTAGTAAATCTTGTCCGCTTCTCCAGAGAGGAAAAAAAATAACTAAAACAATACAGAAAGGAAAAGGGTGAGTGTTACGAATAAATAAATTTATGTTGGCCACTCAGAATGGTTCAACGGAACTGAAACATGGTTAGTCATATTTTGTGATAAATACACTGCGTTTAAATATATTATATTATAGTTTAGTGACCCAAATTGTTGGCGAATTATAACTATGTAAACTGAACCGATTTTAATGACGTACATGTTTCCATTTCTAAGTCTTTGATTGATCCCTGACAGTAATTGCAATCGGCTCAGGCTTTTGTGCGTCATGCATTCACTGACTCACAATGTGCCTCGACCAACCTGATTCAACGCGTCCATTCCCCTTACTGAGCGAAAGGGCAGGGCGTTACCAGAATAAAATCTGATATCAAAATGAAAACAAAATTTGGTTGATTCGACTGCTAAAGCCTGGGAAAGCGACCATCTTTGATAACGAAAAAGGACGTTTTTCTCCATAGATTTTGCCAATCATTAAAATCAATCAGTAGTATACTACCAATGCCCCGAATGCATTGATTGATATTCATAAAGATTTTAAATAAAAGAATTTTCGAGTAAAGTACAGTAAGATTCCGTTTCTGGCACGGTCCGTTTTGACGTGCTCCCTTTTTGACACACTCCAATTTTGGTAACAAATGGGCTCCGTTTTTGGCAACATTCTTGTTGTACATAATAAGTCTTTAAAAAAAGATGGCCCGCCAAGTTAAAACAACTGTGCCTATCAAATAAACGAATTGAATAAAAAATAAAGTCTTAAAAATGTGCAATAGATAATTTTTGTATCAATTGATATCACATTTGACTTTAATTCCAAACATGGGGTCATATTAACCCTAAAGGGCGCAAATAATTTTTTATTTCTAATTTTGTAAAAATTGTCTCATAGTTTCAATACATTACTGTGATAATTTTGAGATGTTTTTCGCAAAGTTATTTTAAAACAGCGTTATGGATTTAAGAGTTAACTATATTATTGCCGCGCAAATGAGTTAATTATACAATGTCAGCAGTGCATAAGAAATGCATCACTGCTACGCGTAAGGAAGTTTGATGTTGATCTTAAAATCCCGAAAATGAAATGAAAAAAACACAGAAAAAGGGATCGCTCTCTCTATTTACCAACCTCCCGCACCTAATTTACATAAGCATGCAATATGCAGTCCGACAAGCTAGCTTTAGTTTTTCCTTCTCACTTTCTCTGCAGTTAGGATAGTAATAAAATCTTAGAAAGCGGTACAAATGTAACCGCATATTTTGTGAGCCCTTGCGGGACTGGACTAGGATTGAATAGCAAGAATCCGTATTGTGATTAAATACGTCAGTCTTGAACAGGCAGGGCCAAAAATATAAGTAATCAAATAGGAATTGCGCCCTTCTAAGACTAACAGCACCGGAGCGTGGGTAAAAGTGATTTGCTAACCGTCATCATAACACGACACCGCACCGGCGCACCATGGGCCACAAATCGATTTTTTTGGTCGAAAATCCAGAACTTATAAACCGTTAGTACTAGACTTTCAGTGTCTTTGGGACAAATTCTCTACAGTAAGTGCTTTTCATTTTAGGGGAAACAAAATTAGGGTGGCCCTCTCGATTTTTGAATTAAAAAAATTATCTCCTGAATGAAAAAAGATAGGCGAATATGATCTTCCAAAGAAATGTAGAGAAAATAATTTTGAGTAACTTTACTGAAAACGTGGAAACTCTATCTTCAGCGGTTTTTATTTTACAGCGATTTCCCTTGTTCCGTTTAGGGTGGCTCTTAAAAATTCAGTTTTTTTAATATAACTTCTTTGAAGTTGATTTCTCGTGAATGTCGACTTCTGACAAAAGTTAGCTCTTACAAATGCGCACATTTCTTCTTCAGACCAACTCATTAACTTTTATATAAACAGAGTTATTGACGATTTTATTCTCAAAATTCGACATTTTCTAAGCTAAATAACTCCGGTGGCAAAAAGTGGTAATCAATGTTATGACCATCTGATAGTACTTTAAAAACACTACAAAATAAGGGGTTCATGGTTTGTCTCCTAGCTACTGTTCAAATGAAATGCTTGCTTATAAACTCCCTCTGTTATAGAGAATGCATGCGGTATTAATCTAAATTCGTACTTAAAATATATATTTATCATACATAGTCGCCGTTCTTATATACACACATATCCGGATCTCTGATGCAAATCGGTACACTCGGAAGATGTTATTCTAAACTTGTTTCGTGGAGTGAAATTGTACATAAAACATGTGGTTTTCGGACTACGGTTTATGAAACGAATGTTTGGAGTATTTGCATGGCATACGTTTTATTCGCATGGCAAAAAAGAAATTATTATGAATATATTACAATATATTGAAAGCTCAGGTTTACCGTAAAGGAACACCTTTTGTTTAGCATTAATGATTTATTTGTCTTTTATTAATTATATTACCTCCTCTGCTTCAGCTCACTGTAATGTAGCCTAATAGTTTCGCAAAATACCATTTTTTGCCATTGGAATTTAACAAAAAAAAATCCACGTGAATGTACGTTGGGGGACAAGCTGTTCAGCTCTCATTTATAGTATTTTTTATTATTATCCAACGGATAGATTGGCAGTCTCCTCCTTCGAAGTTATTTTTCAAACGCGGCAAAAAAGCGGATAATTGCTTTGTTCCATCAAGCAGCATACGAGTAACCTTTTCGGGAACAGTACTACCTGATTATGTCGAAATAAACCGAGTTTTGTTGCCAATACGATGATTTCAAACAAAACCAATGATATGCAAGATATGTAGTAAAATGGGACATACGTTCAAAACTGCAATCAAACAAAGAAACCCCCCATAAACATTCCTAGAGTCCCGTTCCGCTGAAATCGATGCAAAGGTGAACATCAATTTCCATCTGAATGCCCTGTATACATACAGAAATTACACAAGCTTCAAAATAGAAGATCAAAATTATATAAAAAGGCATACCAACAAGCCAAAGCTTTAGCTGAAGAAAAAATTAAAGGGTTGTGTACAGGACACGACCACGGTGACATTAAAAATGTAGCTTGTTTCAAGAGCGTGCAAATGAATTTTATCTATCACACATATCGACTAACGTTCTTGTTCACTCGCCTGTTTTCATATGTTACAATTTCCTATATACCCTCCCCATCAAAACATAATTTATTGAAGGTCTTTTAACGGTAATCTATTAATTAATCAAGTATCTAACTAGGTGATTGGCATTATTTGGCTGATCCATCTAGTAAAAATAGGCTGGTCTGTCCAGAAAATATATTCAAAAGAAAAGTTCCATATTAAGAGCTGTGATGAGGAAGCCCACGCCCGCCAATGGAAATATACAGATTCTCCATGAAATATGAAATTTCATTTTCCATTTAAATTTTCAATAATGTACTAATGAACTTAAGTAAACAATCTTAAGTTTAAGTATTTCTTGATCGATTAGTGGTGGAAAAAATGAAATTATTTGATAAATTACACTGTTATGCAACCTTCGCACTACCAGTTAAAACGGATTTTTATGCTATCTTGGTGACATTTTTCTTGTTGCTAATTATTAAAACGTGTTATAACTCTGTAGTGTAAACATTGTATTATTAAACCAATTCTGCAGCGTTTTATGTTATATAGGTGTTTTATGTGGTAATAGGACTGACATAATTATATCTTCAGTACAGCGGTTTGTTTCATAATTTAAAACAGATTTATTTTAAAATTTAAATTAGTATACCCAACCGTTCTATTTGTTGTATACTTTAAAACGCAATTAGAACTGTGTTTTAAATACATAGGGTAGGACAGATATTCTGACTGGATAAACTGGGAAAAAAATTTTCAAAGTCCAGTAACGCTTAAGACATGGCTTGAATTTGAATCGAAAAAGAACACCCGCTTAAACTGCTGCTGGGACGGTAGTTCTGTTTTAAAATTTTCCTTTGTGTGCAGTACGAAACAAAAGTGTTTGAAATTAGAAAACAAAAAGTTTTGCTGGGAATGTGATTGTTTCCGATGCAATTATACTCAGATTTTTCACGCAGGGGATACAGACCGTGTAAATAAAAACCGCGTAAATTTAAAAAAAAACGCGTTAATGAAAACCGCGTAAATTTCAAAATCCACGTAAAAAAACCTGAGTGTACTCTCATATATAAAATACTACGCTGCAGAACAGTGCAATAACTACAGAAGCACGTTGTCAGATGCCTTACTGATAAAAACATATAACCGAAATATGAAACATGAAAACCAATAGGCTCTTAACCCTACGCAGCTACAAAGCACCGTAAACATGGATTAACAAGTTACAACGCACACGCATGCATAAAAATAAATATATTTTTTTTCAAACGCAACACTCTTAGCAGCACACACCGTATTGAATTAAATCCAAACCACCCCGCCCACCCACTTTGCAAATCATTCTGTGACACCGTGCTGGTAGTACCAGCCTGGTACCCGAAAAATACGCACACGGCCACCGCTGCCGAAAATACATAGCGTCTACCGCTTATTGTAGTGCCCAGACGCTGCAGCCATGATCTTACCCATTCGACATAAGAACAAAAACTGATTCAAACGGGTACGCGTCACCTCTATTTATAAACTAACCGTATATGGTTTAGTCACTTAGGTGCGAGTGTGTGCAAATGCCAACGTTACCGAAAATCGATAGCGCTTATTGCATCGCCCGGAGACGATGTTGCTCGTATGGGATAAGAGCAACAACTGATTTAAACGGACATGCGTTGCTTCTATTTATGACTTTTCGTGTTTCATTGAGCAACTAAGCTGCCCTCTCTTGACGGCTGTGTCTGAGAAATCTGCCTCACGAATGGTAATTTTCCCGTTTTTCGTGAACTTTTTAATTTTACCAATTTCCAAAAGTCTACTTTTAGTGGGGAGATATCAAATTATTACCAATATTTAAGTTAGGTGTTTCTGAATCGGTTGGTGTATGAATGATTAAAATCCATCTAGTAATATCGGAGTTATAAGCATGCAAACCTTACATAGTTTCGTTACATGGGAGATAGTTTAGATTTTAGAATGACACCTAGCCCCAGATAGTGGAGTAAGACATTTTTAATGTCAAAAACTTTATCAATGATATCAATATAAATTGCTTATTTTCGGAAGTTATTCGAGCTGTCAACTATGGGTACTTTTTTTTCTAACAATGAGTACTTCTAATCCATTTCATAATAACTCGGTGAAGTTATGCCAATGTATATATTGATGCTAATAATGAATTACTTCAAGCGAGATAACCTACTTATTAAAAACGGCAGTTTAGACTATTTAGTATTGTGCAAATATGCGATAATTCAACAATTTAGACTGCCCTGGAAGATTCAGGGATTCTGTCAACTGACAGTTTTTATGTTGATTTTAGGCTTTAGGATAGAGATTCTATCAGGATTATTATACTTTTAACCGAGGGAAATAATTGTACAATTTTGTTAAATTTAGAAAAAAAAACTATTTTCAGTATTTTTCATTCTGGGACGATTTTCATTAATGGGTATTTTTTACGCATTTTGTTGTAAGTTTTCCACGAGAAATAATAGTTAAAACGTAACCAGGTTGACGTACAAGCTCTTTACCCATTAAGTGAGTTATTCCACTTTTATTCAAAATGGGCAGTTTTCTACGCATCAGTGTAGAAATTGTTAAAACGCAGAGAAAAAAATTTACCACTGAAAAAATGCAATATATTAGATTTTTAAACTTTTTAAACTCCAAAGAAAAAATAGGCATTTATCAGAACAAATTTTTTGGACAATTTACTTCAAAAGTATTTTATTGAAACACTATTTTTTTAAAGGTCAGACCAAAACAAATGATGGAAAATGCCGTAAAATAAAAGCCGCTGATGATAGTTAAGGAATTGAGTAACAAAGTTATTCAAACATGATTATTTTTTATTTTCAGTAGGGCTTTATACTTCTATTGTTATTGTTCAGGAGAAATTATTTTCATTCCAAAAATCAAGGAGACCACCCAGTTTTTTACACCGAAATGAAGCGCACTTATGGTGAAGAAATTCTTCTGAAGACACTGAATGTCTAGCACTTACGGGATATACGAACTGGATTTTCAACAAAATATCGATTTTTGGCCCATGGAACAGAGGTAGTTTATAAGCAAACATTTCACATGAACAGTAGCTAGGAGACAAACCATGTACCCCTTATTTTGTATTGTTTTTAAAGTACTATCTGATGGTCATAACATTGGTTGCCACTTTTTGCCACCTTCGGAGTTATTTAGCTTAGAAAATTTTTTTTCAACAAAGTTACTCAAAATTGCTTTCTCTACATTTCTTTGGAAGATCATATTCTCCTATCTTTTTCATTCAGGAGATAATTTTTTTATTTCAAAAATCGAGAGGGCCACCCTAATTTTGTTTTCCCTAAAATGAAGAGCACTTATTGTAGAGAATTTGTTCCAAAAACACTGAAAGTCTAGTACTAACGGTTTATAAGTTCTGGATTTTCGACCAAAAAAATCGATTTGTGGCCCATGGTGCGGCGGTTCGTAAACAGGTTGGGAAATGGAAACTTATCGTTTCGGTTTATAGCGAGTGCGTATATTTGATAACTTCTTCCAACTGACGCCAACGTTGCTATTCGTAGAAAGGAAGCAAAGCAAAGGAAAATGTAAAAATAGGGTCTCGCGATGATTGAATTAAATAACACTTATTTAAAGTATACTGAAATTACAACAGAATTATTGAAATTAAAAGTTTATTGTTGTTTTAATGAAGATATATTTTCAAACCTTGATTCACACCAATTATTTTGTCGTTTGATGCAATGAACAGTATTTGTTTGAATTCAATAACACATATTTATGATCATGCTGTATGTTTACTGCGTGAAAGTAAAAATGAGTGCTTCGAAGCAACTTGGATTGAACTGGAAGATGTAGCATTATGTCAAGCTGTCATGATGTGTACCAGGATCAGATTGATGGGTCAAATAAAAAAACCAAAAATCTGCATGGACTGTATGAGGAAACGCTGCGAACAAATGGAACTGTGGAAAGTAAGATTCAAAATGAAAGACAATGCATGAATTTTTCTTGTGCAAAAGTCTTTAATTCATGTCCAGTAGTAAGTGGAAGATAACGACGATAATGGTTTGCCACACACTCTGTAGCGCTTGGCTCAGAAAAGAATTCCTAAAAAGAACTTGGACGGACACAGATTACACCTGTAACATCACCACCATCTAGTTTCAGGCGGTGGTTCATCATATTTTCGGGGGATAATATGGTGTTGTGGTGTATAGTGAAATGTATGAACGTGAATGCACTACCCTAATAATGTGTTGACCAAAAGCCATTGTTTTCACTGTTCCAAAACAGTAGTTTAACAATAATTTATACTACAGTCTAATATGACATTACAATACAAAATCAATAAATTTTAACCTTTCTCCATAAAATTTCAAAATTCACTCATTTTGTGAAAAAGGAGATGGCGGGGTTAGACGGGGTTGGACGGTCGTACTTAACATTATAAAAAATGCATTCAAACATTTCTTATATTGCTCATAGAAACAGTTACACGAAATGTTAATTAACTATATAATTTATTGTTGGACAATAAAATTGATTGTTGCAAGAAATTTTATTACAAATTTGCTAGAAGAATTCCACGTCGAGCAATGTAGAAATATTCTATGATTCAAGGATAATTACTTTTGTTAACTCGTTTCAATAGTTTTTGACTTACTTCGAGAATTTTATCCAAACTATTGATACATGGATGTGGATTTGACGGCTGTTTAATCTACCTATGATTATGACCTGTGTCAGGCCATGGTAAACGCCGGAGGATCCTTTGGCTCGGTCCAAATTCAAAAGAGCACATCTGAACATTACATTACATTACGCTACCTACTGTCGCTTCAGCTCATCGCATCGTAAAAAGTGATGCATTTAACAGACGAAGCTCTAATAGAATTTCAAATTGTTTGAGTTAAAAGTGTTCACCATATTAAACTCTGGTTAGGAATTTTGCACTACCCCGCAGGACCATTGTTTGAAAGCAAGATTGCGTGTTGTCATTTGCCATACTGATAAATTGGAACCAAATTTATAATTTTAAACATTAAGTGATAATTTGATTCCATTTTTGGAATTACCGTATCGATGACAAAATATTGGATTAAATTGATACACTGTATCAATTTGCCACAAATTCGTGTTACCAATTTGTTTATTTCTTGAAGTAGATGTAGTTGTAGTTAGTATTCCATCTCCAGTGATACAACCGATTATAATTGGAAATGATTGTGTTATTGGCGCCGGAATATTACAAGTTAAGCTCAGCCGGAATGTTGGCTGGTTCTAATTCGCATTCCGGCTTCAGTGACACATTCTAGTAATGTTTCCATTTCGAGTGGATACAGTCCAGCGTACCAAGTATTCCTGAATAAGCCACTATTCTGTGATTCAAAATCGCCTTTGAATATTCTTAAAACGCAGATATATTTACCCAACTATACTCTCTACAATATTACCACAGATGACGGACATTTGGGCTAAAAATTTATGTAAAAATCTGTCTAAACATCTATTATCTGGGGTATAGCAGGATTCTCACATAGATTAAGGCGCAAATTTTCTCCCATCCGAATATGTGACTGTAGCGTCCGAAGGACGTATGTAAGATGGCTTTCGCATAATTCAGTAAAACCCAGCTTTCTCTGGCTTTTCAATATAGTATTATCTCCTCTTCAAAGGCTTCGAAATACAAAAAACGAAAGTCTTCGAAACTGATCGTTCGTAAAAACTGGTTCCGCAAAACAATCGTTGAATGACCGAAAAGTTTTTCCACCGCAAGTCTGTTCGTAATATCTAGGATGAGATTTTCTTCATTGTACTCCTGATTCGGAACCGTCGTAGTATGTGCTTCAGACAATAACTGCCGGGCAAACATTAGTTCATAGAATTCTATGAATTCTCATAATTATTATTACAACCGCACTCTCCAATCCATAACTCTGAAACTGAAAGTCGGATGAATTAAAGATTCAATAGCAGCTTATGGGAGCGCTATACCTTTCATTTCAAACTAAGTTTGTGTAAATTGGTTCAGCCATTTCTGAGAAAGTTGTGTAAGTTTAAATGACACACATACACTTCTGGTATGCGGGGTCAATGAAGAGAATGCGAGTGTGATGGTGGTCCGAGGGGGGTGATGAAGGGGTGAGGTGTAATTATAAGGGGGAGAGGGGCGAACGATGCAACACCCAGCTGCATATTATACCATCCATTTGAGACATAGTTTGAGAAAATCGGTTCAGTCATCACCTTAGAATAGATGTGACTTAAATTGTGGAATACACCCGGATACCGGGATTTCCGAAATTGTCGATAGTGGACAATATATTCAAAGAATGTTTGATTTCCATTCAGTGATCTAGACCTGTGAATGGATGTAATTTGGTGACGATCTCAATAGTTTTTGGTCTCTGAGGTATTACGATTGTAACGGTTTATATAGGAAATTCCAGTAATCTTACCAACCAACCTAAAACTTCGGAACCAAAAGTCAGAGCCGAATGAAATTTAATAGCAGTTAATGGGGTTACTGTATTTTAAATTTGAAATCAAGTTTGTAAAAATCGATCAAGAATTCGCTGGGAAATAGGTGTGATACTAGTTTAGGAACTGGGGTGGGCGCAGCGTAGTTGGTAAATCGATTGCCTTGTACGCAGCGCACCTGGGTTCGAGTCCCGACCCCGCACATAGGGTTGGAAATTTTTGATAAGATTTTTCTAACCCAAAGAGGCGAATGACCTTAAGGTTAAAACCTCTATAATCGAAATAAAAAAAATAGTTTTGGTACTTGGCGAGTTCCCTGGGGGCCCCAAGATCCGTCATAGGTGGCCAATGTGGTCGAAGCTGCTTTGAATGATCATTAGTGATCTAGACCAGCAAATTCAAGTAATGTTGGACCCATTTTAATACGTATTACACCATTTGTACATCAAAGTGATACCAGCTTATATGGGAATTTGCTGTGTGACCGCACTCTTCAATCCGTAACTCCGGAATCGGAAGTCGGATCAACTAAAAATTCAATAGCAGCTTATCGGAGCGTTATACCTTTCATTTGAAATTAAGTTTGTGAAAATCGGTTCGGTCATCTCTGACAAAATTATGTGAGTTTAAATGACACACACACAGACATTTGCCGATCTCGACGAACTGAATCGAATGGTATATGACACTCGGCCCTCCGTGCCTCGGTTAAAAAGTCGATTTTTACAGTGATTGCATAGCCTTTCTTTATATGAGAAAGGCAAAAATGTCTTATTGAATTTAATTATACAATGTTTATTGCTTCAATCGACAAAATTAATGGTACGAACATTTTTTGCATTCAAACAATAATTAACTTTTAATCTCAATAAACATTTCCAGTTTGAATAATTTGGCAATCATTTCAATAAAATAATTTTTGGAAAAGAGAACGATATTTGTTACTGTAATGATTTTATTGAATTCAATAAATAAATGTATTTTCTTTCTAAAATTAAAAAAATACTTTATTGCATGATTGCAAAAAAATGTAACTTAACTATAATAACAACTACCGGTGTGAAAACAGATTATTATATTGGCAACCTATTTACCAACGACCGGTGCAAAAACGGGTGTCTAAATATATTATTATCGTTTAGCGTAATCAAAATACACACGCATTTGCTTACGCACCGGTGCTGATAGTCTAAGGCCATAGGAAATCTACACCGTATCTCAGGAGAATAGGGAAAAACTTAAGGACTAAAAGGGACAAATTTTCCAGATATATGAATCGCGCGGGCAACATGTAGCTTGAAGACAACGTTTGTAAATATTTTCTGAAGAAATTAAGTTCCAATGTTTAAAACAGTGAATCCTTACCAATAAGAGAAAATTCCTTAAAGTGAAAAACAGGAAGAAACAACGGCAGGAAAAGTGGCTAACTCAACTGGTAAGAAAATCAAGTGAACATCCTTCTTTGTCCTCGTCGTTACATATATTTTACACTATACGTGTTGTATTTAATGATTACAATAAGTATAGAAATGTGTTATTTAAATATAATGTAACTGGTAACAGTGTAACTTGTGTCTGACGGAATCAATTTTTATAGTAGTATAAAAGTATGTGCCTTTTAAGAGTCAAGCACAGAGGAATACACTCCATAATGAGACTAGCTCTGGAGAAAATTTTCAATATTACCTTAGTAATATTGCGAGCCTCTTTCTTTTTCGATTATTACGACATCACTACAAAACTTGGCGCAAAATTTTCAGTACAGATTGAATGCTGACCATAGTGCGTCCCAAAGCCGTATTTAGGAATACAAAACTGATGGCCCTCAAATAGTATGTATTAGCTTTATGATGTCTTTGTTAGTTTTTTTTTGCGAGTTTTCGTACATGAATGGAATTAGGGTAGTCCTTGTGGTTAGGGTGTTCAAAGAATCGACTGTTCAGATGTGTGAAGTTTACCTGCGCAATGCCCTACAATACAATAACACAAGTTTGCTGAATAAACAAGGCTATCTATAATGGTTAATTTGTTAATTTTTTTTTAAAAGATTTGAAAAATCGAATTGCTTATACACTCAGGTTTTTTTTACGCGGGGGATACAGGCCGCGTAAATGAAAACCGCGTAAATTTCAAAATCCGCGTAAATGAAAACCGCGTAAATTTCAAAATCCGCGTAAATGAAAACCGCGTAAATTTCAAAATCCGCGTAAATGAAAACCGCGTAAATTTCAAAATCCGCGTAAATGAAAACCGCGTAAATTTCAAAATCCGCGTAAATGAAGACCACTTGAATTTAAGAATCCGCGATAAAGGGAACCTCGTTGATCGATACCGCGTAAATTCCAAAATCGGCGTAAATGAAAACCGCGTAAATTTCAAAAACCGCGTAAATGAAAACCGCGTAAATTTCAAAATCCGCGTAAATGAAAACCGCGTAAATTTCAAAATCCGCGTAAAAAAATACCGCGCAAAAAACCGCGTAAAAAAAACTTGAGTGTATTATCTTTTGATGTGTTAATTTCTCGCAAATGCATTGTTCTAGAAATTTTTGGAATTTTCATTGGAGCACATTTTTACCTTAGCACTGATGTTTAAATCGGTTTTGCTTGGACAGTTGCAAGTTTACAACCAAAATGGTTTTCTTCCAATCTAAACATTTTCAAGCATTGTAATTCGATTTTCAATCTATCAATTCCATTTGAAGAACCAACGGTTGGTTAGTTACAGAGAATTAATAAATTTATTTATTTTTAAAAAGAGCTGTGTTTTTTAAACAAAACTTAATTTTCAGAAAGAAGAAATAACAGCCCCAGGAGCGAAATCAATACTACCATGCAGTGAATTGTTTGAGTCCAGCGGGCCAAAGAAAGGCGATTATAGTTAAATGATGTTTTGCACCTAAGTAATGAGGGGCATTGCACTCGAGAAGTGCGCGAAGATTGTGAGAATTCTACTGGAAGACGACTGAATTTGATAAATACATGAATAAAATTGAATTTGCTTATTTTTTCTTTCATCTCATTCCATTTCAAATATGATTAAAAATCCTTGAAACATTTTTGAAGTCGTAAATTGAAAATCCAAACTTAAAAAACAAGGTTCCATTTTTGGCACGGTTCCGGTTTTGGCAACTGAAAAAAATAAAATTGTTGCCAAAAACGGAATCTTACTGTACACTCAGGTTTTTTACGCGGGGGATACGAGCCGCGTAAATGAAAACCGCGTAAATGAAAACCGCGTAAATTTCAAAATCCGCGTAAATGAAAACCGCGTAAATTTCAAAAACCGCGTAAATGAAAACCGCGTAAATTTCAAAATCCGCGTAAATGAAAACCGCTTAAATTTCAAAATCCGCGTAATTGAAGACCACTTAAATTTAAGAATCCGCGATAAAGGGAACCTCATTGATGGATACCGCGTAAATTCCAAAATCCGCGTAAATGAAAACCGCGTAAATTTCAAAAACCGATTAAATGAAAACCGCGTAAATTTCAAAAACCGCGTAAATGAAAACCGCGTAAATTTCAAAATCCGCGTAAATGAAAACCGCGTAAATTTCAAAATCCGCGTAAAAAAAACCGCGTAAAAAATACCGCGCAAAAAAAACCGCGTAAAAAAAAACTTGAGTGTATTTATATCGTGTTTGTCGAGACTCCCCTCCCCCCCACACTACACCAGACGTCCGCAAAGACGCTCGATTTGATAATTAATAATCATGAAATTCGAATATCAACGAACCACCAATCGCTCGGATCTCCCGCTCCCATCCGTCAATCGAGAGTACGCACTCTTAAAGCTACCAGTACACTGTTTGTCATAACGTGAAATATTTGACATCTTTCGTGAAATAAATTTGAACTGCTGAGTACTGGCTCTTCAAATATTTGATTTTTTTTCCTTTTTTATTTCGACTATGTTAGTCATATTTTCTTTTTTTTACATTTTAACGACATTCAATTAGCTAGAGATTACTGGGTAGGGAAAGTTATGAAAAGAGCCATAGTACTCAAGTGAGAGCAAGGATGTGAAGTAAACAGATCGGAAAACTAGAAGTGGCAGAGTCATTAGAACAAGCTTAATATCGCACGGGCTTAATCTTTGTCTTCTGTTAATGAGGGTCGAGCTTAGGCAGAACAACTACGGATCACCCGAGTTCACTAACATTAAGCCACGCAAGATCACCACTGAAAATTTTTTGTGCTCAGCATTCATCTAATTCCGAACATTACACTGAATCTTAACAAAAGAATAACAGGGTTACAGGTCCTAGTAGTTTCCTTGTATATAATGCTTGCGCATATGAGACTGGTTGCTAGCAGTTGTACACAATGATTTTCGAAGAAATATCAAGACGTTGATGATTTTGTGATCTAATTCACAACCACTAATACCAAATAAACATCAATATGTGATAAATCATGAATCAGTTAAAGTCATATATTCGGAACATAGACAATGTTCCTAGATTTGTGGATAAAATTATGAGTCAACGAATTTCGAGTTCGCGAATTGTCGGCGTGAGAAAAAAGCGTCGGCGACGCACCGCCGATCTACCTTTCGACGTTGGCGATTGTTAAAATTTACCGGCGTGGCGTGGCGGCGCACAGGTCTAAATCGTCGACAGGTATTCAGTGGTGATCTTGCGTGGCTTAATTTTTGTCGGTTGTCACGGTAAAGATAGACACGTCTACCTTTATCAGGACACATGTTAGTGAACTCGGGTGATTCGTAGTTATTCTACCTTAGCTCGACCCTCATTAACAGAAGACAAAGATTAAGCCCGTACGATATTAAGCCTGTTCTAATGACCCTGCCACTTCTAGTTTTCCGATCTGTTTACTTCACATCCTTGCTCTCACTTGAGTACTATGGCTCTAAGTTTCATAACTTTCCCTACACTGTAATCTCTAGCTAATTGAATGACGTTAAAATGTAAAAAAGAAAATGTGACTAACATAGTCGAAATAAAAAAGGAAAAAAGAAAAAGGAACTGATGAAAATCCATCGGCAGCTGTGGGTAGCTGCTGTAGACACAGCCATTACCTTACACAATGTAGCAAACCCGCTACGACTGTAAGCACAGTGACAATAGTCTAATAAAAATCTATCCCGGCATTCGAAAGGCAAACAGAGATGAACAGCAGCAATCATCATTAAGATTGATGCTAATCGTCGACAAGTTTTCAGTGGTGATTTTTGACTGTTGTCACGGTAAAGATAGACACGCCTACCTTTATCAGGACACATGTTAGTGAACTCGGGTGATTCGTAGTTATTCTACCTGTAAGTAGGGGTTTGCCCACTACTCGGGTTTTTGTTTGCCCGGCGAACCCTTCTTTTCAGGGCGGCCTAGGTGCTTCTACAGAATTTCGGATTTTCGTTTCACAAGAAAAAAGTGTAAACAAACAAATAAATTAATAGATTTACCGACTTTTATTCCACCAAATCTCCTCTTTGCTGCACTCTGTCAATGAAGTTGGTTAGCTGCTTCTGACGATGGCGGGAAGGCGGGCGGTTTCTTCCGACCGGCCGGGAACACAACGGCCGCGTTCTCCTGCTGGTGTCGTTGGCTGCTCCGGCAGCGGTCCTTGGCTTTTAGCTAGGGAGGTGAGCTTGGCTCCTTTGTTGGAACCTCCCTAGCGACGTTGGCGACGAATCGCCGGATCGTCTACTCGCCGTAAACGATACCGAAAGTTACCGCAGTAAACTTCCCAGGGGGAACCTTTGTCCGCCCTGCTTCGTTCTCTTTGGCAATTAACTGTGGAGGAGAGCTTGGCTCGTTCGACTGATCCTCCACAGTGAGAACGGCACTGGTGTCACTTGGGTCCTTTTTATTTAGCCGGGGAAGCGAGTAGCTCCTTAGCGATTAGCTTCCCGTCTCGGCGACCCTACATCAGGACTTTTTCGTATGCCCGGACCACACACCGATACACTGACGGATTTCAAAACAAACTGCCAACCGCCTTGTCGTACAGCTGTCAACGATGAGCAGCATAACCAGTGCACACGAATTTTCGCAAGAGGAGAGCGGTAGCCTACCTAAGCCCTATGTTACTAATTCACAAACATAAAACAAAAATTATCTAACCTATCTGTACGAATAAAACCGTTCACAAACGCGAAAATGAACAAAAATTTACAACTAAATGAGAACGGTACCGAACAGCGGTGAGCATAATTTTACGTAAATAATACACTCTACGGAGTGTATACGCAAAAAAGGAT
Source organism: Topomyia yanbarensis (assembly GCF_030247195.1). Taxonomy (NCBI): domain Eukaryota; kingdom Metazoa; phylum Arthropoda; class Insecta; order Diptera; family Culicidae; genus Topomyia; species Topomyia yanbarensis. Next base: position 301,131,693 of record NC_080671.1, on the reverse strand, counting down.
ATATTTCCACCCAGTGCTAAATTGTTACCCTGGCGGGTTACATGCCTAAGCTCAACCCTCATTAACAGAAGACAAAGATTAAGCCCGTACGATATTAAGCCTGTTCTAATGACTCTGCCACTTCTAGTTTTCCGTTCTGTTCACTAGCGCTGCCTAGCGGGTGATATCCAATTTAATCATTACATTATCAAACAGCCTTTCTCGTCCTCAGAAACTTTACAGAAATCACCACTTCCCTAAATTATTAAACTTTCGTGACAAAACATCACCTAATATGTATTGAAATTTATATTCTCCCTAGCGCCTAGTGGCTGAATTCTGAAATTATCTTTTCGACATCGGGCGCCTGCTGACGAATATTACCGAAGACTTCCACACTTCCAAATTATCATGATTTCGAGATACAGAATTTGAATAATAGTACATGCTCACTAGCGCCGCCTGGCGGATCTATTTCAGTTTGATTTGCCCGTAATCGCGTAGCCCTTGATCTCCTCTAGAACTTTGCCGAAAACACCATCTTTCTATGTTATTAGATTTTTGAGATGTATCATATTCTATAACGTACTGTAAGGTGGTACGCTCACTAGTGCACTATAATAGTGAGAGTATCCCAAACTAATCTATCACCATCTGGTAGTCTTTGATTTCTGGAGCATCTTTACCCTCTAAGTATTCTCGTTATCAGGGGTTCCAACAGTACAGCCTTGCGACAGTATTTCAGAGGCTGTCGTCTTCTTTTCGCTTCGACAGTTTGATGACCGAATCAAGCACGACAGCTCTCAGTAAAACTGTTATGCGACTTGCAACGTTGCCGTCTTGTACCGCACACGACAGTTTGCGCATACGTCTACAACTATAGTTGATGTGCGATGACAGCCTCAGTTGGTTTTGTGTAACATTTCTATCGTTCTTGGTGGTAGAACCGACACATCGATGCAATCAAAGAACATTTTTTTTCTGTGAAAGTCGTGCTCTGTACATTAGTTAAGCCCATTACGGTGCGGGATACTGAACGATTTAGAATGAATGGTGCATGCAAGGTTTTCGTTTTTTCCCATTCATTTCCCATACGGGATCAAAACCAGCGACTTTATTTGATTTGATTTCAAACAGTTAGCGAATTTTTAACGTCGTTCGAAATTAAAAACCTGAGCAAATATTTATAGTCGTTGTGGTAGACTTATGTTGCGGGGAGAATCATTTGAGTGAAGCTGGATAGTAATTGTTCAGTAATGGTGATGTGGGTCGAATTGCCGTATCGGAGCAGAAAGCAATCGTTTAGAAGTACGTATTGCGGAAAGTTGGACGGTTTCAGAAAACGGATTTTTGATATGCCGTGTAGATGAAAATGCAGATTGCACCTAGTCACGAATCACAGCATGAACATAGGTCATGAGTTATTTCATCGGAAAGAGGGGCGCGCCGCCGATTTCAGGCTCGTGAAATATTTTCGTGATTTGTTGGTTATGCTAATTTGTTTGAGGTGATCAACAAGCTGATGATTTTATTTGTTTTATTATGCCACTCAATAGCAAACGTGTTTGTCGAGATTGTCCTAACAACTATACTTTTCAAGGTACAGGCACACCTCGAAATAGGGGACGTTGGAGAGTTGTGAACCATTGGGAGTTGTGAGCAGCGCTAAGCCATAAATAATTAAAATGTGGTAACTACTAAATATTTCTACTGCCATGACTACATTTTCTTATTAGCAATTTTACCCGAAAAACAGGATTATACAACAATTTTAAACGTCCCGTGCCGCAATCGCGAATTCAGGAGGTTTAGCGTGAATCAATGGTCCCCTATCCATTGTGAATCAGATCACATTTCTAACTAATATTTAGTTTAGAATTATCTTAAAATTTCACTTCTATAGGCCCATTAAAAATAAGAAAAAATGCCTTTAACATTGCTTTGTTTAGCGTACGTACTACACAATAATAGAAATAAATTTCAATCACTTTTTATGTTTAATATGGAATGTATTATTATTGTTAGTGGTAAACTGCCCTAATACAGCACTTGTTTTTAAAAAATGATGGCTTTCATCATCAAGAATAGTTGAAAATGGTTTGCAAAAATATTCCCTCGGTCTCGCATTTATAAACTTTTAAATAAAAATATATTTTTCATGTTTTAAATTTTTATATCTTTAAATTTTAAAGTTCCAAAATTATTAAATCTGACTTTCAAAATTTCCTAATCTTCAATATTTTAATTTTTTTCCTTTTACATTTCAAAATATTTAAAATTTCAAATCTTTAATTCTTTAAATCTTTAAATTTTTAAATTTCTAAATTTTTGAATTCTTAAATTTTTAAATTCTTAGATTTATCAATTTTTCATTTTCTCGTATATTAATCATATGATTTTTTAATTCCGAAATCCTATTTTTTGAAATTTCAGCTTAAATTCTTTAATTTTCAATTTTGTATGTCATATTTAATGTTCAGTAAATTTTTTATGTCATATTTAATGTACAGTAATCATTAGGGGTCGGCCAATTCGGACCTAGTAAGGGTTTATGAGCTATAGAACTACAACCGATTCACAAATAAATATTTTTTCCCGAAAGCCTGATCAATTGCGCACATTTTTTCTAAGGTAACTTGTTCCGATATCGTACCGTATTGTGTATTAAGGGTTCTACGCAAAAGTACATGAAAGGTCCGAATTACCCCAACCCTGTTCCAATTAGGACCACCCATGTCTTATCGATTTTTGCAATGAAAATAAATGCCTATGTTGAGCTAAGTTATTCCTATTTAATTTTCATTAAGTTTCGAATTGTGAATTGACAATTTCTATTTGATATAAAAAAACTTGTGGCAAATATTCCATAAAAAGAGTTGGGCCAAATTACCTAACAATAGGTTATGAGCTATAAACGTAGAAATCTGTGAATCGATTTGCGTAAACTTATCTTTTCCTGAAAGCTCGACCTCTCAAACGGTTTTTCGCGATCGCGTATCATATCGTATAAATGGTAAAAGGTCCGAATTGAATCAACCCATATTCACACACAGATTAAACGAAAACAGTTGATAGTCTCGCCTAAAATAAGATATTAAATAAAAGATATTAGACGGCAGGTCCAAAATTACGATAATGCACATAATTTAATTAATTGTTGTTGCCAACAATAATCTTGTTTTCGGTTTACACATTTATCAAAAAAGCGCACGCTCACGAAAACTGAGAACCGCAAAATTTTGTGAGAAAAAACAGAGCTACATTACAGTCATGAAAATTATATACATACGCTTTTCACAGTATTACCATAGCTGAAAAATACCTGGGATCCGAAACTCCCCATTAGAAAGCGGCATTAGAAAACTATTTATTTAATCAATTCAATCCATCATGCTATAAATCAATTTCCCAAGACAACGTAATGAAAACTGAAAACTGATGTTAAATGACATCCAATGAAAATCGTTCCAGAATTCTGTCTTGGGCAAATTTTTCTACGTTTGAAAACTGCGTTTTATCATACCTAAAGCACGTCCAAATTAATGCGCATGATTAGCATAACAGTATAACTGTTATGCTGAGAAGTACACTTTACACGTTCGTTCGCTTAAACATGCGTTGATCCTTAAGCGGACCTTACACGAGACAGAAATATTGATAAGACTGCTTCAATCCATCAATCTCATTTAAATTCTACAGAATCAATCTATGATTTATTGTCAATATTTCTGCTCGTGCAGGGTCCGCTTTAGCGCAAATTATTGCCGCTGCGTCGATTCAATCTCTATGCAAATGTTCAATGGTGACATTCATCATATGACAGCCCTAGACGACAGTTTTACCAGTTTGGACGAAGAATGTTATCCAACGACACGTCCTGAAACTTCATGAAATCTGCTGAAGAAAAAGTGTCCGAGTAGTTTACCGCCAGTTACCAGTTCATTGAGTCACCCCTCGAAGCGTCTAAAAAAATAATTTCTCCAGCAACACTTTTTTGTTTACTTGATCTTCTGCTGCTGTGTAGCAACCATATTATGTTCACAACATAAACAATGTGTAGAAAAGGTAGAATCACCATCGTCCGGTTTAGCGTCTAGTCCTCGCAAGTTTAGTTTCACTCGTAATTTCTTTCTGACTTGTGTTGGTGCACAAAGATTAGCTTTGTTTCTTGCAAAAAAGGTGCAAAGTTTCACCTGACAAAAAATTGCACTACTATGCGAAATTTCGTCTCGACCGGTGTTATTGGGCTTCCGAATTTCCAGTGAGTTGGTTGCAGCCGCAGTTTCAATGAGAAAGTACTTGCCACTAAGTCGATCATTTGCGACATCGAAGGTACTACATCTTCCGTCAGCTTCGTGACGCACATTCTGTATCCCTACATATTGGAAAATGTCGAAGAAATGAATAAGTGTTGCATCATCTTTAACCATTGTGATGAAAATTTACTGTGTGGTCGTGTATCTCCAAAACTAGAGCTCCAGCAGCACCATCTATTAAACCATGAGAAAACTCACAACGGAAAGCAAGCGTTTCTACGCAACGTTTGTGGTTAAGGATTTAAGCATGAGCCAAGTTTCAAAATGCATCTCAAAATCCATGAAGGCGTTCGAACACAACTCGCGGATCACAATATAAAATTACTACCGGAACGGATTTGGCTGTTCGATGATATCGGCTATGAAAGTGCCAACATATTTGAGCGACACAGTCCAAATGGTTCGATCGGCGCAGAAAATTTCTTATGGATAGTTATGTACCTAGCTAAGATAAGCAAGTAATTGTAATCTGATTTCCAGAGGTTGCATAGGTTTGAAGAATAATTGCTACTGTTGTTGTTATTTATTTCCTCGAAACACCCTTACCTTGTAAAGCCAGTCGAAATCCCGACTCGTAACCCTACCAATTCTAATTAGAGTCAGCTGTGTCATTGGATTTGAAATTTCGGCTCATTTTTGCGGCTGACTATTGGGTGGCACATGTTTCTAATGTTTTCTTAGTTCATTAGTACAATATCTAGGATAGCATCAACTTAGTTTAGCCACGAAGACAGCTTTATTCTGTATTATGATGGAATCGGTGTTCGAAAACTGGATATATCAAATCAAACCTGTAAATATCCAGACACAGCTATCACCACTTGATCAACAATGGGTTTCTAAACAGTGCTATATTTGTACATTTATCGAATAACAAGAAAAATAATAATTTTAAAAGAAACAAAGTTTATTGACGAGGACGGCAAGTGTCGTTTATGGTTGTGACCACTAACGGAAATGGACTAGCTGGTTTTGGCTTCTGAAGAGGGTAAAAACGGGCTAGGCAGAAACTAGTGTATTACAATGGTCACACTGTTTAGCGACTTCTATTGTTCCTTCGGCACAACTAAGATTTTTGTGGAATGTAAACCGAAGGGTTACATGGTGAAATAACACCGCGTCATTAAATGGTAATTGTTTTCTTTAGCTACTTTTACCCCTGTAAGTGGAAAACATGTTTTTCTTCCGTGAATATGCTAGTTTAGTGTTGTAGATTCGTAAAAAAGAAACGGAAAGCGAAAATTTTTAATAAATCATTAATTAATGCGGCTATGCCGCATAGCCGTAGTCCTCGTACTCGTCATCGGAAACGTAAGCGAACCTGTGATCCACTCGTTTGCCCGGTATACTCAAACATAGGGGCTATCCCTAGTTTAAGTCCACTGAGCGGTAGCGAAGTCGGATAGCATGAGAAAAAAATCGATGTGGCGTAGCCACATTAGGCATTAACAATGTTTTATTTAGTAATAATAGGATTGTATTTATCGCCAAAAATTAAATTATTGTCACTGCCTAATGTGGCTACGCTACATCGTTTGAATTGGGTGCTGTCCGACTTCGCTGCCGCTCAGTCGGACTTAAACTAGTGATAGCCCCTATGTTTGAGTATACCGGGCAAACGAGTGGATCACAGGTTCGCTTGCGTTCCTGATGACAAGTATAAGGAAGGCTCGTCCAGCGGATCCTCTGCGGCTTTGCGCTGGTTCGGATCCTTGGACTCGGCTATGCGGCATAGCCGCATTGAACTAACTTCGCCAAAAACCTTACTTTCGGGAGCACAATAACCCTATGTGCAAGGTTAATAGGTAGAACTTATTTTTAGTCTCATTAATGAATTATTAAAATTTTTCGCTGTCCGCCTCTTTTTTTATGAATCTAAAACACTAAACTAGCATATTCACGAAAGAAAAACATGTTTTCCACTTACAGGGGGAAAAGAAGCTAAAGTAAACAATTACCCATCAAACCGCCAGCGCAGTACTTGGAATGAGGGCACCTCGTTCTGAATGCGAAGGATCGTCGTATGTGCAAAACATTGTGAAATCTTTCATCATGGGTATTCTTAACTAGAAAAATTATCAACAAAGAACCTAATCGAAGAAGTTGCATGATGTGCTAAGACCGGCACATCGTGATTTTCTTAAGGTTGCAGCTAGCTGATCCGTTTATCGTACCAAGTAAGAATTGGAGAACGAAATTTTTGACCATGCACACTTCTGTAAGATTTAGTCGAAGAGGGGATCATGCATGAAATTTCGTTCGTGGAAGATATATTGCAAGAAACAGAAATAGTTAGGGTATCGAGATAAAGTTCGTCTGGTTAGCAGGAGAAACAATAAGTTTTATGACTGAACTGTATTCGGATTACAAAATTAGAGCAGCTCCAAAAGAAGAGAAGATATAGCGCGTAATAAATGAAAATAAGTAAATCTTCAAAATTATTTTGTTTTTAAAAAATGGAATTATCATATCATTTATTATTTATTGTTTGGCGGTTACAGTGGCATCTTGTCCGCAGCCTGGTCCGTATCCATGCATTTTTGTTAACCGATTCGAAATAGCTAGACTTATGTGTAGGCTCGATCGTCACATTGACCAACGCTTCCACGGTAATCACCAGCATTGTCGACACTACTGGTTAGGATAGCGACAGTCTATCGATACCACCTCCGTTAAGGCTACTATACAGTCCGGCAAATGTGTTATAGAACGTCATGTGCCACGGGTTTTTAAAACTTCACACAAAGAATCTTACCGAGAACAATTAACAACATTAACTGTTCGCTAGCTGACCAGAGTTGTGTGCACTTAGGCTCCATTTAAAACACAAAGGGCAAACCCCGTGACACGATTCCCGGACTGTAACTTAACTTTCACGCTTAAAATTGTCCGTTGAGAATAAAATCGTTAACCGGTCGTTGTTTGTAGTCGTCGCGCACTTGCAGCCGTTTCATTTCGAGGCGTATTCATTACGTTTCGTTTGCGGATGACCATATAAACTTATTTTTTGTTCCCCGTTAATGGACAGGCACAGCGGCTGGAATAATATATGCCGAAAAAATTGGGTGAATCAACCGATAAATAAATAATACTGCTTACCCAATAGCCTACGTTTTTTACGAATGCAATAGTCATGCAACCGTAGCAGTGGCGTTGTTTATGTTTATATTATAATTAAATACACAAACTCGAGTGACTACCATTGCGGTAATCACTTTGCCGTACTTCAGACCGGTCGTCTGGGTTGAGGTGTCCCGGTATTCGCAAGTTTTTTCGGTCCGGTCACTAAACATCTACGATCGGTTTGTTCTGTTAATATATTGTTCTTTGAGTAACCAGGGGTTGCAACAGTAACTACATAAACGTTGTTAGGAAAAAATAACAGACATATAAGCAAAGATAAACTCAAGATAGAATGGTCATGACTATTCCATGTACCACTCAAATGTGACCCCTCGATGATTCTGGTTCACTGTCAAATTGACAGCGCGATATTTGAATAATCAGCGTCTTTTGAAGCGTCGTAGACATGACAACTGCCAATTGTTAGCATATAAAGATTACACAAAATGTATCGCGATTCACAATAATTTTCTATGCGTGAAAATTTTCATGTGTAGAATTACTCCCTAGAATTTCATCCAGATGCTGATTCGGTCGTCTACGTAATATATAAAACCGAAAAACTATTTGAATCAGCGTCGTTAATAAACGGTTGAATCATTTGATGAACTACTGTCTCCATTTTCCGGATCAATTTATGAGATCTTATATCAAATTGTACTTACGTTGTAAAACAACATTACGGATATGTTTCCTTACACAATAGATTTGCCCACATATTGAGTTCTACAAGATGACGACACGAATGAACTCATGATGAATGAAGTTCATGTTTGACAATTCTCGGTGGTTTGTTTACTTTGCCAGTTGCGTGAGTGCGAGTGCAACGGGTGCTCATCTGTTACATTCGAACTCACGTAACTTCCATGTAAACAAACCACCGAGAATTGTCAAACAAAGTTCATCCGGCTCATTTTGTGGGGTTATGTCGGTTGGTGTAAAACCTAATTTCACCACAGTTGAGTAAACTTTCAAACGCGTACGCGTTCTGAAAGAAATCAGTTTTGAGAACATGAATATTCGGTCGAATACCGGGAATGTTTATTGTTTATGCATGGTTTGCTAGTATCCATGGCGTTTCTATGTAGGCGTAAAGCCGTTTGAATCCAAGGGGCAAGCAAAAGCACACTATTAATTGGTTCACCGGTTCACAGTGCGTGAACCATACATCATAGCTGTTTTATAAGGGACATAGTAATCTTGAGTTTATCTTTGATATAAGTGCTGCTAGTTTGATGTTTTTTTAACCAAATGTCAAATTTGACATTTCCAGTTACTGAGTTACTGAGGGGTAGTCAGATTTGAGATACAGTTTTGGAATGCAAGTGTCTAGTCGTGTCGTTGTGTTATCCCTCTCAGAAGGCTGTCTCCGCGACAGTTTATGCGAAACAGCAGACACAAAAAATGGTAAACCGACAGCCCATTCGGCTCGCTACGTTTAGCGTAGAATATTGTCAACAAAACGAGCGCGGTGCAGGCCAGGGCAGGAAAATTTCGAAAAATGAATTGATTGCTGTTCGAAGCTTCACGAAGCACCTTCTCAAGCATACCATATGCAATCGATGAGTTTGACACAATCGCTGCGAACATTTAGGGGTAAAACTTATCTCTGCTCGGACGAAGCGAGCTTCGCATCTAGTTCGCTTTTTACAATGTTCGAAAAAGTTCACATTAACCTTAGAAGCACACATCGTCGAACACGAGGTAAGCTCTTGGCTCGTGGTTTTTGCGTTTTTGGAACATTTCCACAGAGTTTCGAAGCGATATTCGGTGAACACATATAAAGCGAATGCCTCGTTTATTTGAGAATCGCGAACATCGAAGCTTTATATCGCTTCAAGCATCAGCATCATGAGGCCACCGCGAACATGTTCGCTACGTGACTATCTGTCTTAAAATCATAAACTGTAAATCTTATTTTGAGTATAAATAAAATGGATTATTTTAAGATTATAATTTAGGATTTAGGGATTAGGTGCGTCGCGTCGCATACCTTACCAATTTATGAGCCACGAATTTGAATGAGCGTAGTGGTAGTGAAATTCAAATTCTTTTTTTCGGAATACGATTATGTTTACTAGCTACTTTGATTGCAAACTCGTCTTTTCTTCTTCAATCGGAGTATATTTTCCCTGCCAAGGAGTTTAGGTGAAGATGTAAAAAGTATGTTTAAGGGGGTAAGGGTTTCAGCGTGAAAAAAATGTTTTTTGGTGAAATGACTCTTTTGGATGAGATTATACATTATAATGTACAAAAGTTATGATCAATTCGCTTCGACCAAATTTCTAAAAAAAAGCAAATAAAAGCAAATAGTGTTTTTTAACGCTAAAACCATTACCCCTCTCTTAATAATCTACCTATAATATCTTATTTTCAAACATTTTCGACAGAATCTGTTCACTTAATAAATGAAGTGTCAAACTTATTACATGTTCCACTTTTATGAAATTTATTTCCTGACTCCTGTACATGTGTTTTGTGATAAAGGTGATAAATAAATAAATAAATTTTGTGAGAAGGATATTCCAACTTGTTTGAATTGTATTTGTTAACTAATTACTGATGGAGAAACGCAAAGAACTTACAAACAATGTTCTAGTGATTTTTTTTGTTGGAAATCCAAAAACAATTCTGAAAAGGACAAAATTTGGTTTATCTTCTCCATGATGTAATCTTCCCTTATTTGACTTTTACTAATAAAAATAAAAGAAAGAAATCTTTAGGGCCCCCTGTATTTTTTTTTTGAATCAGTTATAGCCGAAATGCTTTATGTAAGGGAAATCTCGGAAAATGAGAAGCGAAATAAATAACTCCAAGTAGAATGAAAGACGTTCTAAACTCGAACTTTTTCGAATACTGTCTTTCCATTATTATTCGCTTTTTGTCGCATTCCATATTTTGATATATTATTTTGAAGACCCATATTTTAGATCAATACAATAGTAATTCTTCAAAAGGGCTAATGAGACTTTTGTAAACAAACTTATTTCGTTCATTTTTCCGCTACAGAGTTGAATTTTATGAAAAATACACATGAATCAACATCTTTGCCCTTGGTAGAATCGATTTCAAATGTTTTCTGTGTTGAAATGATAACAAATTAAGAGAAATCAGCAAAACAAAAGTTCGTTCACAAATCTTATTAGCCCTATTCAAATGTTGATATGGAATAATAAAATCAATCAAGATCAATTTCGATTTTTTTTTTAATTTTACGGTGGTGTAATCCCTTAAGTGGTTGATTTAACGGCTTCTTTCAAAATTTATCGAACCTACTCCCATTCGTTCATTCGTTAGAGTAGTTTATGTTAAAGAGAGTGTACTAAATTAATAGGAACACTTAAATTTAGGAAGTTATGACCCTCGCTCCACAATGCAGTTTGCGACAGAATTGCTCAACTGAAAATTATTAAATGAAATGAATGAAAACAAACATTAGACTATAGCATTTTGTACGCATGCACTTCAGAGGTCCAAGGGTTACAATTTCTGTTCTAGTTCTCGGATCGCCAACACATTTTTTTCGATTTTTTGGCCCAGTTCTCAAGGGAAATCCAGTTTTTAACTTTTTGCATACATATTGCATTGAATGAAGAACTTAGATAATGTAATCATAAAGTATTAGTAATAATTCAATTGTCCGTTCATTTTATAAGGCTATTTTCTATAACTTTGATTTAACTGATTTAATTTCACTTTCAAAATTTCTCGAAATATCATGTTCTAAAAGTTCTCAACCGATATAATATTCGAAAACAGTTATAAAAATGTCTCATCACACTGGTAGATGGATTCAAAGCGTTTTTTTTTTAAATAAGTGCACGAAAAAACATGCGCCCTTCTAAAACATACTTCTGAATCAAAATGGGTTTACTGTTAGTCGAAAACAAGATTTACAAAACGACCAGAACTGCCAAATATGAATCGGGAATGGTCGAGTTTATTGACATTCCCTATTTATTTCTAGGATTCATCATACACATCATGACGTTATTTATTTAACTGATAATCGATTTTTTCCTTTGAATGGATATCGATATCTTTATCCTCAAGAAACTGACATAACTGGTAGGTGACTATAGAAACATGACTAAGATAAGCGACCCACTCAATACGTCGTGTACATTGTGTTTAACTTCATTTTCTAGCCCTAATTTATTTCATTTGAAAATTTATCCCCGCCCTGTCACGAAATCTTGATTTTATCCCTACTGGTAATATATCAGTAGGGTATCTTAAATAAACTTGTTACGTCACTGTCCAGTTAACCCCAGCATCCATAAGCTACACATTGTCACAATTATTTTTCACCTATTCCACCCTTAATACAAGGCCTCTGTCCAGAATATACTTTTTTGCATAACTAGTAGGTAGGTATTTGAATAAAGAAAACTAATATCGTCCGGCGAACATGTTAGCGATGGCCCTCGCGATGCTAAATTGATATAATCTTTCGGTGTTCGTGATTCTGAAATACTTCGAGGTAATCTTTTTTCTGTGTTCGCGAACATAGTTTCGAAGCTCCGTGTAACTGTTTCAAAAATATCGATCACACGAACCAAGAGCTTAGCTCGTGTTCGTCGAAAACTACGCAAAAGCTTTTACATATCTTTCCGAACATCAATGAAATGAACAAGAAGCTTCATTTGTCCTCGCCGAAGAGCATGCAAAAGTATCGCCCAAATGTCCGCAATTACGATGGTAAGCGATTGTGATGCGAAGCTTGTGAATACGAACCAGTAACGCAAAGCTTCGCACTTTGAAAGTATTCGAACATAGGTTCGGTTCGAATATTTCCTGCCCTGGCAGGCTGTCCCCAAACAGCACCTTTTCTCACAAGATTGCACTGTTGCCATTACAGTTCGGCTTGGCGAGCGAACGTGCTGTAGCAAGAGAGCGTCGAGCACACATAGAGACATCCTATTCTGTTGCACAGCGACAGTAGTAAAAAGGCAGTCATATTGGTAAGCCTGCTCGTTATTGAAATAAAGAATGATTTTGACAGTAGTTGAGCATTTGGAATCCGCGTAGTAGGAGAACCGGCTGTAAAACTTTTTTTTTTTAATTAGGTAATACTTCCATGAAAATATTTAAGAGATGGCGCCGCTTTGGTGGTGGCTAATGTGAATTTAAATGGGAAATCCTTGGGATTTTGGAGAAACTGTAATATTGTAGTTGTAAAATGTATATACATTTGATGTAAAAAATATGGAAACAGTTTGTAGAAGTTTGTTCAGATACTTACTTGAAAATTTTCAAATAAAATCTAGAAAAACTGTGGCGCCCATACATTTTATCCATTAGTTTCCGTCAAGAAAAGGTGAAACTCTTTCTCTCACAATTCTCTGTTTCACACGTTTTGAAAACAGATTCCCAACTCATCAAAATCGGAATGTTTTCTTTTAGAATTTAAGCGCAAATGCAACAACCGGTCCATTCAGGATGGGTTGGAATTCCAACAAAAATCAACCCAAATTCTGAATCTCATTCCTGATGTAATTTACTGGGATGAGGTTAGTTTACACGCAGAATTTTATTTATGCATCGATAGCATAGTTTTCTATCTGCCTCTCGTTTCTTCTGCTGCAAATTTTATGCATTGGACATATTCGATCTATCCACTCATTGAATGCTTACTAGAAGTGTATATGTATGTTTCTCAGTGTACATATAACTATAGTTTCATTTATATTGCCGCAAGATGTTCAAAATATGGAAAAGCGCTACTCTACTAAACTAGGGTGGATGTACCAATAGTCGCATACTTAAGGAAAACTTTTGATAAAAAATCGATGAATAGACCTATGGACAATGTTAATACATTAGCTTTCAGTCTCTTTTTCATAGGAAAAATATAAAGCTGGTTTAATAACCAATTTATGTATTTAAAATCGCTTGTACCACTATAGGAATACATCCCGAATAGAAATGTACAGTAACAAAACTATGAATTTCGCTGTGACAGTACAGCAATTTTACAATAATTTACAGTGAATTCTAGTGTTATGCTACAATACAAAAACAATAAACTTTGACGTTTCTACAGTAAATTTCAATGTAAAATCGACTTTTACAGTATAAAAGGGGGGTGGTTATGTATATTAACATTAAAAAAATCGATTTTTTTCCATACATTTTTCTCACGTAAACAGTAAAATTTAATGTGAATTTACTGTATCGGTTTTTTGTTGAACAATAATATTGATTGTTACTTGAAATTTTATTGTAAATCTATTGCGAGAACTCTGCGTCAAACAATTGTGAAACAGTAATAACTATAATATTTATTGTTTTATGATTGTTTGTAGGGTAAATACTATTGTAAAATTCTATTCGGGGTGTACCAATAGTGGTCAATCGCTAATTTCAGTTCCTATTGTTGCAAATCTCATTGCTTTCTTATGGGATTTGCAACTATAGGTGCACAATATCAACTATAGGTGCAAGGGAGCTCAAAATTCTAAAGCTACCAGTACACTGTTTGTCATAACGTGAAATATTTGATGAATCGAAATTTGATCAAATAAACGTATTTGACAAACAAATTTGACAAGGCCAGTACACGAGATCAACTGTTTAACAAACTTTTTTCATCAAATATTTGCATTGATGCGTTACCGGACGTTACGCCTAATATTGTTTGACAAACATAATAAAACAAGTTTGATGGATCAGTACACTGTTTGTCAAATATAGTCAAACCGGCGTATGCGTCAAACAAATCGCAATGCGAAAAAATTTTGTGCTGTTTGAACTTCATGAATTTTTTAGAGTGCAAACACATGAAATATTTGTGTTAGCGCAGGGATGTCAAATGATTTTCCAGAAAATTTGTTTTATTTTTATGAATGGTCGAAGCAAACTATATCACACTCCTTTGTTCGTGATTATGCAGAGTGTGATCAAATACAAATTAAATACGCCAAAGGTCCCGTACAAAAGGGTAATCATTTTATGACTCACCACGAATTCAAATTTGTCTACCATTCGTGTTGACAGGTCGAATTGTAGAAGAAAAATTAATTTGGAAGCGCTGTTCGATCAAAGCATGCTGTTCATATATGATTGAAATTTTCATTTTATTTGTTTTCATTTTATAGAGTACTAGCTAATACCCATCGCGCGTTGCTGCGACGCTCTGCGAAATAGGAGGAAAACACAATTTGTTCCAAAGCGCCATCTGGCGGGCAGATAATCTCCAACTACAGGTCGGACTCGATTATCCGGGGATTCGATTATCCGGGGATTCGATTATCCGTGATTCGATTATCCGGGGAAAATGATTCGATTATCCGGGTGTTTTGAAAAAAAAAATCAAATTTCAACTATAATGTCTTATTATAGTGCTAATTCGATCATTGCAGTCAATAGAACGTTTTTTTCGGGCAATTGGGGTGTCTAGGGTTAACCTCCTCCCAAATTTTAACCTACCTCAAAAATAGCTTATAAAAAAACAAAACTTGGAATCGACCATCATGAATCAGTTTTGAAGAAATTGTTCATTTAGAGATAATATATAATAACCTAAACTGTTGTGTCGTTTAAACAGCCCCTCAGTCCATGGGAACACTTTTAACCATTATGTGTCCGACGCGGTACCCGGATACCTTTTTAGGTTACTAATAATGAAATTCCGATGTAAAACTAGCTGGAAATTGAAACTTTGTGACATCTTAGAACTTCACTAAGTCAAGCTTTTGGGATAATAATGTTTTTGATATAGTAAGAAGGGAGTGAGGAGGGGCTCCTGAATTTTTTACTATGTCACAGGCCGACGTGGATACCCGGGTACTCCCAAAACTGAAATGCCAATAACTACGGTAATTTCCAACCGATTTTGATGCTTTTGGGTGTTTTGGATTCAAGAACTCATCCACTTTTAGACTTGGTAAAAATGAATCGGGTTATCCCAACCGGTTCCCGGGAATCCGGATATTTCCGGAAGCATGTTCCAGTGCTTGGATACTATTTGTGAATTTCATTGGGATACTAGCAATATGGGTATCAAAATTCTTGGCATAGCATCAGTAGGCTGTATCTCGTGGTATTGGAACCATTTGGTGATTTCACCCCGAAACAGACATTCCGGAGCAGGCTCCCGTAGGCCCGTGAATGTCCATTCCATTCCAATTCCATTTTTCAAACTACCATAGGATCCCGTAACAATAAATAACAGACTTCCGAGACAATTTGAAGAGTTTTGATACTCATTTTGCTAGGGCATTATTTAAATTTACAAATCATACCCTAGTACTGGAACATTACCCCGGAAAATCCGGATTATCAAGAACCAGATCCATTCATTGGGTTCAATGTTACAGAATCCAAAAGTGGACGAGTTCCTGAATCTAAAACATCTAAAAGTGTCAAAATCGGTTAAAGGAAGCCATAATTATGAGCATTTTAATTTGTGGGTTCCCTGATACCCTCGTTGACCTGTTATAGGTGTTTTTTTTTCGTTGGACACATAACGGTTAATTTCAACAAATTGTTCAAAAAATGTTTTTCTTCGTATTATATCTCTGATACTGTTTGCACTAGAATCAATCAGCGAGCTATTTTTTTAGATTTGTTTAGGGATTCCAAAAAAAAAAGAAAAGTTTTTAATGCCAATATTGCCAAATATGCAACTTTTTAATTTTACACTAAAAGTACATTTTTTCTCGTAATACATCGGTTACTGTAGGCCACATAAAACCTCATTATACCTACATTGCTCGGTCGGTTTCTGGCTATCTCTTGGGATAATGATGACATGCTTCTCAGGATTCTATTTGGGATACTTTTCAAGATTCTGATCAAAGTTTTCTTAGCATCCCAATGGAATCTATTTCAGAACTTCGATTCAATATTTATCCGTATTTCTACGGTTTTTTCTCTAAATTTTGATGCAGGGTTCTAGAGAAAAGCTTCTTAAATGTCTAGTGGAATCTTTCTCAAGATAGAATTCCGCTGAAGATTATGCTTTATTTCAGATACTGACAGAATCAAGGTCCTATTATCATTGGAATCCGGTGTAATGTTCTGATGAATATCCTGCTTTGAGTTCCAGTGGACTTTGACACAAACAATATTGCTCTTCTCTCATTATCCCCTTTAATAAGTGATTTCTGCTCAGAATTCCAATAGAATCTTTAACCCGTTCGAGCCCTTCTGGTTGATGAACAACCATGTTTCTATATAACTATAACTTTTGGTTTACACAACGTCAAGTAAGGCTAATAACTGCGACTAAGATCTTTCATTTGAGCACTAAAAGTTATAAATATTAGCATTAGAACAGAAGTTATTACAATTAATCTGATTGGGTTCAGCTGAAGCAGTGCTGCCAGGTATAGTTTCTGTTAATGGCGAAAATGAAATTTTGGAATATTTTCATAGCCTGGGAATATTATTGAAAACTGCTAAAACTTTCTAATTTAGAATTTAGAGGTGTGCGCCGATGCATTTTTAATCGGCGGCGGCTTAAGCGACATTTTTGGCCGGCGGCGGCGGCGTTGGCGGCGTCACGCCGTTGGTCCCTATCGGCGGCGGCGCGACGGCGTGTGTCGGCGTTACGAATATTGACGCCTAGGTAACTAAAAAAATTCTTAACAGTACAATTCCTTTCCCAAATTTTCGGTTGCTATTGTAACAGACTTCACAGCACATACAAACAAACGTTACAGTTTGAAGAAAATCTAAAAAATCATCGCCCACGATGTACTAGCGACATCTGTTGAACACATTGCACAAAATGTAATTCTCGCAACCATATCAATTTTTTTTTCAACTGATGCTCCAATAGTGACCACCCTGCTTGCCAAATGCAAGATAATAAATGAAAAGTGGAACTATTTTTACAGTTGTAAAATTTGAAGAACGAAATAGAAAAATTGACGATGTCGCATACTACGACTTCGCATGAAATAATGATTGCAATGGACAAATTTGAAGAATGCAGAGTAACGACTGTATTTCAATGACCCATAATAATTATTTATTGTTCTATATTTGGGAAATTAAGCAACGGTTTGAGGAAATTAATTGTTGTTGTCGTTTCATTGTTTTTTGTTTCTATTTAGTCATCTTTACCGTAAGCCCGGGGACAATTGACAGCTCCCATATATTGAATTCATAAGTAAATTTTGGGGTGATTTGGTGATGCCATGGCGGCTCGAATGGAGCAAAATTTGAAAAAGGCGCATCCAATTTATTATTTTCCATATCTGTGGAAAATAATCAATTTAAGCATTTCTACCATTTCTTTTTGCTGCTAGAATTCTAATAAAAACACAAATTCTATTCAAAACGAACGGTTAAGCTTGGTAGTGATGTACTTTCATTGGCCAAAATGTTTTTCATTTACATTTCTCGAGATAAAAAGCACCAATGATTTAACGGTTTCAAACTTCACACGACAAGAAAACCAAAACATGTTTAGGAGGGAAGAGAGCCGGTTGTTAAAAACAACGACTTCCAGCTAGAGGTGTGCGCCGATGAAAAATGTCGTTGTCGGCGGCGTAGGTCTGATTTGGGCCGGCGGCGGCGGCGTATCGGCGTGACGCCGTTTGCTAAAATCATCGGCGGCGGCGGCGGCGCAAAGCGGCGTGGGATATTTTTTGATATGGATGGAAAGTAGTAATTTGCTCAATCATCTTGCTATTTTGACTATTGTGTCTGCGTGTGTCAAAATTAAACCAAATATTGATGACGTAGCGGTGTCATCAGCTTTAAGCATAACACTGTTTTTTAACCGGGAATTAATTTTATTTGAGAAAATGGAAAAAAAATAAAAGTAAATATCCAAAATTGCGATTACTAAAGATAAATTTAAACAACCGCTCCTAATGCTTGCAATGCCAACCGTTACGAATATCGATGCTAACACAGTTTCAGAAAGCAAAGTTTTATGCCATTCATTTTAATAAATATTCCTCTGAGATAAAATAACAATACCTGGTCTTCAGTCTAATTTCTACTTCTGCTGAGCCAGACCTATACAACCGAGTGAAGTGAAATAGAATTTATTAACCTGATACCTGGAGAAATTTCTTTATGCTGAGAATGTGGATCGATTATTCAACTAAAAATCACGGAACTATTAAATAAACCACGCTTTGTCCCCATAACATGCAAATTCCTACGCGCATGTATTAACATCAGACGCCACATCGTGAACAATCCTTGCGCAATACAAAGATACATATACAAACGAGAATGCATCCCAGCGAATTGCCGACTCATCGACGATATACCTATTTGAACAGTGATCTCTATACAAATACCTACAAACGGTTCCCAAATTTGTGACAGTTGTTCAGGACATAATGACAACTGCTAAACAGCATCCAGCACCCCAAAATCAACTGTTAGCACTATCGGTGAGGATAAAAAGGCGACGTTGCTCACGCGCAAGTGCAAGAAGCAAGATGCAACATCCGACCGTCGGCACCAATACAGCTTTAACTATGAAGACCTGGACGTCAGACATGAGAGAAGCAAATAATCCCAAAGATACAGCAGACAAGCAGTCAACTGTATCCCCACCGCTAAAGAAGGTCTCCACTCTCAATAGAAAGTCACGAGCACGAGATTCTGCGGATAACCAATAATGTTTTTTGCTGAAATATTGAAATAGAAATTAACGGGACGTTTTCTGGGCCACTCTGATCGTTTGATACACCGCACTCAATATTTTGTCCACGTATATCGTTGGAAAAAATCCTTAGCATGACAAAATTACAAAATGGTGCGGCTTCCAATACAGGTTAAACATCGAATCACTTTCGAACAATAGGCCAATATGGTATGGTAGTTTCGATTGCGGCAAAGTTCTACTGTATCGATTTTGTAGACTTTTTCGGTAAATTAAAGGAAAAGAGAAACAAAGGATAAGAAAATTGAAATGCGGATTTTTCTAGAGAGAACCAGTTGTAAACGTACAGAAAACCTTCCATTATGCTGACAGAAGTATGTTTCACTAGTTTTTCGTTCCAAGTTTCATTTCGGCAGACTTTGCAGCCAAGTTTTAGGAATGTGCAGTGCTACTGCATGGCTAGTGTTACGAGGCTACTGACTACTAAGAATCCTTCCTGGCGGGGGCTGGCTTATACGACGGGTGGCTTATACGACACCAACGCCTTACCCTCTGAACTACCAGACCAAGGTTAATAGTTAAAAGTCGTACGGCTTGAATTACTATATCGAAGGCATGACGTGACGTGAGTTAACTTTCGAGGCCTGCTTTCAACATCGCCAGTAGATGTTCAGCAATCGCTATACGAGCTTTGCTTGCGTGCAAATTTGAGTAGAATGGTGATTCACGCGTGCGATGGTAATTTGCAACGTATTTTTATTTAAATATTTACACAGATTTTGTAGAAACAATTGTACTGGCTTATATGTCGGTTCATTAAGTTTTAACTGATTCTAACCATGAAAAAGTGACATCATTCGGTCGATATGCTATCTAATTCCGCATGAGCCAAATATGTTCTTGCACTAAGTAACTTGTGTCTTTAACTACTGAGAATTCAACAGTAGGGAGTATTATGGTTTCCACAGACTGACTGTTGATTGCTGCGATCCGGATGACTATGCGAGTAGGAAGTCAGCAAAAGTATTGTCCAGGCTATTTTATTATCATATCGATTGATTGATTAGTAAAACAAGAAACGCTTAGAACAAGTATATTGCTTAACTTCTGAATATCTTAATACCTTTTACCGACCTATTCGGCTGATATTCGCTTGTCCAGTCTTTAAACAGCGGAACACTATATAAATTCACAGTTCATAAGCAAACCGCTCACAGATACGGTGACAGTTTAATTTCTTGCTGAATTGCCGTGCGGTTCGAAAGCAGCTTTGTTTCCATATGGACTACAATATGCTGCCTCAAGATTGGTAATGGTAAGAATCACACAAAACTATTACAACCAATAAGATTATCGTAAAGTAAACCAAAATTCTTTCACTCAATACACATTCAGGTCAAATTGTTGCTTCGCAATGAGAGGATCAAATGATTTCCGAATAATTATTTATTCACAATGAATAATAAAAACTTCCTAGGATGACAATGATATGTTATAAGCATATGCTATATACAATTCAGAGCGCATAACTTACGTTTAGTATTTATTCCTCTTCTATTCCTCCTATATTTGCGTTCGCAACTTATTTGTGACTTCGTGTCAATTCTGCAATATTATATTGCATTAATCCTAGTATTTTTAGTATTAAGTTTCAATGATATTACCTTCAGCAGCGTCACTAGTGACCTAATCGTGACTGTGAAGTGCGTGAATTAGGTTCCGTTAACTACAATATGAAAATTTGCATTTTATGGAGTTATACAAAAGCAGTTT
Source organism: Topomyia yanbarensis (assembly GCF_030247195.1). Lineage (NCBI taxonomy): Eukaryota > Metazoa > Arthropoda > Insecta > Diptera > Culicidae > Topomyia > Topomyia yanbarensis. The sequence goes on along the minus strand of NC_080671.1, from coordinate 301,110,924 downwards.
AGTGGGAAACTAACCTCGAATTAGTTACAGATTGTTAAATGTGAATTTCTATCACCGATAATGATCACAGCTGCTTTACGAGTTAATACATCTAACGCGACTTGCAAATTGCAGCGTATAACTGTGTTTTAAATACAATTTCAAATAAATCTTTATAATTTATAAATCGAGTAAACTTTTTAGAATATAATCTTCAGCACACGCGGATTGGCTTTCTTCTACTGGTTGTCGTTTCATACCAGCGCGATCGAGTACACGGTGGGTCTCCTGTCATGATCGTTAAGTTTATGGGTTTTTTAGATCTGGTCGTCTCGATGAGGCGCGTGACCCATTGGGTCGTTTACAATGGACTCGGCGCGAGTTTAAATATGATCGGCGGAGCAGCACAAAAAAGGCAATCGGCGCGCTGACCATTTTTTCCTAAAATCGGCGGCGTGTCAAAATCATCAGCGGCGGCGGCGTGGCGCGGCGGCGCACACCTCTACTTCCAGCTAAATATATAATAAGATTTATGTAATTTTGCTGACGGTTTTCAGTTAGGGATAAATTTATTCTCTAATAATAGTTTTCTTTATTCACATTTTGGAATAAGCTATTTCTAAATGTTGTTCTAGCCGCATTGATGGCGTTCATAGCACACGTAACGAAACACGCTTTTCTCTTGAAACGTTTTCGTTTCGTTGTTCGTGGTACTCATACAGAGAAGGCATACTAGCGCCACCATCAAATCGGTGGTGCATATATGAAACAATAACTATCTGTCAAGTTGTCCCTGGGTTGTTTACCGTCGCTCTTTTAGAATCCCGCAGATATCAGGAACCCTAACACGAGGCGTTATTATTGGCATTACTGCGCAGAAATGTCACTTTTAATGATCGTGTAAGGTCACCTTTCAAGGGAGACACATTACTTCATTTTCCAGGCTGGTGTTTACTTTTACTTCTTGTAAGTGCAAAATCGCCAATGATAAGGAATACTATTCCCTGGCACCACATTTTCTTAGAACGTACGGTCTGCTTCTATCTTGAGTGCAAAGTATGCTCGATTTGCTGGAATAATACAGATCTACACCCTGACGAAACCTAAATATACAGTTACTATCAATCATAATCATTCCACGACTTGACGTGTTACCTCCTGTTAGGTTGAAACTGATCACTAAACAAGTCTGATTGAAAATGGTCTGAGCGTTCTCTAGTTTTTGTAGCACCTGCACCCCGCCAATTTCTCCAGCAGTTCCGGGGACCAACGAATTCCAATCCATTGCATACATTCGATACACCGAATCAATTAAATTACTAACGTCCTGTTATGTGCTTACTCACCGATTGGCATCGTGTTGTAACTTAAGAAATTATTGTGAACAACTCCCACCTTGGGCACTTCGACAAGAATGAATTTCACATTTCCGGCCCATATTGTTTGTTTTGGTTTGCATGAGATTAAAAAGACCGTAACGTTTTCGGGTGGGTGCGGAAACTAAGTAACGCAATTAGCTCTGTGTCAAAATCTCACTAACGCCACCGATTTGTAATTGAAATCGACCGTTTTTTCTACGAGTGATGAAAATTCATCTCGTGTTACGTCTTATTTGTCTGTGATACCGGGCTGGTGCAACTGACACTGAAAATCTTTCTTGAGTGGGGCTAGATCACACGATGAATAATTTATGAGACTAGAAATCTTATCCTCTGCATCGCCACATCTGTGCACCAGCGTCGCGAAAAATCAAGATCACTTTGCTCAACTATTCTTCGGGAAAAAAAAATTAAAATAGGTGACGATTCAATCAATTATAAATGAACCTCGTATTGAAAATAAATTTTATGTTTTCACAAAACCAGTTCACGTAAAAAAAGACATTATACTGAAATGTTTAGTAGGTGGTTGTGTCTGAATATGTTTAATAATTTTATGATTCTAATTCATAACTCGATGAAACATTGATTTGTATTAACTTTATTGACTAAAACAGTCAAGAATTGAACGACGTGCAACGATTTTCGTAAATTCTCGTCGTGTTATCGTGATATTTTAGTCTTGAGCTTACCGTTGGATTTTTTACACAGAGTCACGTGTCTTATAGTTTTCTAAATTATTTCACGGACATGAATTGTGGCTAGTTAATGTATTTTGCTCAGCGCAGTTTTATTTAATTCCGAACATTTCTCTGAATTTTAACAAAAGAATAACAGGGTTACAGGTCGTAGTAATATCTTTGTATCTAATGCTCGTGCCTATGAGACTGGTTGCTAGCAGTTGTACACAATAGCTCACACAGAAATTTCAAAACCATAAAGCAGAGCGAATAATCCATGAATGATAGTCTGAGTTCCTTGTAATTGTTTACGTAAGTATAATAAGATTATGTGGAAAATTAATTACTTCATGAATTACATCATGAACAGTTTCACGTACTCGACTGGTGAATCGTCTGTAGCATATTAGGAATTAAGAATCGGTTTAAAATCAATGAATAATACACTGCGTTCCAGTGAAATTGATTACGTGCAAAGATTAGAATCAGGCACATAATCGTAAATTTCAGGCACATATATCTTGAAAGTGGAAGTTTTTTTTAATTTGACGCACACGAATGGTGAATTGAAACTTATATGCTCACAATCATAACCAGTTGACGAAGCAAGAATGGATCTTTGAATTATATAACGAGTGTCGTGTAATGGTTTTCGAGAAAATATCAAGATTATTTTAATTTTGTAATCCAATTGACGACCACTAATACCAAATAATGATCAAGATGTGATAAATCATCAATCAGTTAACGTCGTATATTCGGCCCATGGACAATGTTCCTAGATTTGTGGATAAAATTATGAGTCAACAATTTTAGAGTTCGCGAATTGTCGGCGCGGGAAAAATGCTTCGGCGGCGCGCCGCCGATCTACCGTTCGGCGTCGGCGTACGTTAGAAATTACCGGCGGCGGCGGCGTGGCGCGGCGGCGCACAGGTCTAATTTAGATTGCCCTCAATTACCTTTTTTATGAAATTGGGCTAGATCGGAAGGTAAATATTGAGCAGCTGCAAAAGAAGCACCTATCTTTCTTAAACCAGGTTTTTCGTGTTTCTTGGCGCCAACAGTTTTAATTAAAAATAGTTTTGGGACCCTATACGCGGTAGAAAAAAGTTGGTCAAGAAACGGTTAACGAGATTCTGAAAAGAGACACCCGGCCGTCACTGGAGGTGATTTCAATTCTAGGGTAGCTCAAGCAAAGATTGATGATAGGCTATGTAAAGAGGGCGCCAGCAGTACTTCTCGCTGAGGCGCCCGGGAACCTGGTAGTCCTTCGCTAGTGACAAGTATGAGTGGGACAGTTTGCGAAGACTACACGCGTAGTTATTACCTGACAATCCAGCATTGGTCAACTAAATGATGCTACAAGGACAAGGATCTCTTTGTGGGTGCGCAACACACACTTTTCTAATTAGAATGACTAGACGTGTTAGCTGTGTTATGTGACACCAACGTAAATTAAACTGGAGCCAAGAAACAAACGACCCCCAGTTTACTTACTAACTTTATTTTTTCTGGTATTCGAGTAATCGAATCAGTTACCTCGAAAAATCTAAGCCCTGGGTAATCGAGTTTGACTTGTATTGCAAAAGACACACCTTATTAAAAAGTTTATCTTAGAATTCTTGTACAAATAGCTATAAACAACTGATACATATCGTTAACTCGTTACCAATATGAATAATAAATGAAAACCAACTGAAAATGCAAATCACACCCTGAAAGTCTGAAAAATCGACTAGGGCCAAAATAGGTACATTTACCATAATAGGAAAATTTGCCCTGGTCATTTTATTTCCAATTTCTCCACGAATGAAGCTTAAATTCATGAAATAACGCAAAAAAAGTTTGATTCGATTATCCGGGTGATTCGATTATCCGGGGTGAGATTTTTTTCAAATCCCCGGATAATCGAGTCCGACCTGTATATTAGTTTTTATTTCAACTAGTATGATCATTGTTGCAAATATTTTTAACTAGCCATTTCAATAACCAAATTTTTCTTTTCAAATATTAACTCTATTATTGATGCAACGTGTATTGTTTTTGATTCTAGGTAATAAACTTTGTTGAAACAAATAGATTTGAATTGATTTCAACATGAACACTGCTTTGAATCAACTTTTTTTTTAGTTAGAAGCCTCATTCTGTCAAAAATGCTAACAACATTAATTTGCTTCGTAACTAACAAAATTTATTGTTGGTTCAACAAAAAATCTACATAAGCCCTAGAACAATGCAAAAAAAGTTGATTTTAATACAAACTTTATTTAAATTCACAATATTTTCTTCTGCGTGAATGAATTTGAAAAACTAATTCTCATGCATATATAATATTAATTTTATTTGAAATCATTATCAATCAATCGAAGGTCCAGACAATAGCTTATGCTTAAAAGAAGGCGATATCAAAGAAGGTCGTAACTTAATTTAATATTAATAGCATTTCAAAAATATGCTAGAGTCCTAGATTATTTTCAGAGAAACTATAGATTAAAATTAAAATAGATTAAAATAACTACACAAAATTCCATAGAAGAAAATTAATAGCATTTCAAAAATATGCTACGAAAATTTTAAAGAAGGCAAATCCATTTCATTATATTTAAATCAATGAAATTCTAAAATTATTTCTATTGATTTGTTATTGTTCCAAAGAAAGCTAATTCACATAGAAATTTTTAATACGAAGTTAAAATTTAAAATAACTGAAGGCGTTTTCAATGCACTATTACTGTAAACAAATATTAGTGAGAATAAAAATCAATGAAAGTCCAAGATTATTTTCAGAGAAACTATAGATTAAAATAACATTCTACACAAAATTCCATAGAAGAATGCATATTTATAAGAAGGCAGCATCTCAGACAAATACATTCACGATCTATAAAATTTCAAAGGTTCCAGAAATATTTCTGACTAAATTTTAGGAAATGTTATATTTTTTCATTACCTTTTACCCATTTTTTTATAAAAATCGATCAACGTATTCAGGGCATTTTTAGAGTACTGTGATTGGTTATCATAAAAATGTTGCCAACGTTGTGGAAAACACTGCCTTTTCAATTTCAAAGATGGCCGTATTTCGAGGCGTTCGAAATTGATCGTTACGAATTTACACTATCTCCTGTAATGTTTGACCTAGTGTCAAAAACTAAAGTTTTTTTCGATTCCTTAGAAAGCTAGCAAGTGACTTATAAAGGCTTTTTTCGCTATTTTAATTTTACGCGAAACGCTGAAAATATCATTAAAATCAGCACCCTTATAGTTTCCTTATAGTACATTTTTGGTGTAGAACCGGTCTGATCGGCATTCCGCCCTAGGCCAAAAATGCGTGCCCCCCTCAACCCAAATTTTAACTAGGACGAATTAGCGCATGGGCGCCATTTAAACACCTTTTTTAATATGAAAATAATTATTTAGTATCATTTAGTATCATTATTATTATTGGTTGTAATGCATGCTTACCTATGCGTTTCCATAATTTACCTTGAGGCTGATATTTACCGCTTATTGCTATTTCATATTCCTTTGCTTATCTCCTCTTTAGATTTAAGATTTTAATTTTTTTTCTCTTTGTTAGTCCTTTTTCCGTTCTGTTAATAAGCTTCTTCTGTGTCCACGATTTTATGAATTATTCCGCTCGTACATGAAAGAGAGATTAGAAGATACGAAGATTTCTTTAATGAATATTTCTTTTATGGGACTGTAAATGTGAACTCTTCTAGAATGTTTAAGTTGATTTGTACCAAGTTGTTGATATGACATCTGGTTGATAGTATGAATTCATATATATATATATATATATATATATATATATATATATATATATATATATATATATATATATATATATATATATATATATATATATATATATATATATATATATATATATATATATATATATATATATATATATATATATATATATATATATATATATATATATATATATATATATATATATATATATATATATATATATATATATATATATATATATATATATATATATATATATATATATATATATATATATATATATATATATATATATATATATATATATATATATATATATATATATATATATATATATATATATATATATATATATATATATATATATATATATATATATATATATATATATATATATATATTATATATATATATATATATATATTTATATATATATATATATATATATATATATATATATATATATATATATATACATATACATATACACATACACATACATATACACATACACATACATATACACATACACATACACATACACATACACATACACATACACATACACATACACATACACATACACATACACATACACATACACATGCACGTACACATACACATACACATGCACGTACATATACACATACACATGCACATACACATACATATACATATACATATACACATACACATACACATACACATACACATACACATACATATACATATACATATACATATACATATACATATACATATACATATACATATACATATACATATAACCTAGGGGAGGGAAATATTAAAATCAGCACCCCATCATTTATAGAATATCTATCCGTCTTTCAATTTCATTGCTTTCGTTTCTTATTTCTAAATTATTTTTTCCAGCGACGTACGAAGGATTTTAGTTAATAAATGGTGTCTGTATCGATTTTCTTGGCCATTTTCAGCAAATTTAAGATTAATAAATTTGCTGAAAATGGCCAAGAAAATCGATACAGACACCATTTATTAACTAAAATCCTTCGTACGTCGCTGGAAAAAATAATTTAGAATATGCTGTGAATATTTCAAAGCTCGTGGTTTGAAGTGGATTTGAAAAAAACGCGTTTGAAGTTTTTAGTACGCTTGGAGTTTACCTAAAAACGATAGGACAGAATTAATAATACATATATACAATTAGGTATTCTGTTCGCCTTCCATTTTCTGTTATATCATTTTATTTCAATAACAAAATTTCCAAATCTTAAAAATTCTACAGTGGTGTATTATGTTTTTCACCGAAGATTACCACGCGAAGAAATTGATTCAAAATAGTAAAATAATTGAAAATATACCATTTTAACTGAATCCGCAAAATTTGCAACAAATATGAGGCAAAATATAGGGCCTGTTAGTCAGGGATTAGACGGTCATGAATTTATGAAATTTATTCACCCCTTCACTACCTGCAGTGGGAATATTGGAAAGCATTTGTTTCTATTTTGGTACTTATTTAATTCATTGATATCCCACCCATTTGGGTGCTTTTTATTCCCCACTCGTTTTTTTTAAATCCTCCCAAGTTTCTTTTTGGTTCAAAACCAAAAGTCGTTCGTAAGCAGTTCATATAATGATCAATTTAAATAAATTTTCCTAACATCTCGGAATCGAAAAGATTAAATCTTTGAAATTACAGTTTTGCAATCTTGTCACTCTTGTTTTTTTACCACAATAACCACTCAAGATAAAAAAAAATTGAAAATATTTTCAAACAACTTTTCATGTTCTAAAGTAGGTAAAATCTCCTAGAACACAATTAGCTGCATAGCAGGTCTTCCAAAAATAAGTTTGGTCGGTGAGGTACAAGTTTTTTTTATTTTCCGGGAAATGGTATTCCGCGAGGGGCTAACCTTTTTGGCATAAAGTCATTTGGCATAAAGTCGTTTGGCATAATGCCCGTTTGGCATAAGAAAAAAATGATAGGTCGTTTGGCATAATGGTCTTTTGGCATAAAAGTCGTTTGGCATAACGGCCGTTTGGCATAAGAGCCATGTGGCATAAAGTATGAAAATACCCGTTCAAATGTTTATGGCGTTTTGATTCACTGAAATAAGTACGATTCCAAGAACTGCTCATGTTTGAAAGAAGGAATAAACTTCAGTGAGACGAAGAATATTTTTGTGTCAGATTGATTACATAGAAAACTAAAGTAAGTATGGAATTTGTGCATTGAGAATATTTGCATTTAGAACTATGTTGGTCATCTTGCATGAAAGTTAAAAAATTTGTGAAATGTCATGCAACAAAAAATCTGTAATTGTAATCTGCTAATGATAGGCTATTTTAAAACTACAGATCTCATCTCAAATCAATTAGAGGGAACGAGCGAAGAAGAACCATTGTATTAACCATTCAATTTTCAATTTGGATTGCTACAATTTTTTAACCTAACTACTTTTCATACAATATAAAATCTAATTCGAGATATATAGTATCTTGCTTTCCGAAGGTTTGTTCTTCTGACGTTTACTTTTGTTTGCTGACTAAATTGAAAAGAGGGAAAAATCTCGACTAGTTCATATTCACAAGAAGAAAAAAGCTAGAGGTGTGCGCCGATGAAAAATGTCGTTGTCGGCGGCGTAGGTCTGATTTGGGCCGGCGGCGGCGGCGTATCGGCGTGACGCCGTTTGCTAAAATCATCGGCGGCGGCGGCGGCGCAAAGCGGCGTGGGATATTTTTTGATATGGATGGAAAGTAGTAATTTGCTCAATCATCTTGCTATTTTGACTATTGTGTCTGCGTGTGTCAAAATTAAACCAAATATTGATGACGTAGCGGTGTCATCAGCTTTAAGCATAACACTGTTTTTTAACCGGGAATTAATTTTATTTGAGAAAATGGAAAAAAAATAAAAGTAAATATCCAAAATTGCGATTACTAAAGATAAATTTAAACAACCGCTCCTAATGCTTGCAATGCCAACCGTTACGAATATCGATGCTAACACAGTTTCAGAAAGCAAAGTTTTATGCCATTCATTTTAATAAATATTCCTCTGAGATAAAATAACAATACCTGGTCTTCAGTCTAATTTCTACTTCTGCTGAGCCAGACCTATACAACCGAGTGAAGTGAAATAGAATTTATTAACCTGATACCTGGAGAAATTTCTTTATGCTGAGAATGTGGATCGATTATTCAACTAAAAATCACGGAACTATTAAATAAACCACGCTTTGTCCCCATAACATGCAAATTCCTACGCGCATGTATTAACATCAGACGCCACATCGTGAACAATCCTTGCGCAATACAAAGATACATATACAAACGAGAATGCATCCCAGCGAATTGCCGACTCATCGACGATATACCTATTTGAACAGTGATCTCTATACAAATACCTACAAACGGTTCCCAAATTTGTGACAGTTGTTCAGGACATAATGACAACTGCTAAACAGCATCCAGCACCCCAAAATCAACTGTTAGCACTATCGGTGAGGATAAAAAGGCGACGTTGCTCACGCGCAAGTGCAAGAAGCAAGATGCAACATCCGACCGTCGGCACCAATACAGCTTTAACTATGAAGACCTGGACGTCAGACATGAGAGAAGCAAATAATCCCAAAGATACAGCAGACAAGCAGTCAACTGTATCCCCACCGCTAAAGAAGGTCTCCACTCTCAATAGAAAGTCACGAGCACGAGATTCTGCGGATAACCAATAATGTTTTTTGCTGAAATATTGAAATAGAAATTAACGGGACGTTTTCTGGGCCACTCTGATCGTTTGATACACCGCACTCAATATTTTGTCCACGTATATCGTTGGAAAAAATCCTTAGCATGACAAAATTACAAAATGGTGCGGCTTCCAATACAGGTTAAACATCGAATCACTTTCGAACAATAGGCCAATATGGTATGGTAGTTTCGATTGCGGCAAAGTTCTACTGTATCGATTTTGTAGACTTTTTCGGTAAATTAAAGGAAAAGAGAAACAAAGGATAAGAAAATTGAAATGCGGATTTTTCTAGAGAGAACCAGTTGTAAACGTACAGAAAACCTTCCATTATGCTGACAGAAGTATGTTTCACTAGTTTTTCGTTCCAAGTTTCATTTCGGCAGACTTTGCAGCCAAGTTTTAGGAATGTGCAGTGCTACTGCATGGCTAGTGTTACGAGGCTACTGACTACTAAGAATCCTTCCTGGCGGGGGCTGGCTTATACGACGGGTGGCTTATACGACACCAACGCCTTACCCTCTGAACTACCAGACCAAGGTTAATAGTTAAAAGTCGTACGGCTTGAATTACTATATCGAAGGCATGACGTGACGTGAGTTAACTTTCGAGGCCTGCTTTCAACATCGCCAGTAGATGTTCAGCAATCGCTATACGAGCTTTGCTTGCGTGCAAATTTGAGTAGAATGGTGATTCACGCGTGCGATGGTAATTTGCAACGTATTTTTATTTAAATATTTACACAGATTTTGTAGAAACAATTGTACTGGCTTATATGTCGGTTCATTAAGTTTTAACTGATTCTAACCATGAAAAAGTGACATCATTCGGTCGATATGCTATCTAATTCCGCATGAGCCAAATATGTTCTTGCACTAAGTAACTTGTGTCTTTAACTACTGAGAATTCAACAGTAGGGAGTATTATGGTTTCCACAGACTGACTGTTGATTGCTGCGATCCGGATGACTATGCGAGTAGGAAGTCAGCAAAAGTATTGTCCAGGCTATTTTATTATCATATCGATTGATTGATTAGTAAAACAAGAAACGCTTAGAACAAGTATATTGCTTAACTTCTGAATATCTTAATACCTTTTACCGACCTATTCGGCTGATATTCGCTTGTCCAGTCTTTAAACAGCGGAACACTATATAAATTCACAGTTCATAAGCAAACCGCTCACAGATACGGTGACAGTTTAATTTCTTGCTGAATTGCCGTGCGGTTCGAAAGCAGCTTTGTTTCCATATGGACTACAATATGCTGCCTCAAGATTGGTAATGGTAAGAATCACACAAAACTATTACAACCAATAAGATTATCGTAAAGTAAACCAAAATTCTTTCACTCAATACACATTCAGGTCAAATTGTTGCTTCGCAATGAGAGGATCAAATGATTTCCGAATAATTATTTATTCACAATGAATAATAAAAACTTCCTAGGATGACAATGATATGTTATAAGCATATGCTATATACAATTCAGAGCGCATAACTTACGTTTAGTATTTATTCCTCTTCTATTCCTCCTATATTTGCGTTCGCAACTTATTTGTGACTTCGTGTCAATTCTGCAATATTATATTGCATTAATCCTAGTATTTTTAGTATTAAGTTTCAATGATATTACCTTCAGCAGCGTCACTAGTGACCTAATCGTGACTGTGAAGTGCGTGAATTAGGTTCCGTTAACTACAATATGAAAATTTGCATTTTATGGAGTTATACAAAAGCAGTTTAGTGGGAAACTAACCTCGAATTAGTTACAGATTGTTAAATGTGAATTTCTATCACCGATAATGATCACAGCTGCTTTACGAGTTAATACATCTAACGCGACTTGCAAATTGCAGCGTATAACTGTGTTTTAAATACAATTTCAAATAAATCTTTATAATTTATAAATCGAGTAAACTTTTTAGAATATAATCTTCAGCACACGCGGATTGGCTTTCTTCTACTGGTTGTCGTTTCATACCAGCGCGATCGAGTACACGGTGGGTCTCCTGTCATGATCGTTAAGTTTATGGGTTTTTTAGATCTGGTCGTCTCGATGAGGCGCGTGACCCATTGGGTCGTTTACAATGGACTCGGCGCGAGTTTAAATATGATCGGCGGAGCAGCACAAAAAAGGCAATCGGCGCGCTGACCATTTTTTCCTAAAATCGGCGGCGTGTCAAAATCATCAGCGGCGGCGGCGTGGCGCGGCGGCGCACACCTCTACTTCCAGCTAAATATATAATAAGATTTATGTAATTTTGCTGACGGTTTTCAGTTAGGGATAAATTTATTCTCTAATAATAGTTTTCTTTATTCACATTTTGGAATAAGCTATTTCTAAATGTTGTTCTAGCCGCATTGATGGCGTTCATAGCACACGTAACGAAACACGCTTTTCTCTTGAAACGTTTTCGTTTCGTTGTTCGTGGTACTCATACAGAGAAGGCATACTAGCGCCACCATCAAATCGGTGGTGCATATATGAAACAATAACTATCTGTCAAGTTGTCCCTGGGTTGTTTACCGTCGCTCTTTTAGAATCCCGCAGATATCAGGAACCCTAACACGAGGCGTTATTATTGGCATTACTGCGCAGAAATGTCACTTTTAATGATCGTGTAAGGTCACCTTTCAAGGGAGACACATTACTTCATTTTCCAGGCTGGTGTTTACTTTTACTTCTTGTAAGTGCAAAATCGCCAATGATAAGGAATACTATTCCCTGGCACCACATTTTCTTAGAACGTACGGTCTGCTTCTATCTTGAGTGCAAAGTATGCTCGATTTGCTGGAATAATACAGATCTACACCCTGACGAAACCTAAATATACAGTTACTATCAATCATAATCATTCCACGACTTGACGTGTTACCTCCTGTTAGGTTGAAACTGATCACTAAACAAGTCTGATTGAAAATGGTCTGAGCGTTCTCTAGTTTTTGTAGCACCTGCACCCCGCCAATTTCTCCAGCAGTTCCGGGGACCAACGAATTCCAATCCATTGCATACATTCGATACACCGAATCAATTAAATTACTAACGTCCTGTTATGTGCTTACTCACCGATTGGCATCGTGTTGTAACTTAAGAAATTATTGTGAACAACTCCCACCTTGGGCACTTCGACAAGAATGAATTTCACATTTCCGGCCCATATTGTTTGTTTTGGTTTGCATGAGATTAAAAAGACCGTAACGTTTTCGGGTGGGTGCGGAAACTAAGTAACGCAATTAGCTCTGTGTCAAAATCTCACTAACGCCACCGATTTGTAATTGAAATCGACCGTTTTTTCTACGAGTGATGAAAATTCATCTCGTGTTACGTCTTATTTGTCTGTGATACCGGGCTGGTGCAACTGACACTGAAAATCTTTCTTGAGTGGGGCTAGATCACACGATGAATAATTTATGAGACTAGAAATCTTATCCTCTGCATCGCCACATCTGTGCACCAGCGTCGCGAAAAATCAAGATCACTTTGCTCAACTATTCTTCGGGAAAAAAAAATTAAAATAGGTGACGATTCAATCAATTATAAATGAACCTCGTATTGAAAATAAATTTTATGTTTTCACAAAACCAGTTCACGTAAAAAAAGACATTATACTGAAATGTTTAGTAGGTGGTTGTGTCTGAATATGTTTAATATTTTTATGATTCTAATTCATAACTCGATGAAACATTGATTTGTATTAACTTTATTGACTAAAACAGTCAAGAATTGAACGACGTGCAACGATTTTCGTAAATTCTCGTCGTGTTATCGTGATATTTTAGTCTTGAGCTTACCGTTGGATTTTTTACACAGAGTCACGTGTCTTATAGTTTTCTAAATTATTTCACGGACATGAATTGTGGCTAGTTAATGTATTTTGCTCAGCGCAGTTTTATTTAATTCCGAACATTTCTCTGAATTTTAACAAAAGAATAACAGGGTTACAGGTCGTAGTAATATCTTTGTATCTAATGCTCGTGCCTATGAGACTGGTTGCTAGCAGTTGTACACAATAGCTCACACAGAAATTTCAAAACCATAAAGCAGAGCGAATAATCCATGAATGATAGTCTGAGTTCCTTGTAATTGTTTACGTAAGTATAATAAGATTATGTGGAAAATTAATTACTTCATGAATTACATCATGAACAGTTTCACGTACTCGACTGGTGAATCGTCTGTAGCATATTAGGAATTAAGAATCGGTTTAAAATCAATGAATAATACACTGCGTTCCAGTGAAATTGATTACGTGCAAAGATTAGAATCAGGCACATAATCGTAAATTTCAGGCACATATATCTTGAAAGTGGAAGTTTTTTTTTAATTTGACGCACACGAATGGTGAATTGAAACTTATATGCTCACAATCATAACCAGTTGACGAAGCAAGAATGGATCTTTGAATTATATAACGAGTGTCGTGTAATGGTTTTCGAGAAAATATCAAGATTATTTTAATTTTGTAATCCAATTGACGACCACTAATACCAAATAATGATCAAGATGTGATAAATCATCAATCAGTTAACGTCGTATATTCGGCCCATGGACAATGTTCCTAGATTTGTGGATAAAATTATGAGTCAACAATTTTAGAGTTCGCGAATTGTCGGCGCGGGAAAAATGCTTCGGCGGCGCGCCGCCGATCTACCGTTCGGCGTCGGCGTACGTTAGAAATTACCGGCGGCGGCGGCGTGGCGCGGCGGCGCACAGGTCTAATTTAGATTGCCCTCAATTACCTTTTTTATGAAATTGGGCTAGATCGGAAGGTAAATATTGAGCAGCTGCAAAAGAAGCACCTATCTTTCTTAAACCAGGTTTTTCGTGTTTCTTGGCGCCAACAGTTTTAATTAAAAATAGTTTTGGGACCCTATACGCGGTAGAAAAAAGTTGGTCAAGAAACGGTTAACGAGATTCTGAAAAGAGACACCCGGCCGTCACTGGAGGTGATTTCAATTCTAGGGTAGCTCAAGCAAAGATTGATGATAGGCTATGTAAAGAGGGCGCCAGCAGTACTTCTCGCTGAGGCGCCCGGGAACCTGGTAGTCCTTCGCTAGTGACAAGTATGAGTGGGACAGTTTGCGAAGACTACACGCGTAGTTATTACCTGACAATCCAGCATTGGTCAACTAAATGATGCTACAAGGACAAGGATCTCTTTGTGGGTGCGCAACACACACTTTTCTAATTAGAATGACTAGACGTGTTAGCTGTGTTATGTGACACCAACGTAAATTAAACTGGAGCCAAGAAACAAACGACCCCCAGTTTACTTACTAACTTTATTTTTTCTGGTATTCGAGTAATCGAATCAGTTACCTCGAAAAATCTAAGCCCTGGGTAATCGAGTTTGACTTGTATTGCAAAAGACACACCTTATTAAAAAGTTTATCTTAGAATTCTTGTACAAATAGCTATAAACAACTGATACATATCGTTAACTCGTTACCAATATGAATAATAAATGAAAACCAACTGAAAATGCAAATCACACCCTGAAAGTCTGAAAAATCGACTAGGGCCAAAATAGGTACATTTACCATAATAGGAAAATTTGCCCTGGTCATTTTATTTCCAATTTCTCCACGAATGAAGCTTAAATTCATGAAATAACGCAAAAAAAGTTTGATTCGATTATCCGGGTGATTCGATTATCCGGGGTGAGATTTTTTTCAAATCCCCGGATAATCGAGTCCGACCTGTATATTAGTTTTTATTTCAACTAGTATGATCATTGTTGCAAATATTTTTAACTAGCCATTTCAATAACCAAATTTTTCTTTTCAAATATTAACTCTATTATTGATGCAACGTGTATTGTTTTTGATTCTAGGTAATAAACTTTGTTGAAACAAATAGATTTGAATTGATTTCAACATGAACACTGCTTTGAATCAACTTTTTTTTTAGTTAGAAGCCTCATTCTGTCAAAAATGCTAACAACATTAATTTGCTTCGTAACTAACAAAATTTATTGTTGGTTCAACAAAAAATCTACATAAGCCCTAGAACAATGCAAAAAAAGTTGATTTTAATACAAACTTTATTTAAATTCACAATATTTTCTTCTGCGTGAATGAATTTGAAAAACTAATTCTCATGCATATATAATATTAATTTTATTTGAAATCATTATCAATCAATCGAAGGTCCAGACAATAGCTTATGCTTAAAAGAAGGCGATATCAAAGAAGGTCGTAACTTAATTTAATATTAATAGCATTTCAAAAATATGCTAGAGTCCTAGATTATTTTCAGAGAAACTATAGATTAAAATTAAAATAGATTAAAATAACTACACAAAATTCCATAGAAGAAAATTAATAGCATTTCAAAAATATGCTACGAAAATTTTAAAGAAGGCAAATCCATTTCATTATATTTAAATCAATGAAATTCTAAAATTATTTCTATTGATTTGTTATTGTTCCAAAGAAAGCTAATTCACATAGAAATTTTTAATACGAAGTTAAAATTTAAAATAACTGAAGGCGTTTTCAATGCACTATTACTGTAAACAAATATTAGTGAGAATAAAAATCAATGAAAGTCCAAGATTATTTTCAGAGAAACTATAGATTAAAATAACATTCTACACAAAATTCCATAGAAGAATGCATATTTATAAGAAGGCAGCATCTCAGACAAATACATTCACGATCTATAAAATTTCAAAGGTTCCAGAAATATTTCTGACTAAATTTTAGGAAATGTTATATTTTTTCATTACCTTTTACCCATTTTTTTATAAAAATCGATCAACGTATTCAGGGCATTTTTAGAGTACTGTGATTGGTTATCATAAAAATGTTGCCAACGTTGTGGAAAACACTGCCTTTTCAATTTCAAAGATGGCCGTATTTCGAGGCGTTCGAAATTGATCGTTACGAATTTACACTATCTCCTGTAATGTTTGACCTAGTGTCAAAAACTAAAGTTTTTTTCGATTCCTTAGAAAGCTAGCAAGTGACTTATAAAGGCTTTTTTCGCTATTTTAATTTTACGCGAAACGCTGAAAATATCATTAAAATCAGCACCCTTATAGTTTCCTTATAGTACATTTTTGGTGTAGAACCGGTCTGATCGGCATTCCGCCCTAGGCCAAAAATGCGTGCCCCCCTCAACCCAAATTTTAACTAGGACGAATTAGCGCATGGGCGCCATTTAAACACCTTTTTTAATATGAAAATAATTATTTAGTATCATTTAGTATCATTATTATTATTGGTTGTAATGCATGCTTACCTATGCGTTTCCATAATTTACCTTGAGGCTGATATTTACCGCTTATTGCTATTTCATATTCCTTTGCTTATCTCCTCTTTAGATTTAAGATTTTAATTTTTTTTCTCTTTGTTAGTCCTTTTTCCGTTCTGTTAATAAGCTTCTTCTGTGTCCACGATTTTATGAATTATTCCGCTCGTACATGAAAGAGAGATTAGAAGATACGAAGATTTCTTTAATGAATATTTCTTTTATGGGACTGTAAATGTGAACTCTTCTAGAATGTTTAAGTTGATTTGTACCAAGTTGTTGATATGACATCTGGTTGATAGTATGAATTCATATATATATATATATATATATATATATATATATATATATATATATATATATATATATATATATATATATATATATATATATATATATATATATATATATATATATATATAATATATATATATATATATATATATATATATATATATATATATATATATATATATATATATATATATATATATATATATATATATATATATATTATATATATATATATATATATATATATATATATATATATATATATATATATATATATATATATATATATATATATATTATATATATATATATATATATATATATATATATATATATATATATATATATATATATATATATATATATATATATATTATATATATATATATATATATATATATATATATATATATATATATATATATATATATATATATATATATATATTATATATATATATATATATATATATTTATATATATATATATATATATATATATATATATATATATATATATATATATATATATATACATATACATATACACATACACATACATATACACATACACATACATATACACATACACATACACATACACATACACATACACATACACATACACATACACATACACATACACATACACATACACATACACATGCACGTACACATACACATACACATGCACGTACATATACACATACACATGCACATACACATACATATACATATACATATACACATACACATACACATACACATACACATACACATACATATACATATACATATACATATACATATACATATACATATACATATACATATACATATACATATACATATACATATAACCTAGGGGAGGGAAATATTAAAATCAGCACCCCATCATTTATAGAATATCTATCCGTCTTTCAATTTCATTGCTTTCGTTTCTTATTTCTAAATTATTTTTTCCAGCGACGTACGAAGGATTTTAGTTAATAAATGGTGTCTGTATCAATTTTCTTGGCCATTTTCAGCAAATTTAAGATTAATAAATTTGCTGAAAATGGCCAAGAAAATCGATACAGACACCATTTATTAACTAAAATCCTTCGTACGTCGCTGGAAAAAATAATTTAGAATATGCTGTGAATATTTCAAAGCTCGTGGTTTGAAGTGGATTTGAAAAAAACGCGTTTGAAGTTTTTAGTACGCTTGGAGTTTACCTAAAAACGATAGGACAGAATTAATAATACATATATACAATTAGGTATTCTGTTCGCCTTCCATTTTCTGTTATATCATTTTATTTCAATAACAAAATTTCCAAATCTTAAAAATTCTACAGTGGTGTATTATGTTTTTCACCGAAGATTACCACGCGAAGAAATTGATTCAAAATAGTAAAATAATTGAAAATATACCATTTTAACTGAATCCGCAAAATTTGCAACAAATATGAGGCAAAATATAGGGCCTGTTAGTCAGGGATTAGACGGTCATGAATTTATGAAATTTATTCACCCCTTCACTACCTGCAGTGGGAATATTGGAAAGCATTTGTTTCTATTTTGGTACTTATTTAATTCATTGATATCCCACCCATTTGGGTGCTTTTTATTCCCCACTCGTTTTTTTTAAATCCTCCCAAGTTTCTTTTTGGTTCAAAACCAAAAGTCGTTCGTAAGCAGTTCATATAATGATCAATTTAAATAAATTTTCCTAACATCTCGGAATCGAAAAGATTAAATCTTTGAAATTACAGTTTTGCAATCTTGTCACTCTTGTTTTTTTACCACAATAACCACTCAAGATAAAAAAAAATTGAAAATATTTTCAAACAACTTTTCATGTTCTAAAGTAGGTAAAATCTCCTAGAACACAATTAGCTGCATAGCAGGTCTTCCAAAAATAAGTTTGGTCGGTGAGGTACAAGTTTTTTTTATTTTCCGGGAAATGGTATTCCGCGAGGGGCTAACCTTTTTGGCATAAAGTCATTTGGCATAAAGTCGTTTGGCATAATGCCCGTTTGGCATAAGAAAAAAATGATAGGTCGTTTGGCATAATGGTCTTTTGGCATAAAAGTCGTTTGGCATAACGGCCGTTTGGCATAAGAGCCATGTGGCATAAAGTATGAAAATACCCGTTCAAATGTTTATGGCGTTTTGATTCACTGAAATAAGTACGATTCCAAGAACTGCTCATGTTTGAAAGAAGGAATAAACTTCAGTGAGACGAAGAATATTTTTGTGTCAGATTGATTACATAGAAAACTAAAGTAAGTATGGAATTTGTGCATTGAGAATATTTGCATTTAGAACTATGTTGGTCATCTTGCATGAAAGTTAAAAAATTTGTGAAATGTCATGCAACAAAAAATCTGTAATTGTAATCTGCTAATGATAGGCTATTTTAAAACTACAGATCTCATCTCAAATCAATTAGAGGGAACGAGCGAAGAAGAACCATTGTATTAACCATTCAATTTTCAATTTGGATTGCTACAATTTTTTAACCTAACTACTTTTCATACAATATAAAATCTAATTCGAGATATATAGTATCTTGCTTTCCGAAGGTTTGTTCTTCTGACGTTTACTTTTGTTTGCTGACTAAATTGAAAAGAGGGAAAAATCTCGACTAGTTCATATTCACAAGAAGAAAAAAGCTCAAAGCAAAAAAATTAAAAGTTAAAAGCAATTTACTACATATATGTAAAAGAAGGCAAAATCTCAGACGCTTTAAGTTATTATCGAAATCAAAAACATTCGAAGAATTGACAATAGTCAGAATAATGTAAACTCTTAGAAATTCATAGTTGCATTTAAAATGAATAAAATTCAAGCAAATTTTCATGTTCAATAGAAAGTGGAAAGCTAAAGCGCAGTTGGCTGCCTAGCAGGTCTTTTAGGACAAATTCAGTGTTGACTGTAGTTTTATTGTATTTCCGGAAAATTCAGGCAATTTGTGGACAGTCGTCCAACTAATGAATTTGATTCGCTAGTTGGACCGAAAATGCATCTGGTCAAATCTTTAATTATTGTCAGTTTGATTGGCAAAATGAATTTGACATGAGATTTTGACATTCAGATCCAACTATCGGAACTCCAAATAAAAAGTGGTCCAGTCAAAAATTTACCAACCAGTGAATCACGACTGTAGTCCATATCGTGCAATGGTAATAACTGCATACCAGAAAATTACCAATTTTGTATCCTATTATTTCGGTTACATGTTAATCAAATAGACCTGAGAAATTAGGTTTAATGTCTATTATGCCAAATGGCTTTATGCCAAATGGCCATTATGCCAAATGGGCATTATGCGAAATCGTCCTTATGCCAAATGGCAATCTATCTTCAATTTTGTTTTAATCGATTATGCTAAATGACCTTTATGCCAAATGGCTTTATGCCAAATGACCACTTGAATCGCGCTATGATTATGCCAAGTGGCTTTATGCCAAATGACTTTATGCCAAACGACGTTATGCTAAATGACTTTATGCCAAATGGGCTTCCCCCATTCCGCGAAATGGTTTTCCCGGGAAATGATACATTCCGGGACATAGTTTTCCGGGAAATGATACATTCCGGGAAACGGTACATTCCGGGAAACTATATTCCGGAATATGGTACATTCCGGGAAATAGTTTTCCGGGAAGTGGTATTCCGGGGAATGACGTACAACCCGTCCAACTGCTCTTCAATATAAAGATAATTTGAAGTTGGTTTCTTTATCATAGTTCATATCTGAAATTCCTTCATCATCTTATAAGTTGGACGATATAAAATGGTTAATGAACTTAACCTAAGTCATCCGCAAATCAAACAAATCAGATCAGTATATAGTATAATGGACAGATGAAAGAAAAATTAAACCAGGTGGTACCAAATATAGTCTTGGTTAAAGTGACCAGACGTCCCGGATTAGGCGGGACAGTCCCGGATTTCGAAGTCTTGACCCGCATGGTAAAACGTTCGGGAAAGTGTCCCGCATTTGTCAAAATGATGATTTTTGTTCCAAAATCCCGAGCAAACGAAAAGCCCATAATACTCCTATGGTCATGGGTGTTTGAAATGGGTTCAAACCATGAAAACACCATCACCATGGGCCGGTAGATCCTATATAAAATACCATATGTTGGTGTATTTATGGGTTATTGAGACCATTTTATGGTGTCTTGGTGGTTGTGAATTTTGTCACAGACCATGATTAAGGTCTTTTCAAGGGACAGTTGACAGGAAACTGTTGTTGTGAGCACACGTGTTTTCACAACAATATCTGGATTGTTTTTTTTTACGAAATTCCCGGACCTAGTCCGACATACAAGTGATATTCCGATAGACGGAACCAGCAACTGCCAAAATGGCATCATCGGTTGACAAAACATTTGTCATTAACTTCAGAGTTTTACCGACAAAACTAAACTTTCCCGCAATAGCAGAATTCATTACGAAAAATCTCGCTATCGAAGCGACCCAGCTACAGCACCTGCAAGTCAGCAATGGACGTGTCTTCGTGGGCACCGACTCGACCCAAACAGCCCAGGATATAGTACAAGAACACAACATGAAACACCAGCTTGAACACGACGGAAAATCCTACAGCATCCCACTGTCAATGGAAGATGGGTCTGTTGAGGTTAGAGTTCATGATCTCCGCCCGAGCACAAGTAATAGACAACTAGCATACAGGATGCGTGAGTATGGGGAAACCATCTCAATCCGTGATGAAGTCTGGAAAGACTTTTTTCCTGGAGTTCCTAATGGAGTGAGAATAATGCGCATGAAACTCATAAAACCGATACCGTCGTATGTGATGGTGGACACGACTATGACTCTCGTCACCTACAAAGGTCAAGTCGCCACATGCAAACATTGCAACAAACGAGTTCACTATGCTCAAAAGTGCTCTGAGTATGCAAAATCACTGAAACCGAGCGTTAGCGGTCGCCTAACCCTTGCCGAAATAGTGAAAAATGGTGATAATAGACCAACTTCACAGCAGATCTTTCGCCAGCCTAAAAACGCTAGCTCCTCAGAATTAAAAAAGGGTGCACAACACCACGGATCAAATACATCGCTTGCTGGAAGTGATTCTACAATGGTGGTAGTCATCCCAAAACACATCCGAGAGAAGATGCCAGCAACAAACAATGACAATCAGCACCTCCCAAGCTACAACCGATGTTAACACCGTTAGCCTTACTAGCCCATTTGCTGGCTTCGCAGAAGATGATGATTCCATCATGGACAAAACCAGGACCATCACAGTAAACACAAAAAGACCAGCATCACCTCTTGAAAATGACAGAAAAAATAACGAAAAAAGAGTGTCTCGGACTGACACAAGGCAAGAGCAACATTCACATCACACACGTTCAATTTCACGAAACAAGCAATGAAAAGGCCATCCTGCCTGAACCAGTCTAGTCAGATCAAAAATATATATACTAGCTTCTTATTTTGCGTCGCTGCCGCAGCACTCGGCTGCAACCAAATACATCATTCAACTAACAATATGCCACCGTCAAGCACTCCCGCTACTGTTACATTGAATTGTTCGTCTATAGCCATCAACAACCGAGAGTGTCAACACAACATAACATTTTTCTCGGTAAGTTTTACGGACAGTATATGTCCCGCCGAAGTGAAATATGATACTGCCGTCTTCAGCGAATTTCGACTATCTTCAGCTGCCGTCGCTGTTACTACGTCCCGCCACCACTCACCACGTCAGCGAAAGAAAAACATCACAACACAATCTTCTGATAAAGCTGCTATACCAACCAACCTATCCTGTCGGCGTAACAAAACACTCACCATCCGAGATAATAAAGTGAACTGCTACCTGTTTCGCCACCGCCACAACAAACTGAATCTGCAAGCAACTTTTTTGGCTGCCCTGGTAAGCATTCTGGGCAGTATATGTCCCGCCGAAGTATTGTTCGATACTGCCATCCTCATCAAGTTTCCAATGCTTCCAGTCTTTTCCGCTGTCGCTGCGACCTGGTGCTACTCGTCTCATAGGCGAAATAAAAACAAACCCAAAATGCAACGTTTCCTTCATGCAGTTGCATTCATCTACTACACGAGTCGTTGGTGCAATAATAACATCATTGAACTGTTCACCGTCCGTGAAATTTTGACCAGCTACTCGCTTCAACACCGTAGCAACAAACTGTATATTAGGGTGGGGCGTTGTTATATGGAAAAACCACACGTCGCCTCCACTGCGCCAAGGAACTACTCGTGCCGACTGCAAATCAACAAAAAATGCCAAAAACTATATACAGTTGCAACCTTAGCAACCTTCAGGTCGTTCTGTCGGTGTAACAGTAAGATGCCAGCGCTCCCCGGCTGTGGTGGAATGAATCTGCTAGCAGCGGTTACAGCCTCCTCGGTAAGCATTTTGGACAGTATATGTCCCGCCGAAGCAAAATATGATACTGCCATCCTCAGCAAGATTCCACTTTTCTCAGCTATTGTTGCTACTCCCGTCTACACAAGCAGTTATGTTGGTCTCCCTGCTCCTGCCACTGCCGTGACAACATTCAGCTGGCGGTGTCAACATGTCAACGAACAGTTTTCCCACGATCGAGATGGCTGATATGAGGAGCTACAAGATTGCTACAATCAACATGAACGCAGTGACAAACGGGACAAAACTCGATGCCCTGAATACCTTTATCCGGACCGCCGAGCTAGATGTTATCCTCCTGCAGGAAGTGGCAACAACAAATCTCAACATACCAGGCTTCATCATTGAGTACAATGTAGATGAGCATAAAAGAGGAACAGCGATTGCAGCACGAAGCTTTCTATCCCTTACGCATGTTGATAGAAGCATAGACTCGAGATTAATCTGCGCACGGATCAATGACGTCACACTAATCAACGTTTACGCACCATCGGGAACGCAAAATCGAAACGCGCGGGAAAACTTCTACAACAACGTGCTACCATACTACTTCTACAACTCCACGAACCGAGTTATCATTGGTGGTGACTTCAATTCAGTTGTAAACCAAAAAGATGCTACTGGTTCAAACGCACACAGCCCAATGCTCAAACGATTCATGACCGCTTCAGGTGTAGACGATAGCTGGGAGGTTCTAAACCGCCAACACGTCGAATTTTCTTTTATTAGGTCCGATTCTGCCTCTAGGATAGATAGAATTCTCGTCACGCCGAATATGCGAGGCTGGATCCGAACTGCAAATTTTGTTGCTACAGCCTTCTCTGATCACAAAGCATACATAATCCGCACTGTTCTTCCAGCACTTGGAAATCCACCTGGTCGTGGAATATGGCGTATGCATCCGAGCTTGGTTGATGATCCAGCGGTCATTGAGGAACTACACGTGAAATGGAGGTACTGGACAAGGCATCGACGGAACTTTCGTACGTGGATTGACTGGTGGATTCAATTCGTGAAGCCAAAACTGATCGCCTTCCTTAAATGGAAATCGTCCATTCAACGGCGCTCATTCCATGATACAATAGAACTGTACTATGCCATGCTTTGTTCAGCCTATGATCGTTATTATGGCGATCCTCACCAGCTGCAAACAATAAATCACATTAAAGGAAGGATGCTCTCTCTCCAACGCAGCTATGCACATCGCACACGGTGCTGGAACGAAATCTATATAGCAGGGGAAAACACATCAATTTTTCATATAGCGAACCAGAAAAGCCGCCGGACCGAAACCTCAATAAATATACTGCAGGACGGAGTTGACACAATACGAGAGCCAAATGCGATACAGCAGAGTGTACAAGAATATTTTGTTAGATTGTACTCTTCCACTCATCCGGTCGAGAGCAACGACTTCAATCCAGCACATTGCATCCCGCGCGAAAATGAGGCCAATCAACGACTAATGAACGAAATATCTTCCGATGAGGTTCTAGAAGCAATTAAATTGAGCAGTTCACGAAAATCTCCCGGCAATGATGGTTTACCAAAGGAGTTTTATCTAAAGGCATGGCAAGTAATCGAGAGAGAGTTTACTTTTGTCATAAATGAAGCAATGACCTCTAATGCTCCCAAAAAATTTTTTGACGGCGTGCTCGTACTTGTAAGAAAGAAGAACGGTGATAATAGCGTTAAGGCATTCAGACCGATCTCGCTCCTGAATGTTGATTACAAAATATTCGCTAGAATAATAAAAAGTAGAGTTGCCCCCTTGCTTCCATTCGTGCTATCCAAACATCAAAAATGCTCCAATGGAAAGCGTAACATATTCGAAGCCACTGCTCGAATACTTGACCGCATTTGTGAGCTAAAAGCGAACCATAGAAACGGACTACTGGTTGCTTTTGACTTCGACCATGCCTTTGATAGGGTAGAGTACAGCTTCCTGACAAGTACGATGAGCAAAATGAATTTTAATCCCGAGTTGATCAACCTGCTAATTTACTGTACGAACAATAGCTTCTCAAGGGTGCTAATTAATGGCAAACTGGGAAACGAAATAAAAATAGAAAGATCGGTACGACAAGGGGATCCATTATCAATGCTTTTGTTTGTACTCTATCTGCAACCACTGCTTGATAAATTGCAAAGAGAATGTCCAAATACTGTCTTGAATGCCTACGCTGATGATATATCGATGTTTATCGACAGTGACGTCCAGTTACGAACTGTTATAAACATTTTTGAAGCATTTGCAGTTGTCTCGGGGGCAAGACTAAACACCCAGAAAACCAACGCCATAAAAATTGGTTTAATCAACTTGACACCAGAAAATGAGTGGCTGCAGATAGTGAATACAGTGAAAATCCTCGGAATACACTTTGCGGAAAATTTTTCCGAAATGGTTGATCAAAATTGGGTTGCGGTTTTACGAGGATTTCAAACGTGTATGTGGATGAACAACATAAGAAATTTGAATCTCGTACAGAAAGTTCTCTTGATTAATACATACATAACGTCGAAAATATGGTACACAGCATCAGTAATCCCCCTCCCCAACAAACACAGTGGAAAGTTTATTTCACGAATCGGCTCATTTCTGTGGTATGGGAAAAGATGGACACGGATTGCATTCGAAACTTTGATACTTCCTACGAACAGAGGTGGTTTAAACTTGCATTCACCACCCATCAAAGCCAAGGCTTTGCTAACGAACCGCATGATGCAAATGGCTTCGGACTTACCTTTTCTCTGGAGCTTTCTTGAGCACAACGCGAATCCACCCAATCTGTCAAGTGTTCCCCGAAAATACGAGCACATTCGTACAGTAGTGAAAGAATCCGCATTTCTAACCGAAGAAATCGCAAGAGCACCTTGTTCCAGCGTAATATATTCCTACTTCATAAAACAACTAAAGGAGCCTAAAATAGTGAGAGAGAATCCACTACGCGACTGGAAAATCATCTACAAAAACATCCATTCCAAATTGCTGAATTCGAGTCAACGATCTACGTGGTTCTCAGTTATACATCGCAAGCTAATCACCAATGAGCTACTACATAAAATAAACAGAAGAACCGACTCCGACTGCAGTAATTGTTCTGATCAAACCGATACCATCGAGCACCATCTGCTTCAATGTAGTGTGAACAAAGCTATTTGGATATACCAACGGAACACCTTCCTAGCGATGGATCGAAGGCTGAGCGAACTACAGCCAGAGGATTGGATCTACCCGGTTCTAAAACACCAATCAAGACGTACACGTCAACGCATATTGAAGAACTTCAGCCAGATGTTATGCTACATGACAAGTGTACCACCAGATGAGCGTACTGTAGAGGGATACAAATTTTATTTAAATTGTAACTAAATAAGAAATTATAACCAACTGGACAATAAAATTTTTACAAAAAAAAAGGGGCTATGTGGTATTTGAACCCATGAGTATTTGCTCGGGATACCCATATTGTACATTCATATTGTTCAAAAAACTCATGAAAGTTTTTAATCGTGCTGCCAAATTTTCCAATTACGTGGGCAATGTGCAAAATGAGCCAATTTATCCTGATTGTCACAGTGCCCTTTTCGACTTCTAATATGACCCAGGTCATGAATCCTTACGAAAAGAGTCTTGAAAACATCCCGCATTCGTCTTGAAAACATCTGGTCACTTTAGTCTTGGTCTAAAATGTCTTCCTTTTTTCACGTGGATCTTGTGGAGTTGGAGTATTCCGAGTATTCTGAAGATTTTTGACGATAGCCTGTTCGATAACTCATAGCGTAATCTAGTGTACCATATTGCAGAATACATTCTTAAGAGGGCTGGATGTTGTTGGTTCGAATCAAAACTTGTCGAAAGTAAACAAAGTTCATTTCATATCGTCAAACTGGCGCGGTGAAATCCTTTGAATTCAACGTGCTGGAGCGTTGCCAAAAATTTTTATTTGCCAGATAAAATTTTAGGAAACTTCCTAGTTAAACACAGCCGGAATGGCTAGCTGGTTCGAATTCATATTCCGGTTCCAGTGACACAACCGATTCTAGTTAGAATCGGTTGTGTTACTGGTGTCGGAAAACGAATTAGAACCAGCTAGAATTCCGGCTTCTTTACAACTTTACTGCTTTCCGGTAACCATCCGATACCCTTCAGGAAACTCTGTTTAAGGGGTACCATGTCGATGCGGCTTAGACGCATAACTGAGGACTAGGAACCGAAGCGGCGCAAAGCCGCCGGACGAGGTGGTCATCGACCCGCCGTCGGAAGAAAGCGAACCTGTGATCCACTTGTTTGCCCGACTTACTCAAACATAGGGGCTATCCCTAGTTTTAGTTCGACTGAGCGGTAACGAAGTCGGACAGCACGCGCAAAAGCGATGTGACGTAGCCACATTGGGTGGTGGAAACAAAATAAAATTGGCAGCGCTAGCAAAATGTAAATGATTCGAGCCAATAATATGGGCCCCTTAAGAGTGTCCCGAAAAACTATACTGTTTGTGAGGCATGCTTTACACCATGTATTAGTACGATCCCACTTTAAATCAGTTTACAAAGTATACTATATTTAAAGATTTTAGTGGGGAAGCACTATTGTATCTAACGAAAGTTGTTTATTTGGGGGTGGGCGTAGCGTAATTGGTAAATCGATTGCCTTGTACGCAGCGCACCTGGGTTCGAATCCCGAGGGAATCCAGAGGGATTCGTCTTTACGTCTTTACGCGCAATGTAAACATAAGGCAAACGTCGTATGGGCCGGTTTTTTTACTTTCATTTTTTTGCCGATACGACGTAGCATTTGAAAATTAAAAATTGCTTTTTTTTGAATTCTTATTAGTTTTGTGCAGCTTTGTGATTACTTTATTGGTAGGTAATCAGCGTATTGCAATGTACAACAGGTAGGTTACTATTTTTTTCGCTCCGTGAGTGGTGTCGGGGTATAATATTGTTTATCGTTCCAGTACACTATAATTTTCGGTTGGGAAGGAATGGTAATTATTTCTCTGCAAAAGCATGAGATGTTTTATTCGAAAAACAATTACGAGAATAATTGATTTTTCAAGGACGTAGGTAAAATGACATATTCATTTAAAAAATCGGACATAGGTCCCTTTTACATAAGTGTATGTACAGTTGTAAAAATAATAATAAAAATGTCGCTTACGACATTTTGTTACGCGCGTATCTCAACATCGAAGCGGTTCTAATATTTGTGTTTATACGACCGTGGGAAATCAAAAGGACGTATTCGTCGTTTGAAAAAATATGGTTAGTAAAACGTGTACGACGTTTTTTTAATTTAATTAATAATGTTGTAGCCTGCCGTTTTTGGAGAATCCTATTCGCGTGATACGATAGTAAGGTTCGAAAAGAGTGGTATAGGGTAGATAACTCATTTTGTTTACTTTTGTCGCTTACGGCCTTTTGAAAACCTACCCGAGAAGTAAACAACGTAACAACGTTTGGTGTACTGATTCATCAAACTTGTTTTATTATGTTTGTCAAACAATATTAAGCGTAACGTCCGGTAACACATCAATGCAAATATTTGATGAAAAAATTTTGTTAAACAGTTGATCTCGTGTACTGGCCTTGTCAAATTTGTTTGTTAAACATGTTTATTTGATCAAATTTTGCTTCATCAAATATTTCACGTTATGACAGTGTAGCTCAACACTCACCATCGAAGCCCAGTGTACTATGTTTGGGTGACTTTTTTTTGTAAAAATTTATTGTCCAGTCTCTTATTATTACTTATTTAGTTACATTGTAAATAAAATTTATATCCATTTACAGTTTTTTGGTTCGTTGGTGTACTGGTCATGTAACATAACTTCTGGGAGAATTCCTTCAGTATCAGCTGGCGTGTCCGTCTGGATTGGTGTTGGAGAACTGGGTAGATCCAATCCTCAGGTTGTAGTTGTATTGGCCGTCGATCAATCGCTACGAAGACGTTCCGTTGGTATACCCAGATAGTTTTGTTTTCGCTACATTGAAGAAGGTGATGCTCGATGCTATCTGTTTGATCAGGACAAATACTGCAGTCGGCGTCGGCTCGTCTATTCATTTTGTAGAGTAGCTCGTTGGTAATTATCTTGCGATGAACAACTGAATACCACGCAGATCGTTGATCCGATTTTAGCAGCTTGGAGTGGATGTGTCTAAATACTTTCTTCCAGTCGCGTAGTGGATTCTCCCTCACTATTTTCGGTTCCTTTAGTTGTTTTAGGAAGCTGCAGTATATTATACTGGAGCTAGGCGTTCTTGCGATTTCATCAGTTAGAAAAGCAGATTCTTGCACCACTGTTCGAATGTGTTCGTATTTCCGGGGTATGGTCAGTAGATTTGGGGAATTGGCGTTGTGTTCTAAGAAACTCCAAAGAAAAGGGAGATCTGAAGCGATTTGTATCATTCGAGTTGTCAACAGAGCCTTGGCTTTGATCGGTGGTGAATGTAGATTTAACCCTCCTCTGTCTTTAGGAAGTATCAGCGTTTCGAAAGCTATCCTGGTCCATCTTTTCCCATACCATAGAAATGATCCAATTCTCGAGATAAACTTTCCACTATGCTTGTTTGGAAGTGGAATTACAGATACTGTGTACCATAGCTTCGATGTTATGTAAGTATTTATCAAAATGACTTTTTGTACGAGATTCAGATTTCGGACGTTGTTCATCCACATACACGTTTGGAACCCTCGTAAAACCGCAGCCCAATTGCGGTCAACTGTGTCGGAGAAGTCTTCAGCAAAATGTATTCCGAGGATTTTCACTGTGTTTTGTATCTGCAACCACTCATTTTGTGGTGTCAAGTTTATCAGACCGATCCTTATGGCTTTAGTTTTCTGGGTGTTTATTCTTGCCCCAGAAACAAATCCGAATGCTTCAAAGGTGTTTAGAACAGCTCGCACCTGATAGTCACTGCCGAGAAACATAGAAATATCATCAGCGTAGGCGTTCAAAACAGCATGTGGAAATTCTCTGTGCAGTGTATCAAGCAGTGGTTGCAAATAGATTACAAACAAAAGCATTGATAGTGGATCCCCTTGTCGTACCGATCTCTCTATTTTTATTTCATTTCCCAGTTTGCCATTGATAAGCGCCCTTGAAAAACTATTGTTTGTACAGTACATTAGAAGGTTAACCAGATCAGGATTGAAATTCATTTTTGCCATGGTGCTTGCCAGGAAGTTGTACTCTACCCTATCAAAAGCATGGTCGAAATCAAAAGCAACCAGCAGTGCATTCCCACGTCTCGCTTTCAGTTCACAACAGCGGTCAAGTATCCGAGCAGTGGCTTCAAATATGTTACGCTTCCCATTGGACCATTTTTGATGTTTTGATAGCACCAATGGGAGCAAGGGATTAATTCTGTTTTTAATTATTCTAGCGAATATTTTGTAGTCCACATTCAGGAGTGAAATCGGTCTGAAAGCTTTGATCGCCCTTCTTTTTCCTAACAAGCACTAGTACTCCATCAAAGAATTCTTTAGGAGCATTAGAGGACATTGCTTCGTTGATGACAAAAGTAAACTCTCTCTCAATCACTTGCCATGCCTTTAGGTAGAACTCTTTTGGCAAGCCGTCGTTGCCGGGTGATTTCCGTGAGCTGCTCGATTTGATTGCTTGTAGAATTTCGCCTGAAGAAATTTCATCCATTACTCGCTGATTGTCCTCATTTTCACTCGGGATGCGCTGTGTTGGGTTGAAGTCGTCGTTCTCGACCGGGTGCGTGGAAGGGTATAAGCTAACAAAGTATTCTTGCACACTCTGGTGTATCGCATTTGGCTCTCGTATTGTATCATCTCCATTCTGCAGTATATTAATCGAGGTTTCGGTTCGTCGGCTCTTCTGGTTTGCTATGTGAAAAATTGATGTGTTTTCTCCTGCTATGTATATTTCGTTCCAGCACCGCGTGCGATGTGCATAGCTACGCTGTAAAGAGAGCATCCGTCCTTTAATGTGATTGATTGTTTCTAGTTGACGGGGATCGCCATAATACCGATCATATGCTGAGCGAAGTATGGCGTAGTACAATTCCATTGTATCATGGAATGAGCGCCTTTGAATGGACGATTTCCATTTTAGGAAGGAGATCAGTTTAGGTTTCACGAATTGAATCCACCAGTCTACCCAAGTACGATAATTTCGTCGATGTCTTGTCCAGTATCCCCATTTCACGTGCCGTTCCTCAATGACCGCTGGATCATCAACCAGGCTTGGATGCATACGCCATCTTCCCCGACCAGGTGGATTTCCAAGTGTTGGAAGAACAGTGCGAATTATGTATGCTTTGTGGTCTGAAAAAGCCGTTGCAGCAAAATTTGCGGTTCGAATCCATTCTCGCATATTCGGTGTGACAAGAATCCTATCTATCCTAGAGGCAGAGTCCGATCTGATAAAGGAGAATTCAACATGCTGGCGGTTTAAAAGCTCCCAGCTGTCGTCTACACCTGAGGCAGTCATGAATCGTTTTAGCATTGGACTATGCGCGTTTGAACCAGTAGCATCTTTTTGGTTTACTACGGAATTGAAATCACCACCAATGATGACAGTGTTCGTAGCATTATAGAAGTAGTATGGTAAAACTGTGTTGTAGACATTTTCCCTTGCGTTGCGATTTTGAGTTACCGATGCTGCGTACACATTAATGAAAGTTACGCCATTGATCCGTGCACTGATTAACCTTGAATCCATGCTTCTGTCTACATGGGTGAAGGTGAGAAAACTTCGTGCTGCAATCGCTGTTCCTCTTTTGTGCTAGCCTATATTGTACTCAATGATGAAGCCTGGTATGTTGAGATGTATCGTTGCCACTTCCTGCAGGAAAATGATTCAGTTCAGCGGATCGGATGAATGAATTCAGGGCGTCGAGCTTTGTCCCATTTGTCACTGCGTTCATGTTGATTGTAGCAATCTTGTAGCTCCTCATGTCAGCCATTTGATCGTTGAGAAGACGGCTCGTTGACATGTTTGCGCCACCAGCTGAGCGTTGTCACCATAGCTGCGACACGAGAACCAGCGGAGCAGCTTGAGCAGGCGGCTGGGAAAGTTAAAATCATGCTGAGGATGGCAGCATCATATGTTGCTTCGGCGGGACATATACTGTCCAGAATGCTTACCGAGGAAGCTGGAAACGCGGCTGGCATATTCGTTTTTTGTAGAGTTTCCTGACAGCTGGCGGCCGTTTGCAGATACAATGTACGGTTACCCCGGCAGGACGGGTAGCTGATGGGTGCCGTTTCGGATACGCCGTGAGCTGGGAGAGGTAGAAGGAGGGAAGCGAAAGTCGCTACTTGCACATCCGTCTTGTTGATGCGGTGTTGAGACGAAGAGCTAGTCAGAATTTGTCCGACGCCGGATATTTGATAATTGTTGAGTGTAACTGCAGTAACGAAACGCTGCAGACTGCATTTTTTTTCGCCGACACGACGAATGGCAGCAGGGTTTAGCTGCAGCGGGTAAAGCTGAGAACGGTGGAAACTTGCTAAGGGTGGTAGTATCTTGTGTTGCTTCGACGGGACATATACTGTCCAAAATGCTTACCGTGGAAACTGGCGACGCGGCTGACATTTTCGTTTTATGCAGGGTGCCATCACAGCCGGCGGAGGCTTGCGTACGTTTTCCCCGACTGGACAGATAGTCGCTGGGTGGCGTTTCGGTGGCGCGGTGAGTATGGAGAGATGGAAACAGGGAATCGAAGGATGCTGCTTTCACATCCAGTATGTTGCTGCTGCAGACGGCGAAGCTAATCGAATTTTGCCTGACGACGAGCGCTTGCGTAATCATTTTATTGTTACACAATCGAGATGGATAGCTGATGGGTGCAGTGAAGTAACACTGTATTCTGTATTTGTTTCTGTTTCGCCGACACGACGAATAGCAGCAGGGCTTGGCGGCAGCGGGGGAAGCTGGGAACGGTGGAGACTTGCTGAGGGTGGTAGTATCATTTGTTGCTTCGGCGGGACATATACTGCCCAAGATGCTTACCAGGACAGCCAAAATTTCTGCTTCCAGATACAATTTGTTATTTCGGTGTTGAGACGCATAGCAGGTCGATTTTTCATCACGAACTGTGAATGTGTGCAGGGGCATTTCATTGTTGAACCGACGGGGCAGGTCAGAGGATTGCACTGTGATGACTTTTCTGCTGCGCCGGCAGAGTGAGGAGATGCAGGATACAACAACGTCGACAGCAGCTGATAATGATCGAAATTTGCGAGGCAGTTGACAACGGTTCATCGGTGGCGGGAGCAGGTAATAAGTTTGCACTTTTTTTCTTGTTGTTTTGATGAAATCGGCGAGGACCGGGTACAGCAGCAGATGCACAAGCGAGGAAGATGCAGTTGGCACATTAATTTGTTTGTTGTTGCTGAGATGAGGCTGGT
Source organism: Topomyia yanbarensis (assembly GCF_030247195.1). Lineage (NCBI taxonomy): Eukaryota > Metazoa > Arthropoda > Insecta > Diptera > Culicidae > Topomyia > Topomyia yanbarensis. The sequence goes on along the minus strand of NC_080671.1, from coordinate 301,077,045 downwards.
TCAGGGTAGTTTTTCTATTTACTGTTTGTTGCGCGAAGACGATCGTGCGTGATGTGGATCTAGCCGTGTGTCATTCCGGGACGGTCTTTTTTCGTTGTTTCTTCTTTCATTTTCGAGAGGCGATGCTGATCTTTTTGAACTCACTGTGCTGGTTTTGATTTTGTCTGCAGTCGGATCGTCGCTTTCGTCTGTGAAGCCGGCAAATGGACTCGTAACGTTCACGATTTGACAATCGTTTGCAGTTTGGGATGTACTGGTTGTTTCTGTTTGTTGCTGATTTCTGTTCTCAGGTGTGCTTTGAATTGGCTCGACCACCATAGCGATATCACTTCCAGCCAACGAGATATTTGACCCGTGGTGAGATGTGCCCTCTTTTAAGCCTGCGGAGCCAACAGTGTTTGGTTGACGAAAAGTCTGCTGCGAGAGTGACCGACCGTCGCCGTTTTTCACGATTTCGGCCAGTGTTAACCGACCGCTGACGCTCGGCTTCAGAGATTTTGCATACTCAGAGCACTTTTGAGCATAGTGAACTCGTCGATTGCAATGTTTGCATGTGGCGACTTGACCTTTGTAGGTTATGAGAGTCATAGTCGTGTCCATCATCACATATGACGGTATCGGTTTTACAAGTTTCATGCGCATAATTCTCACTCCATTTGGTAAACCAGGGAAAAAATCTTTCCAGACTTCATCGCGGATTGAGATAGTTTCACCATACTCACGCATCCGGTATGCTAGCTGTCTGTTACTTGTGCTCGGGCGGAGGTCATGAACTCTAACCTCAATAGATCCATCTTCCATTGACAGTGGAATGCTGTAGGATTTTCCATCGTGTTCTAGCTGGTGTTTCATGTTGTGCTCTTGTACAATGTCCTGTGCTGTTTGAGCGGAATCGGTGCCCACGAAGACACGTCCATTGCTGACTTGCAGGTGCTGTAACTTAGTCGCTTCGATAGCGAGATTTTTTGTTATAAACTCGGCGATTGCGGGAAGATTTAGTTTGTTCGGTACAACTTTAAAGTTGATGACAAACGTTTTGTCAACCGATGATGCCATTCTGGCAGTTGCTGGTTCCGAATAACGGAATTTAGTTTGATATAATATGCTGGACTAAGTCCGCAAAATTCGTTAAAGAAAAAACTATTATAGCTGTCTTCAAAAAAACGTGTGCTCACGACAACAGTTTGTTGTCAACTGAAACTTACTAACATACTGAAGTTTTTCATCCAGTGCGGTGAAGAGCTTTACTTTCTCGCGAGCGGTTTGAGCTTTTCGTGAGTTTAACTGACCTGCTGTTTGTTTTTGTGCTGTCGACAAGACAAAGGCCAACCGCAAATTACCGACTATATATGGGGAACGTGCTATTATTATTCTGTATCCCCAAAGCCCACAGTTATGGAATAAACCTAGGAAATTTTGAAATATTGCAAATCTGTCGTCGCTTGAAAAAACATATTGAGCTGTCGGAAAAATTGGGCAGATATCTGTCCTAGCACTTACCTCTCCAAACATTTCGACGATTGAACCCACGAATGGATCAACCTTTGCGTCGATCCGGTCGTTGTCTGGTTTCGTAGAATCATAGATGTCCAAATCGCCCTTATTAAACAGCAATGCTTCTATGTTGTTGTAAAGTGTCGACAACACCGGATTTTCAAATTGTGAAGGATGGTATTTAAACTTGATCTTCTTCGTGACCGACTTGAAGATATTAATTTGTTCCTGGGTAACCTCTGGACACGTTCGCTCGAAAGCTTCCAGCTTCCTAATATCGGCTAAAAGACGAGAGAAATAAGTATAGATTCCGTTGAATTTTCCATCATGACCATTAATTACCAGCATATGGAATGAACTCAATTCTAAACCCGCTATGGCGATAAGGTTCTCCATCATCATCGTAGCTAGCTTCTTGTGGAATCAGAGCAACCAGTCTACGGAAGAATATGCATAGATTACTAGACCACGTATTAACCTTTTAAGAATTTTGCGCTAGAATCCTACTTACTTTGACGGTTGTTTTCGCCTCATTGTTAACATACAATACACAGCTTTTTGTTTAATGAGACACTTTTCATAAAGAGCTCGGAAAAGCAAGGTGGAACCGGTAACATTTTTTTCATCCGGATACAGAAACAGTGAACTTCGTATGTGATTTGTCAAAAATATTTTTGAAAGCTGTTTGAACCCCAATAATTGTAAACCTGGCTGAAGCATTTGTTTCATATTTGTAACCTCATCTACGGTGAATCTTATTTTTTCACCCCCTATTGCCTGAACTTTTCTGCAATGCACGTTTTTTAATAAATTTAATGAAAAATATAAAAGGGTTTACCTTTGATCGCCAGGTAGCAGGGGTTTGTTCGAAGCATTGTCACTGTTTTCTTCCGTAGATACTATCTGGTGAGACCGTTTGGATACAACAACTTCGTTTGAATCTCTTAAGATTGTCTCTTTCTTCGGGAAACGAGTTTTCCTGAAATAAATATATTAACATTGGCAAGCGTCTTAGTAGATCCCAACGTGGTTCTTTAGAATATGAGATTAAAAATAGTATTATGAGACATGTCAAAGAAAATTATGTAGATAAGACAGCGAATCTATACCGTTTATTCAAAACGTCATATCTAACAAATGATCGGTGTTAAGCCAGACCGGACTAAGTCGCAAAACATAAAAAACGAGACACTGATAACATTTAATACAGAATTTCTTCAGCTACATTTGACTTTTGCCAGATTTGAAATATGTAACAAAAAGCAAGAATTATGGCAAAAAGTATTTTACAATTACCATGTAAAGGATGCTGCGATCCAAACTTTAAACTCGTTTATCTCGAAATCAATAAATTGTTAGTTAGTCCGGTCTGACTTAACACCGACCAAATGTAAACAAGCTGAGTTTATTATGCCAAATAAAAGCTAAGCATTGATTCTTTATCATCTACAAATAATAGAGAAAAAAAAATCTCTTTACATGTTAATTTAATCTTAAGTCAAAATGTCACATATAGTGGACCAAAGTTTTGCTAACATTGTGATGTTTTGCCAAGTCGACTGTAGTTAGTATCTTTTTCAAATGCCAAACCTCTTATCTACACTCTCTATTGCAATACAGCACATGAAATATATCACATCTATACATAAGTCCGTCTGTAAAAACGTCATATTAAAATGTGCCATCTACAAACGGTGTTGCCAAGACCACATATGTAAAAGAGCATAATACTAAAAACGATCGGCAAAATGCAATAAAATAATTGGTATCAATTATCTTCGCATAATATTCGCGAAAAATATGTTGATTATACGGTCCTGCAATGAGTAAATGTAGAAGTGATGGTAGAAGTAATAGCCTTCTGCTTTATTAAATAAATTTAAAAGATGCAACGAAATTTTTGCACGCGATTTTCTCCGTTTGACGTCTCTGTTAGATATGATGTAATGAAAAACAGCTCTAGAAATATGTTAAATAGACCTGAATCACTTCTCAAATTATAACAGCATTAGATAATCACATTACACTACGCTTGTGTAATGTCATGTCACTACTGTAGTAACATCGATATAGTCACTGGTATAGTCATGTCATGTAACGCGAGCTACTTTTATACTGGTGTAAAAAGTCAGCATATTTGCCGTCAAATTTAAATTTTAATGTTTTATTAGATTACTAACCTCGAAAGAGAATATACATTCACACCGAATGCAACGTCGTCAGAAAGGTGAAATTTTAGGTGTGACAAAGCCTTTTTCCGAAAATCTTGTCGAAAAATTCTATTCAATAAACGTTCTCGAGACTCCTGATATTGTGGAAAATTGAACTCATTGGGACTTTCGTTAGCAAGTGTGCAAAGAAATTCCTAAGAACATAAAACATGCACGTCTGCAAAACCGGAAGTAATTCTAGTTTTGGTACATACTTGGTAAAACTTAGATCCATCAAATGCTTCGGATAATGGAACAAGAACTACATTGACATCGAGTTGTTGCAAGTCCTTTGCTTTTACGAAACTCTGCTGATATTCGTAAGTTCCAGCGACGTGTGGCTCGTCGTTAGTTGTAAATAATACAATACTCGATTGTTCCAGTTTGTAACCACATCTAGTAAACATCCTGGTGCAAAGCCACAACGTATCTGTCAGATTGGTATCTAATAAAAATAAATGTTGCTGTTTCAATAATACACAAATGCATTGTTCAAAGCACTACTTTGCGAATGACCAAATTTGCGATCGAAATCGAAACAGTCATCCGATTCACGTAAATTCAAAACCATTCGAATCGATTCAGCCGATGGATTTGATAGCGGCATAAAAACAGCGGTTTGCTTTGGAACCACAAGTCCTGTTTCAAGCTCAATCTCATCCGGAGGAGGCGGACTGTGTTCTGTATTGTAAAAGACAATACCTACCTAAAATATTTTCAATTATTAATACATAAGCAAATCGTCGGTAAATACACATTGGTATACTAAATCCTTTTCACTATTGATAATCTTATTCCTCATCATAGCTTCAACTAATTCCATAGTCTCTTTAAAACTATTTATCCCATCAGGACGATCAGAAAACATATAATCGGCACAGTCGATCAGTGCCAGAATGCCTTCCCTTCCACCAAAAGATATTTCCTGGCTAGCATCCTCGTCATCTGAATGATCAGGATTCCAATACATTTTGGTTTCAAACTTAAATGAAACAAAGTATATACTTTATTTGCGTATCTATAAACAATCGATTTAATATATTGAGAAAATCTGACAAAATTAAATAAACTCAATACTCACAGCATACGACACGATTATACCTGTCTGTACTGTTAAAAATTGGCGCCTCAGTCATGACCTACACGCTCATTCAAAACTACTCAAAATTTGAGTTCAGAGCACTCAATTTCAAAAATAGAGGCAGTCTGTCAAAAAATGAGTTTCAATTTGAGTAGAATTAACTCAACTGGTGAGTAACCATTAAATTTTTAAAGCTTCGGGTGAAAAAAATAGTTATTCTCAAGTAAAAGAGCATGGAGTTTAACGCCGAATAAAACCATTATAAAAGATCATGCCTCGAAACTAGTAGCTGTAGAGTCGAAGCGGAACATTCAGGAAACTAAAAGGTAGGTTTCTCTGAGTTTTGTTTTTATTCAAATCTAAATCTTTTTCTTGTTTTTATAGTTTAAGCCATTAATACGAAGTGCCGATTGGCATGAAAGAGATGTCCAAAACGTCGTCGGATTATATTTCCGGACATAGCTAGCGCCTGGAAGTACAGGTAAATGATAATTGAAGTATCGATATCATTCTTTGTAATAATAAGAAAAATACTAAATGATTATTTTTCACATTTGATTTTTAAGTAAAATGTACTCAAATTTGGCATTTGCATCTCAAACTCAAAACTGAGTAAATGAGACAAACTCATTTTTTGACTACGTGCACTTTTTATGAAATAGAGTGGCCAGCCACTCAAATTTGAGTTGCTATGAATGAGCGTGTAAGAGAAGAGACGACAACAGGGGTGGCATTGTGCATCTCGATCGAAACGAAAGGTTTATTAGGCAATCCATGAGACGTTTCTGATCAGCTGATTATTTCTTGTTTACTTATTCTGACGTTACTCCGAGGGGTGCGACGTCCGACAATATCGTTGACTCGATCCAACATCAAACGAATCGGACTAACAAAGTTATTTGTCGGACGAGTTTTTCTGTTCGCAGGAGTAGACTTGTTGACAGAACCCACCGCTGAATTGTCAAACAAACGTCTAATGGATTGCCTAATTGTATGCAAGCTTGTATGAAAAAGTCGATTCGAAATGGTTCCATAATGTCGCCCCAGGGGTGGCATTCCGCATCCCGATTCGAGTGACTCGATTCGAAACGTTTTGAAGTCGTTTCGTCTAATTTGCGGCATTACACGGTTAAATAAAACAACCTCCAGAATAAGTTCTTTTAACTTACTTTTGAGTTGTGCGTCGCTTTCGCACTTATTAGTGTTGTCGAAAACAGAACGAGAGATTCGACTCAGTCGAGGTCTTCCGTGGAGGAAGGTATTTTTGAGTTGTTTGGGGTATACTCGAAATTAGATAAATTCAACTTAAATTTGAGTATAAACAATCTATCAATGAGTTGTAATTTTTGCCGTGGTTAAATGGAAACTACCTTCAACACCTTTACCTAATTTTAAGTTCCCCCACGATACCACGAGATTGAGTCAAAGGAACTCAATTTTAGGTAGTTTTTCGTTTCCGTGTACGTATCACATTCGACCAAGCGTTCGAGCTTGTTCACTGAGCGAAATCGCTACATTCATATTATATGATATTCATATAATTCAGCGCTATTGGAATTTCCAATGATTGCGACATTAGACTCTTAATGGAATATCAAAATTATATGGTTATCATGTTGAAAGTTGCATTCCTCTCAAATTCAATTCTATCAGCTTTCCTTATAACATTTAAATTCCAGTGTCAGACCCAAATCTATCAGCGCATTATATAATAACTATCTGATAACTATCATATTAAAAACATTAGGTGGCCCAATGAAATATATGTGACACTATGTTAAATGTATATGGAATGTTTAACGTGTTAAAGCATATGATGGTTTATTAAATTTATAAGAAATATTACTTATTTAGATAAAAAGATTTTTCCGCGTAATAATTATATGAACCTCCAATGATTGTTTTCGGATGTGCTCCAAAATTATGGTGTTCATAGTATTCCGATGAGAACGTTATTTTTCGTAATGAAAATAATACAGCCATTATTTGTCTTGTAATGAAAGAACTATAATCTAAATAGACGATAAAACATTTAATGTTTGTTTATTCAGAACATATTTGTATATTATTACTAAGGTGCCAATGATGAGGTAAAACTTTTGATTGAAGGATTTTGATATTGCAATTTTTTGAGGCTCTAAAGCTTTTGCGGACCAACCTATTTTATCTTAATGGATCAGCCAATAAAGCCATTCTTTCCAATTGCTCGATTTATGGCAAATAGATTATTTTTCGCATAGTCGCTAATTGCAATCGATACATACCAAGAGATAATTGATTAATTGAAAAAATCGATCAGTTCATAAGTATAGCAAAGAAAATGGTATTGTACTTGACTGACGGCGCCGATGGTTGAATGGTAAGTGAGACCGCCGTCTCACACCAGTTGGTCTGGATTCAATTCCAGCCGAGGTTGAACATTTTCTGAGAAGGAAAAATCTGGTCACGCCTTCCTTCGGAAAAGAAGTAGAGCCGTTGGACGCCGGTCCATGACATGAGTTGATGGGTACGATATCTAGTCCAGATAGTGGAGTCACCGCCTAGTAGCGGAAATAGGTCGAAGGAAAATAACTAGAATATGAAGAATGGTATTGTACTTGATTTTAGGATTTTGTTACTGTTAAAGGACCATCAATAAATTATGTTTTAAGAAGGAGGGTGTAAATAGGCAAATATTATAAAATAACAGTGTAGTCCACCTCTGCATTTCTCAATCTTTTTAACGCCAATATGGCACAAAAAGTTACTAGAACACTGTGAATTTCGTCGTACGTAATGGCAGTTCTCATTGCAATACAATACATTATAGTAGAGGTGGCAACATTTCTCAATTTTTTAATTCATTCTCTCTAGTTTGGGAATACTACATGACATCGTTCTAATGATTGTGTTATAATACCGACATGAGACATCGAGAATTGTGTAGTCTGACCAGTTCATTTACAGGAAACAATGAAAAAACGAAAAAAAAATCGCTTTCCAAAATGCTGTAAATCTCTTTTGCCTACGTGTATTTGGAATAATTTCACTAACACAGCTCGAGAAGATTGTGCTAGTTTAAAGCAGTAACCCCAAAATGCAGATGATGCAAAAACAAATTACACAGTTAAACTTTCGAAATAATATGCATGGTAAACACTGAGCTCCAACTGTTATTTTGTCCATCTATTGATTCTTACGTTCCATTGGTCCGGCAGCATACTTAATGTTTCAGATTAAATGCCGACACATTAGGAGATGATAATTTTGCCCACCTTTCTCTTCCACAGTAAAGTTCAGCCGGAAATGAGCTGGAATTCTGACTGGTTCTTATCTTGATACATATAAGGAGAGTGGCGACAACACTCTCAAAAATGAAACAATGACTATTTGTCAGTGTCATTCCAAACTGGTCAAATCCATGTATTTTGAGAAGTCGATTGTTTGTCTGGATTATCACTCACAGATAATCATGACTGTTGTATTCATTCTTCTTACACACACTCTGGTTCTAGTTAGATCTAGCCAGCATTCCGGTTCATTTTCCGGCTGAACTTAAGTGGATCTACTTCGTGAACGTGTTTGATATTTCATTCTACGGCGCACCCTAATCGTCAAATTATTGTTTATTGCGATTTAAAACCTTTCTCATCTACAAATGGCGTTTCATTTATGTCCTTTATGATTCGTATGGGATTTACTGGAGCAGACTATATTGCAATGAATAATATTTGGTGTATAGCAAATTGTAACACATGAGAACAGGATAGAAAGCTAGAACGGGAGGTAGCATATTTTTACTGAAGACTATATAGTCTCCCATCATGAGATTAGTCGATAGTGGATTTTGATAGATTAAAATTCATTCATGAATTATATCACATGCTCTTGGAAAAACTACAGTTTTCATGTCACCGTGGTCGTGCCCTTATCACTGGCCCACTATATCCCAGAAGCTTCCATTCGGGTCATTAAGCCAGATGCTGTTTTTGATTTTTTCCGGTCTAGCTGACGTTAAAGTTAGGTAATCGACCTTTTCAACCTTTTTGTACGCAAATAGACGTATAAAATAGTTTTATTAAATTGAATTATCACGACCACACCTTCCATTAATCTACCTTGATCCCTATTCTTTTGTAGGGATAACTGTCAAAAATGCTAACCCATATGGTTAAATTCACTGTCATGTAGGACGGATAGTGTCAGTGTTTACATATTTTTAGTAAATCAATTAAAATCATTCTGAGGTTTTAAAGGTTGAACTTATATATTGTTATATTAAGGAAAATAAGCTCTATCGGTTTATGAAATAAAAGGAATTTTATTCTTTATTTAATGGCCCAAATACCGTTCTATGTTCGAACAATCAAGTTCATAATACATGTGTAAACATTTGATCGAATATACGTCAAAACCAGGGATGTAATGCACCTCAGAGCAAATAAAGAGAAAAATAAAAAACGCTCTTTGCACTTTTCATGTGAACCACCGCTCTTCTCTTCTTTTTCGTTTTCAAGTTTCTCTTTGTGCGGTCGCTCTTCACATCGCAGTGTTTTTGTACTGCTATATTTTTCATCGGTTTATTTCGCTATTTGTGATACATTGTGTGAGCAAATAACAAGCCTGGTCAAAATATTTGCGCCGCCATACCAGCCTATCCCAACTAGTGGCATAACTATGCCGGCCGTTTTGAAATTTCTATACGATCAGCTATAAATTCAGTCACACTCATTCTCTTTGTTGGCTGGTAAGAATAAACACGAACTCGTGTAATTTGACACCATTATCTGATGGTATGAAATCAGAAGAAGAAAAACTTTAATGTTATTCTAATCATATTCATATTGACGGCGCAGAACTCAAACTTATTGGATATCATTGAGGTTTAACATGAACTTTGAGTAACATTTATATGTGTTCATATAAATTCTACACATCAAATTGAGGTACGATTCATATGACAAATCTTATGAATATAAAACATATTTTCATTTCAGTTAAGATGAAGTTCAAATGAATTTCAAAACACCCAACGAAAGGGGTTCGAACGGGTCTGCAGTTTAGGTCATTTTGTCCTCTCTATACCGAACATTTTACTCACTACCCCAACAACAATCCCTACTACAAAACACATCGCAACATCCGTTTCAGAATCAAAACTGGTTAGCCAACGTTCACCAACCCAAGATTTTTTGTCAAACCACGTAATCATTGTACGTACCTGTATTTACCCGTGATTTTTCTTTGTGCATCAGCTAGAGACTCGCTCCCACAACGAAGAAAAAAGTTTTTTAAAGAGCAACAAATCTTCAAAATTTCTCCAAAAGCTTGTCGACTTTACGTCTAAGTTCAAGTTATGAGCTACTCAAACTTAAGAGTTGCTCTCGGTCGGCCATTTCGTTTTTTTCTTGTCAGACTTCATTCCCCAACCCAGTAGCAATGAGATAACTAAGATCATTAGCTATTCATATAACTTGAATATGCTATTCTAATCTTATTCATATTGACCGCGCAAGATTCAAACCTATTGCATATCACATAGTTTTAATATGAACTTTTAGTAACATTCATATGGTTTCATATAAATTTTACACAACTAAGCGAAGTGCGATCCATATGAGAAATCTAATGAATACAAAAGACATTTTTATTTATAGATTGCGGTACTAGATTTCGACTGCCTGTTCAAGCGCAAACTGTCAAATAAGAGCATACACTGAGAAAAAATATTTTTAATTCTGCTACGAATAAGTTTTCATAAAACCAATTTCGGTAAAATAGAGGAATTGTTTTAATTTGTTTTTGGTTGCTTGTTATCGAAATATATTTGGATAAGTTTCACAAATATAACATTTTTTTTCTAGTACACATAGAGGTGAGCTCTTTGAAATAAAATATATGTTGTCAAACATAGATCCAAAAAGATCCAATGTAATACGGAAATACGATTTTTTTCCTTTTATACGCGAAAAATAAATTTACCCTTTCCAAAAATATTTATACTATATAAAACAATTGATAAAAGAACGAATCATTTCGTTTCATTGACGAAAAATGTTTTAGACATCGATGATAACTTTTATGCACCGTACGGGCCAATCAACGTCAGATTTACAAATAAAATTTTAGTTCATTCCAAATTTCTTTCTTGCATTCTTCAGCTAAAAATATTTGACAGGTATTTTTGTTATGGCTGAATATAATATTTACTTCAAGGTATGAGCTTTCAACTTTTGAAGTTAGAAAAATTGAACATTTTTCAATCGCTGATAGCTCGTAGAGTATTTGATGCATGGAAAAATATTAAATATAAAAAGTTGCAGTTTCGCATGAGCTTGCCGGAAAAATTAAGATTTTTTTAAAAGTTGGATCAAATTTTTTGCTTTTTTTTCTTCAAATAATAAAAATCATGTTAGAAATATTGTGTAAAATTTTTGCTGTGGATCTCAAAATGTTTTGCGAGAAATTACAAATATAATGTTAAAAAGAGCAATTTTACATTAAACGCCATGTTTTGGGCCAGCTTTAGTTGAAATATCTCGTAAAGTAATAATGTTCTCAATATAATTATAAATATTATCATTGAATAAAAAAACTTATTAGTCCAAGCTTGTTTTTTCGATATGTTTCTATCATTTGCAGAATTCATAACATAAATAACAAAAAAAATATATCAGATTTTTATTGGTGAATTCATTCGAAAACGCACTTTTTATTATTAATAAATTTTTCGTACAGCTAAGAGTTTCCCAGTTATCAGTGGTTGAAAAATGGTCCAATTCATAAAATTCAAAAACTCATAACTTGAAAAAAATCTATTGTATTCAGCCAAAACAAAAAATAGATGTCAATTATTTTGTGCGAAGAATGCAAGAAAATTTTTTGGTAGGAATTAAAATTGTGGTTGTAAATTTCACATAGAATAACCCGTACATTAAATATGTAAAACTACTCAACTTTTCGTTCATCAAGATGCCATTAGACAAAACGAACTATTTACAATGCACGAAAATGCTTCTTGCAGAAAACGTGTAATGATTTTGTTCATATCGTATGATAATTTTAATTCCACCTAAGAATTTTTTTCAGTGTAAACAAAATTGCAGTTTGTTTTGTTTTTTTTCCGATGAGCGTCAAATTCACAAAATATAAATAGTGATAGTAGTAAATAAATTGACCCACGGATGTTCATAATTTGTTCACGTCATTCTACCTCACCACCTTTTGCAATGCTTGGGCATTATTTTAGTTTGATATAACTGTATTCTTGAACTTATTACCACAGACTAGCAGACATAACACTCAAAAACAAAGCTTCGCCCGCTTTAACGGTCATTTTAAATATATTTGTAGTTGGGACTGTGGCCACTGTGGCGCCACTGACATATGAACAAGCATATGGGGGATAGACCACTAGTGAAAAATTGTTCCCAAACCTGAGGGGTAACCCACCAGTAAATGAGTGATTGGGACTGTGAATAAAAGGTGGAGCTAGTGTTCTGGGAAAATTGTCGGATCGATGTTTTTTGAAGGAATTCTCTCATAGTGTTATGTCTGTTAGTCTGTGTTATTACCACAAAATTTTAATATATCTCGCTATTTAAGTTGATGCACCAGTTGAACATCAAAATGCCTAGCTGGTAGTGTGTCTTATTCGTACCTCAGACGCATGATGGAATGAGTTATTCATAATTATTCTTAGATTAAAGACCATATTTAATATCTAAATAATTGTTTAAAACAACACAACTTCGGAACCGGTTTTTCTCAAATCTTTTGGAAAATAATCATAGCGAGCATTGCATTGATATTTTTGGCTTTCTGGTTTTTTTTTCAGGAAACTGATAGCTTCCAAAAGTAACAATTTTTTTCAGCAATTGATGACGCAAAAATTTAAAAGCTTAAAATTCGTTAAAATAGCCATTTTTAGTTGAAATAGTCAAGACAAAAATGCGTTTTCGTGTTTGCGGGGTTGTTCGTGTACTTGTTAGTTAATTATTCTGTTATAGCACACAGAGATAGGGAGAACACAATCAAAATGAAGTTTTTCCAGAAATTGCAGATGGCATAATTTCTATCGGTTGATGTATTCAAATTTGTTAGTAATTCAATTTGATTCAAATTTCTTTGCTATATAAAATAATATTCTGTATTTGCATGCATTTAATACAAATGACGATATAACAACTAATTCTGTTGGTGTATAAAACGTACATTATGGCATTGAATTCAAGGCTATATTGTGATATTGAAAACAATTGAGGTATAGTCGGGAACAAATGCATCAATTAGTTTTTTACATTTTAACGACATTCAATTAGCTAGAGATTACTGGGTAGGGAAAGTTATGAAACTTAGAGCCATAGTACTCAAGTGAGAGCAAGGATGTGAAGTAAACAGATCGGAAAACTAGAAGTGGCAGGGTCATTAGAACAGGCTTAATATCGTACGGGCTTAATCTTTGTCTTCTGTTTATGAGGGTCGAGCTTAGGCAGAATCAATTAGAATATAAAATTGTCTAAATCACCACTTTGAAATAAAGAATGATTGTGATTCTATACATCTATTAAATAGCGATTAGACAAGTCAAGGTGTCTTCACTTTGTTCCAACACTTTTTATTATTACTTGATGTAAGATAATTTATTATCAATATTTAGAATTACTTTTTCCAAAAAAGTATGTTCTTGATGGTGAAACTCAAATTACGTAGGAGCTTTTTACACCTTTTGGTAATTTTATATCCTCTAAGTATTCCGAAATAAAAACAAATCATAATCTCGAACGACAGTCGACAGCAATAAAACTATCCCATAACAGTTTTTGCAACCGGCCGAGACGGTTGTGCCTCCAGGTGGAAGGTTTTGTTCTCGAGAGAGTGACGGAGTGCGAGACGCTGTATGCGTTTTTGTGGGAGAGAGAGACCAGTTTGTTAAGTGTGAGTCGACAGTTTATACGTCGGAGGCGTGGTCAACGGCATCCTCGACAAGTGGTGTTTTGACAGCAAACCGCGGGTAGACGAATTTGCCTACCGAGGTGGCAGAAATCGACAGTGATCGTGCCTGTACACACAGAAAAAATATATTGTATTGGTGTTGTCGGGCAATTCTAATCGACGAGAGGGGAAGCGTCACAGGTAGACCCATACGCTCTATTTGTCTACCGCAGAAGTGGTACGACGAATAAGGAAAACAAGTGGCACCGAAAAGTGCCGCATCGACAGTGGGATTTTCGCTGCAAGCGACAGGTAGCCACATTTGTCTACCGCAGTGGTGGAAACGGAGAGAGCGCGCTTGTGGTGGTGATACCGACGAGCAGCTTAACCGGAGAGAGTTTTGAAGTGTTGCAGGTAGGACTATTTCTCTACTGAAGAAACAACGCGACGAAGAAGGACAGCAAGTGTCACATTGTCAAACAACGGGCACCGAGTTTACAACGTCTTCGTCACCTTAGAGATAGCAGATAACAGGTATATTTTTCATTCCTTTTTGTGATGGTTTTTCTTGCTAGGTAAAATGGATGAGGAGATGGGAGAACGAGTAACAGACCCTCCCCCTAAGCCTTCTGCTGAAAACGTAAACCCGATTAGAATTAAAATTTACCCAGAGTCGTCAACGGGACCATGGATTGTAAAATTAGGCGTAAAGTAAAGGCGCTAAATATCATTCAAATTTCGAAAGATTTGACTTCGCGATTCTCGGATGTAAAAGAGATCGTCAAAGTTAATAAAGATAAAATACGCATTGTCGTTGGTAGTCTCAAACAAGCCAATGCAATTGCTTCTTGCGAGCTTTTTACGCGTGAGTATAGAGCGTATATTCCTTCAAAGGAAATTGAAATTGATGGGGTCATCACAGAATCGAGTTTGACTGTTGATGACTTAATTAAGCATGGGGTTGGTCGTTTCAAAGACACCATACATAAAGACGTAAAGATACTTGAATGCAAGCAATTGCATTCAGTATCACACGAAGGAGATAAAAAAGTTTATCGACCGTCTGACTCGTTTCGAGTGACTTTCGCTGGGTCTGCGCTGCCAAACTATGTCATTATCGATAAGATTCGTCTCCCTGTTCGCCTTTTTATCCCTCGTGTAATGAATTGCCTTAATTGTAAACAGCTTGGCCACACAGCCACTTACTGTTCCAATAAGGCACGGTGTGGCAAATGTGGGGGTTCTCACCAAGAGCATACCTGCAATGAAAATTCAGAAAAATGTTTAATGTGCGGAGAAAACTCGCATGAGCTCCCTGCATGCCCAATTTATAAATTGCGCGAGGATAAAATTAAACGATCCTTGAAGGAGAGGTCTAAGCGCTCCTATGCAGAAATGTTGAAAAATGCTACCCCTAAACCCATCTTCTTAGAAAACACTTACACATCTCTGTTAACCGAATTTCGGATTACAACACGGCACACACGAATGTTCAATTTCACACTTATTTATTCCAAAACACGATTACACAATGCTGATTACACGAAACAATTTTATTGGACGGATATAAAAATCAAAAAACAGTCTCCGTTCACTTGCACAGTTGAGTTGGATCTGCCCCAGCTGATGAAATCCAGCTGTTGAGAGCAAATTGAATCGAGCGGCAGCAAAGAGAGCTGCCCGTAAGCGACGGGTAGATGAATATCACAAGGCTAAGAGAGATGGGCAGTGTTGTGCAGTTGGATCGCGCTTTGGGGTAAAGTACCGGTTTCCAAACAATCTCTATTTTCGGAACAGTCTGACTCTGATGGAGCGTGCGAAGGTACATCATTTGTTTTACCCGGAAATTCCAGAAAAAGAAAACAGTCTTCTTTTCCCAAGCTGCCTAGAAAGGGCCTTAAAATTTCTCCACCAATAGATAAACTACGCCCAAAACCGAAAAATTCCGATTCAAAACCGAAATCAATTCCGCCCGGTTTTGGGAACGTACAATCCAAACAGAACACCATTACTGGAAATAATAAAATTTCGACTTCCTCTGAGCCTCAGCCGGGGGTAGGATTATTGAAATTTTCTGAAATTGTTGATTGGATTTTTAAAGCATTCAATATTTCTGAACCACTAAAGAGTATACTTTCAGCTTTCCTCCCAACAATTAGAACATTTTTAGAGCAGCTGATTGCTCAATGGCCCATCCTTGCAGCGATTGTATCTTTCAATGGGTAATTCACCTCCTCCAATGAAAGATTCCATCACTGTTTTACAGTGGAATTGCAGAAGCATCATACCTAACATTGACTCCTTAAAAATTTTGCTGCATAATTTGAAATGCGATGCTTTTGCTTTATGTGAAACATGGCTTACCTCAAACATTAATTTCAACTTAAATGATTTCAACATTATTCGCCTAGACCGAGACACCCCGTATGGAGGAGTGCTTCTAGGAATTAAAAAGTGCTATCCTTTCTATAGAATTACCATCCCCATGATTGCTGGCATTGAGGCTGTAGCAGTCCAAACGAATATGTCTAACATGTCTATCGCTTCTATATATATACCTCCCAAAGTTCAAATTGGACAACGTCAAGTTTTTGAGGTAGTGGAATCCATGGCTGCTCCGCGTCTGATACTGGGAGACTTCAACTCGCACGGAGTATTGTGGGGTTCCCTCTACAATGATAATCGATCCTCTTTGATATACAATGTTTGTGACGAATTTAATATGACAGTTTTAAATACTGGCGAAACAACACGCATCCCCAGACCTCCTGCACGTCCAAGTGCATTAGATCTATCTCTGTGCTCGACATCACTTCGGTTAGATTGCACGTGGAAGGTTGTACCTGATCCTCACGGTAGCGATCATTTGCCAGTCGTTGTTTCAATTAACAGTGAGTTAGGCCTTACGAATTCAATCAATGTTCCTTGCGACTTAACACGAAATATTGATTGGAAAACATACGAAACATTAATTTCCACTTCTCTTGCTTCGACAGAAGAGCTACCCCCTACCGAAGAATATGAATTCCTAGCGGGTTTAATTATTGAAGCAGCAGAACAAGCCCAAACGAAATGCAATCCTGGAATCACAATAAATAGACGGCCCCCTAATCCTTGGTGGGACAAAGAGTGCTCTGATGCATATGAAGCTAAACAAGTTGCCTACAAAGAAATTATGAAACAGAAAGGGGGTATACGTGAGAACTTTGAAAATTATTTTATTTTGCAAAACAAATTTGACAGTATACGTCGTGCCAAAAAGTCTAGTTATTGGAGACGCTTCGTTGATGGCTTGTCAAGAGAAACATCAATGAGTACTCTTTGGAACACAGCCAGAAGAATTAGGAATCGAAACGTGACTAATGAAAGCGAAGATTTTTCGAATCGTTGGATATTTAATTTTGCCAAGAAAATTTGTCCAGATTCTGCTCCTGCGCAGAAAATCATTCGTGATGCTCCCACAAGTAACGATTTCATACATTCGCCTTTGACAATGATGGAATTTTCAATTGCACTCCTCTCATGCAACAATAATGCTCCGGGACTAGACAGAATTAAATTCAACTTGGTGAAGAATCTGCCTGACCTAGCAAAAAGACGCTTGTTGAATTTATTCAACAAGTTTCTTGAGCAGAATATTGTCCCGCGTGACTGGAGACAAGTGAGAGTTATCGCCATTCCAAAACCGGGAAAACCAGCCTCCGATCATAACTCGTATCGACCGATTGCAATGCTATCCTGCATCAGGAAATTGTTGGAAAAAATTATCCTACGACGTCTCGACAATTGGGTTGAGGCGAACGGCTTGCTCTCAGATACCCAGTTTGGTTTTCGGAGAGGAAAGGGAACGAATGATTGACTTTCGTCAGAAATCCAACTCGCTTACGCAAAAAAAGAACAAATGGCGTCTGTGTTCTTAGACATAAAAGGAGCATTCGACTCAGTCTCCATTGATGTTCTCTCGGAGAAGCTACATCAATGTGGTCTTTCATCGATATTAAATAATTATTTATGCAATTTATTGTCAGAAAAGCACATGCATTTTTCATATGGCGATTTGGCGACACTCAGACTAAGTTACATGGGCCTCCCACAAGGCTCTTGTCTAAGCCCCCTTCTCTATAATTTTTACGTGAATGACATTGATAATTGTATTGTCAGCCCATGCACTCTAAGACAACTTGCAGATGATGAGATAGCTTGAATAATTTATCAATTTGGGCTTTAAAGCTGGGCATCGATTTTTCTACGGAGAAAACAGAGTTGGTCGTTTTCTCAAGGAAGCGTGATCCATCTCAGCTTCAGCTTCAGTTGGTTGGTAGAACGATAGCCCAAGTCCTGACTTTTAAATACCTTGGAATTTGGTTCGATTCTAAAGGCACATGGGGAGGCCACATTAGGTATCTAATAACGAAATGCCAACAAAGGATAAATTTTCTGCGAACAATAACTGGATCATGGTGGGGTTCTCATCCAAGTGACACGATAAGATTGTATCAAACAACAATACTTTCAGTAATGGAATATGGATGCATCTGTTTCCGTTCAGCTGCGAACACTCACATTATTAAACTGGAACGGATACAGTATCGTTGTTTACGAATTGCCTTAGGTTGCATGCAGTCGACCCATACGATGAGTCTTGAAGTACTAGCGGGAGTTCTTCCTTTAAAAGACCGATTCTGGGATCTCTCCTCTCGTTTACTTATTCGATGTGAGGTTATGAACCCACTGGTAATTGAAAATTTTGAAAGACTTGTCGAGCTTCAACCCCAAACCAGATTCATGACAGTGTATTTCAATCACATGTCACAAGAAATAACGCCTGCTAGGTATGTTCCCACATGCGTCAATATGCTAGATACTCCTGAATCCACTTTATTCTTCGACACGTCCATGCAAGCAGAGATTCGTGGAATTCCGGATCATCTACGCTCGCGGGAGATCCCTAAAATATTCACAAGTAAATATCAACCCATAGACTGCCTTAAAATGTTTTACACTGATGGGTCACGAATCAGTGAGGCCACTGGTTTCGGTATTTTCAACAATAATTTTTCAATTTCTCTCAAACTTGCAGAACCCGCCTCTGTTTATATAGCGGAACTAGCAGCAGTTCACTATAGTTTGCAAATAATTAATACTTTACCCCCGAACCATTACTTTATCCTCACTGATAGCCTCAGCACAATTGCAGCTCTACGCTCAAAGAGACAGAGGACACTTGCTAGTTGGCAAACATCTTGGGACAATGAAGATATGGGACGATGGCTACACTCAATTATCCCTAAAGTATCAACGAAGGCATGGTTCAAAGGATTGGATGTAAGTCGGGACTTCATCCGTGTGATGTCTAGGCTCATGTCCAATCATTATACTTTAGATGCGCATCTCCGTCGTATTGGGCTCGCTGAGGGTAATCATTGTGCTTGTGGAGAGGGTTACCATGACATTGAGCATGTTGTTTGGTCCTGCGCTGAATATCGTGAAGCCAGATCACAATTAGTAGATTCTTTACAAGTCCGAGGAAGACCAATCCATGTTCCTGTTAGAGACATCCTGGCGTATCGCGATCCTCTATACATGGAACTTATCTATCATTTTCTAAAAACAGCGTCTGTCAAAATTTAATTAAACTCATCTCCTCATACTCTCATCCAAGGCTAATCATTCACCAATTAAAGTGTCCTAGAATATTCAGTTTTTAAATTTAGACAATAACAGAAAAAAAGTAAATAAATACACCCGAAAATACTAGATCATTATGAAATACAGCAATGTACGGAAAAAAGCAAACAATAAAGTGATTTCAGTGTTAGTTTTAGACAAATTACTAGTATAGTTAAAATTAGTCTTAAGGATTTTTGTAACGTGCTATGTAAAAAAAGAAACTGGCGTAAAAAGCTTTTGCAAATGCCGTGTCAAATAAACGTATGAAAAAAAAAACTATCGAGCAAATACGTTCGACTCGAGTCGCTTTCGAGTTCGATTGTTATGGTTCCATAATGCCAACACTTCTCGATAATCTAGTACGTCTTCAAGCTAACTCGAACGAAAATTTACTTTCGAGCTCTGTTCGAAATACATAATGCGAGTCGATAGAATTTTGATCGAATCGAGATGCGTAATGCACCCCAGGCTTCTTGCTATTCTTAATTTTCTCGACTTGGCCCTGCCGTAAATCTGAAGACAACAAGCGTTCATCGTTGCCAGATTCCCTTTGAATGCTTCTTACAATTGCCGAAAATAATTGTACCTAAAAGATCGCCCCGCTACCAAGAATTTACAATGCTAGCTGCATTTAAAAATTAAATTAAATATTTGTTCATGTCTCTCTTAACAATACACATAACTATATCGTCATTCAGGTCTTTTATTCAATTTGCACGAAATGTTGATGTGTATGAAAAATAGCCAGAATAGATTCAGCAGCACTGTTTTCCATCCCGATTGTAAATATAATGAACGCTCATGACTGGCAAAATGACCAATCAGAAGCTGGTTCAATATTGAGGTTAGGACTGGATCAAATTAGCTACGCGATTGTCTTCTCTTCTCTTAGGTCATGACCAGCTTCCTGGCAACCCTACACTGAGCGAAATCGCTACATTCATATTATATGATATTCATATAATTCAGCGCTATTGGAATTTCCAATGATTGCGACATTAGACTCTTAATGGAATATCAAAATTATATGGTTATCATGTTGAAAGTTGCATTCCTCTCAAATTCAATTCTATCAGCTTTCCATATAACATTTAAATTCCAGTGTCAGACCCAAATCTATCAGCGCATTATATAATAACTATCTGATAACTATCATATTAAAAACATTAGGTGGCCCAATGAAATATATGTGACACTATGTTAAATGTATATGGAATGTTTAACGTGTTAAAGCATATGATGGTTTATTAAATTTATAAGAAATATTACTTATTTAGATAAAAAGATTTTTCCGCGTAATAATTATATGAACCTCCAATGATTGTTTTCGGATGTGCTCCAAAATTATGGTGTTCATAGTATTCCGATGAGAACGTTATTTTTCGTAATGAAAATAATACAGCCATTATTTGTCTTGTAATGAAAGAACTATAATCTAAATAGACGATAAAACATTTAATGTTTGTTTATTCAGAACATATTTGTATATTATTACTAAGGTGCCAATGATGAGGTAAAACTTTTGATTGAAGGATTTTGATATTGCAATTTTTTGAGGCTCTAAAGCTTTTGCGGACCAACCTATTTTATCTTAATGGATCAGCCAATAAAGCCATTCTTTCCAATTGCTCGATTTATGGCAAATAGATTATTTTTCGCATAGTCGCTAATTGCAATCGATACATACCAAGAGATAATTGATTAATTGAAAAAATCGATCAGTTCATAAGTATAGCAAAGAAAATGGTATTGTACTTGACTGACGGCGCCGATGGTTGAATGGTAAGTGAGACCGCCGTCTCACACCAGTTGGTCTGGATTCAATTCCAGCCGAGGTTGAACATTTTCTGAGAAGGAAAAATCTGGTCACGCCTTCCTTCGGAAAAGAAGTAGAGCCGTTGGACGCCGGTCCATGACATGAGTTGATGGGTACGATATCTAGTCCAGATAGTGGAGTCACCGCCTAGTAGCGGAAATAGGTCGAAGGAAAATAACTAGAATATGAAGAATGGTATTGTACTTGATTTTAGGATTTTGTTACTGTTAAAGGACCATCAATAAATTATGTTTTAAGAAGGAGGGTGTAAATAGGCAAATATTATAAAATAACAGTGTAGTCCACCTCTGCATTTCTCAATCTTTTTAACGCCAATATGGCACAAAAAGTTACTAGAACACTGTGAATTTCGTCGTACGTAATGGCAGTTCTCATTGCAATACAATACATTATAGTAGAGGTGGCAACATTTCTCAATTTTTTAATTCATTCTCTCTAGTTTGGGAATACTACATGACATCGTTCTAATGATTGTGTTATAATACCGACATGAGACATCGAGAATTGTGTAGTCTGACCAGTTCATTTACAGGAAACAATGAAAAAACGAAAAAAAATCGCTTTCCAAAATGCTGTAAATCTCTTTTGCCTACGTGTATTTGGAATAATTTCACTAACACAGCTCGAGAAGATTGTGCTAGTTTAAGGCTCAAGTTACCTCAAGGCTTGGTAGTATGCGTAAGAAAAATTGTGTTCAGCTTTGCCACCAGATTATCCATTTAAACCTTTTCAAAACTCTAAAAGAAGAATATCAGTCGATTTATTAGATCATCACGATTCAATTCATGCAAAATACCTGCTGGAAAAACCATCGGCTTAGCTGGATGGTGCTTTTGAAAAAGTGGCTGTGATTTTTTATCACACTACCACACCGAGCTGGGGTACGCAACACAACTGCGCAATGAAAAAACCACAGCCACTTTTTCAAAAGCACCATTTAGCTAAGCCGATGGTTTTTCGAGCAGGTATTTTGCATGAATTGAATCGTGATGATCTAATAAATCGACTGATATTCTTCTTTTAGAGTTTTGAAAAGGTTTAAATGGATAATCTGGTGGCAAAGCTGAACACAATTTTTCTTACGCACACTACCAAGCGTTCAATTCTAACACATGCTTAAAAAAGGTAACTTGAACCTTAAAGCAGTAACCCCAAAATGCAGATGATGCAAAAACAAATTACACAGTTAAACTTTCGAAATAATATGCATGGTAAACACTGAGCTCCAACTGTTATTTTGTCCATCTATTGATTCTTACGTTCCATTGGTCCGGCAGCATACTTAATGTTTCAGATTAAATGCCGACACATTAGGAGATGACAATTTTGCCCACCTTTCTCTTCCACAGTAAAGTTCAGCCGGAAATGAGCTGGAATTCTGACTGGTTCTTATCTTGATACATATAAGGAGAGTGGCGACAACACTCTCAAAAATGAAACAATGACTATTTGTCAGTGTCATTCCAAACTGGTCAAATCCATGTATTTTGAGAAGTCGATTGTTTGTCTGGATTATCACTCACAGATAATCATGACTGTTGTATTCATTCTTCTTACACACACTCTGGTTCTAGTTAGATCTAGCCAGCATTCCGGTTCATTTTCCGGCTGAACTTAAGTGGATCTACTTCGTGAACGTGTTTGATATTTCATTCTACGGCGCACCCTAATCGTCGAATTATTGTTTATTGCGATTTAAAACCTTTCTCATCTACAAATGGCGTTTCATTTATGTCCTTTATGATTCGTATGGGATTTACTGGAGCAGACTATATTGCAATGAATAATATTTGGTGTATAGCAAATTGTAACACATGAGAACAGGATAGAAAGCTAGAACGGGAGGTAGCATATTTTTACTGAAGACTATATAGTCTCCCATCATGAGATTAGTCGATAGTGGATTTTGATAGATTAAAATTCATTCATGAATTATATCACATGCTCTTGGAAAAACTACAGTTTTCATGTCACCGTGGTCGTGCCCTTATCACTGGCCCACTATATCCCAGAAGCTTCCATTCGGGTCATTAAGCCAGATGCTGTTTTTGATTTTTTCCGGTCTAGCTGACGTTAAAGTTAGGTAATCGACCTTTTCAACCTTTTTGTACGCAAATAGACGTATAAAATAGTTTTATTAAATTGAATTATCACGACCACACCTTCCATTAATCTACCTTGATCCCTATTCTTTTGTAGGGATAACTGTCAAAAATGCTAACCCATATGGCTAAATTCACTGTCATGTAGGACGGATAGTGTCAGTGTTTACATATTTTTAGTAAATCAATTAAAATCATTCTGAGGTTTTAAAGGTTGAACTTATATATTGTTATATTAAGGAAAATAAGCTCTATCGGTTTATGAAATAAAAGGAATTTTATTCTTTATTTAATGGCCCAAATACCGTTCTATGTTCGAACAATCAAGTTCATAATACATGTGTAAACATTTGATCGAATATACGTCAAAACCAGGGATGTAATGCACCTCAGAGCAAATAAAGAGAAAAATAAAAAACGCTCTTTGCACTTTTCATGTGAACCACCGCTCTTCTCTTCTTTTTCGTTTTCAAGTTTCTCTTTGTGCGGTCGCTCTTCACATCGCAGTGTTTTTGTACTGCTATATTTTTCATCGGTGTATTTCGCTCTTTGTGATACATTGTGTGAGCAAATAACAAGCCTGGTCAAAATATTTGCGCCGCCATACCAGCCTATCCCAACTAGTGGCATAACTATGCCGGCCGTTTTGAAATTTCTATACGATCAGCTATAAATTCAGTCACACTCATTCTCTTTGTTGGCTGGTAAGAATAAACACGAACTCGTGTAATTTGACACCATTATCTGATGGTATGAAATCAGAAGAAGAAAAACTTTAATGTTATTCTAATCATATTCATATTGACGGCGCAGAACTCAAACTTATTGGATATCATTGAGGTTTAACATGAACTTTGAGTAACATTTATATGTGTTCATATAAATTCTACACATCAAATTGAGGTACGATTCATATGACAAATCTTATGAATATAAAACATATTTTCATTTCAGTTAAGATGAAGTTCAAATGAATTTCAAAACACCCAACGAAAGGGGTTCGAACGGGTCTGCAGTTTAGGTCATTTTGTCCTCTCTATACCGAACATTTTACTCACTACCCCAACAACAATCCCTACTACAAAACACATCGCAACATCCGTTTCAGAATCAAAACTGGTTAGCCAACGTTCACCAACCCAAGATTTTTTGTCAAACCACGTAATCATTGTACGTACCTGTATTTACCCGTGATTTTTCTTTGTGCATCAGCTAGAGACCCGCTCCCAAAACGAAGAAAAAAGTTTTTTAAAGAGCAACAAATCTTCAAAATTTCTCCAAAAGCTTGTCGACTTTACGTCTAAGTTCAAGTTATGAGCTACTCAAACTTAAGAGTTGCTCTCGGTCGGCCATTTCGTTTTTTTCTTGTCAGACTTCATTCCCCAACCCAGTAGCAATGAGATAACTAAGATCATTAGCTATTCATATAACTTGAATATGCTATTCTAATCTTATTCATATTGACCGCGCAAGATTCAAACCTATTGCATATCACATAGTTTTAATATGAACTTTTAGTAACATTCATATGGTTTCATATAAATTTTACACAACTAAGCGAAGTGCGATCCATATGAGAAATCTAATGAATACAAAAGACATTTTTATTTCAGTGTATACCATCATATGCACGGTTAAATAAAACAACCTGCAGCATAAGTTCTTTTAACTAACTTTTGAGTTGTGCGTCGCTTTCGCACTCATTAGTGTTGTCAAAAACAAAACGAGAGATTCGACTCAGTCGAGGTCTTCCTTGGAGGAAGGTACTTTTGAGTTGTTTGGGGTATACTCAAAATTAGGTAAATTCAACTTAAATTTGAGTATAAAAAACCTATCAATGAGTTGTAATTTTTGCCGTGGTTAAATGGAAACTACCTTCAACACGGTTTACCTAATTTTAAGTTCCCCCACGATACCACAAGATTGAGTCAAAGGAACTCAATTTTAGGTAGTTTTTCGTTTCCGTGTGGAGTTTGACAGCGACCTATATATATATATATATATATATATATATATATATATATATATATATATATATATATATATATATATATATATATATATATATATATATATATATATATATATATATATATATATATATATATATATATATATATATTATATATATATATATATATATATATATATATATATATATATATATATATATATATATATATATATATATATATATATATATATATATATATATATATATATATATATACAGGGTGTTTGGTTCATGGTTAAGAATCTCTCGGGGGGTGATAGACTGCCATATTTGGAGAAAAAAATTGTTCTACACATACCATCAAATCTCAACCGTTACAGAGTTATTGGACTTTTAGTGTAAAAAACTTATTTGTCTTAAAATACCTCTAACTTTAAAAGTATACTTTGTATTTTAAATGTTTTAGTTCCAATCGAAAGGTGAGAAAATTTCGCATTGAGTGATGCCCTCACATGTTTCAGCTAATGAGTTTAAGTAGCCTTTTCAAAGTAATTTATTGAAAATTAAACAATTTCAGACGATTTTTCGTTCATTTCTTGAAAATCATAATAGTTAACCTCATCATTTTTATAATTCAGATTGTTAGTCTTGATGAGCTGCTTAATTTGTTCTTTGACATGATACACTTACCTTTTCTTATTTTCATGATTTTGGGTTATTCAACTTGGATATTTTTATGTCATTTTCACTAGTACCAGCTCTAATTGAATAATTACGGCACTTATTGTACTTTTTTTCTTTTTATTCGAAAGCCAGGAAAATTTTACAGTGAAAAATGTATTAATACCTTTCAGTTAAGTGAATTTATTATTCTCTTAAAAGTAAATTAGTTTAAAGTTAGTGATATTATTACCATTTTCGTTAATTTTCTTAAAATAGTAAATTATAAACATCACCATTATTATCATGGAAATAATGCATCTCAGCAAGCTCTACAGTTCTTTCTTTGACTCCATTCAATTATCTCTTTTGGTTTCGACGCAAAATCGTTTTTATCACATCGTTTCATATGCAAAAATAACGATTTCGAACCCACTACATTTGTGGCGAGCTCATGCTGTGTTAACTATTAAATAGCAGCAAAATGAAAAGAGATATAGACAAAGTGTCAAATTAAAAGTTATAGAGAACATTAAGGGGCATCAAATAAACAATAGTATCGATAAATTTTGTTGATTAATAATTAGTGTCGCCGACGCAAAATCATAAACAGCTGTTCGCAGCGAGCACAAGAAAACCGTTCGGCAGAATCAAAACAAACCACCGCAACATAGAACAGTTCGTTCTGACCTAAAGAGGCAGAAGGAAAATCAAATTACATTCAAGTGCGCCCAATGATGAGTCAATGCGCGCTCACGCAAGGGTCATATATGCTTCATCGGCATTTTCGGTGCCACTGCCGGTCACAGCGCATTCGAAGACGATAATTATATCGATATTTGACTTCGCGCGGTGGCTTGGATAATAAAACATTTGTGCAGAGTTGACAACAATATTCATTGTTAACATTCTGTACCAAAACAAATCCAAATAAAATCGATTCAAAAATCGATTATTTGTAAATAGCTAGCTTTAGGAAAGTAGGTATATAAACCAAAAAATTGTATAATAAAATCAAGTTGAAATCGAGCAGTCGAAAGTACCACTTCACTCAGTCGAAAATCCTTTACTTCGTGTCCAGACCCTGGAGTTCTTCGTTGGTTTTTCCACCTTGTTAAATCCAAAGTCAAATTACTTCCTTGTTTGTAACGCAAGCGGGGAAGCAAATTGTCTTACGACCAGAATTAGTATTGGTTTGTTACGCAGAACGATACTAACTGGACGAGGAATTCCCGGCTTATTAAGCTATAGCGTGTGGTATTTGTAACGCAGGTGCCACAAACTATACTTAGTCTAGAATTAGAAGTGGCTTGTACCGCAGGACGCTTCTAACTAGACCCAGCACCCCCCTCTGCGGCGAAAGATCGTTCGGCGGAACGATATATGGTGGCTCCAGAGAGGAATTATCCTCACAATTCTCGCCACAGAAGGCACGAAGTAAAGAAAAACTACTAAGTCCTACACTGACCAAGCTACGGTAGTGGAAAAAGGCATAAACATTAAGCGAACACCTACAAACTGTGGTGGAAAAACGCTAGAAACACAGCGTGTCCGTAGCTTATAACGGACAGTAATACGCATTGCAATACGCGTCACTTACAAAATCGCTAATAAGGCGTATCCGCAGCCAATAGCGGATTCGGTGAAAACAAACAGTGCTTGAATAAGATATCACAATATATATCACACCGTGCGATATATCACTAGTGAATCTAAAACAAGCCGAAAGAGAAAGCGGATCTAAAGGATGGCATCTGGAGGATACGCGCACAACCCGAATGGGAATTGCCGCCTGTGCAAGGATAAGGACAGCGCGGACGAATGGATGGTCGAGTGCTCAAAGTGTTGGAACTGGTTCCACATGACCTGCACCAAACTTGAGAAAAGACCCTCCACTAAGGACCTCTGGCACTGCCCAAAGTGCAAAGAGGAAATAATGGAGCTCCAGCAACTAAGAAAGGAGCTGGAGGATCAAAAGAAGAAGACTACCAGGAGTGTGTCCAAGGAACGCGGACCAGCAGACACTGTAGAGCTGCTAAGACGCCAATTTGAGGCACAAATGGAAAGCCAAAAATTGCGTGATGAGGCATTTCAAAAAGCCATGATTGAGATGGCAACCAAAATGCACCAAGTAAAAATGGACCCCGAAGCGGGACAACAAATGGCTCCGACAATCAAATTGCCGGATGAAATTACAAACTTACTGAGGAGGCAAACAGCAACACCCCTCCCAGTTTTCAACGGAAATTACAAGGATTGGCCAAATTTCAAACGGCTTTACGAACAAAGCAAACGAGAAGGTCAATTCAGCGATACCGACAACATAAACAGACTTATGGCAAGTCTAGGCAAGGCAGCAAAGGTACACGTAAGTGCCTTGCTGATGGATCCAGGAAACGAGAAACATGTAGTAGAAACTCTGGATAGTATTTACGGACAACCGTTGGCTATATACAACGAACTATGGAAGGATTTGGCAAAGTTACGGAACCCACGCATGAAATACCCTCAAAGCATGGTGGACTTCGTAGTGACTCTCGGAAATTTGGTGTCCAACATGTCCATGATACAGTGTGAGGATTATTTAACTAATCCGTTGCAGATGGCTGAACTTGTTTGCCGCTTACCACTGAACTTAAGAGAACAATGGGCGGACAAGGAAGCAGAAGCAATGATTCCGCAAGAAGGACGACCACGGCAAAAACTCACACTAAAGGAATTACACGAGTTTTTGAAACCGCAACAGCAAAGAGCAACACTTCTTATTGCACAAAAGGTGTGTCAATCTGAGAAGGAAAACCCGAAAAATGAGCGCCAATCAAGAGTCAATATGCACGCTGAAACAACATCCAGATCCCAAGCCAAATGTTCCTGTTGTAGTCAACAACACTGGATAGTAGCATGCCCGGTCTTTAAAAAGATGAGTGTGGAAAAAAGACGAGAACTGGCACTAGAGAAACGCATGTGCTTTAACTGTTTACGCCAAGGACACTCCTTTAGAAACTGTCAAATGAGGCCAAACTGCAGAACAGAAGGATGTACAGCATATCATCACACATTTCTTCACGTCAGACCAAAAACAAATGATGAAAAACGAGCCTCCCAAAAGGAGGAAATAAAACAAAAAATCAAGGAACCTTCAGGACAATCAAAAGACAACAAGAAGAACCAAGATAAGAAGGAAGTGAAAGAAATAGATGCGCAAGCTCCAACATCGTCCACCTCGAAGGAACAAGAAGATGTGCGCACTAACATACACGCTACCAAAAGAAATAAGGTCTACTACCAAATACTGCCGGTTACACTTTATGCGCAAGGAAGACAATTAGAAACCTTCGCATTTTTGGATCACGGCTCATCGAACAGTCTAATCCTCGACGACTTGGCCAAAGATTTAGGTTTGCAAGGGCCAGTATCACCATTATGCATAAAATGGACAAATGACTCCGTACACGAAGATAACGAAAGCCAAAGCGTATGTTTCAAAATATCAGGCGACAACAAAATTCGATACCAAATGGAAAGTGTACGTACAGTAAAAAAATTATCCTTGCCACGACAGACACTTGACTACAAGGATCTTCATGAAAACTACAACCATCTTAAAAACCTTCCTATTCAAGGATACGAGAATGCTGAGCCGACATTACTTATTGGACTTGATCATCCCCGACTATTAACAGCAACAAAACAGAGAGCAAGCAAAGTCGGTCCAGTTGCCGCTAAAACACCAATAGGATGGGTCATTTACGGAAGGACCAACTCCCGACATCAAGGAGAAATATATTCCTGTGTAGTAGAGGAGCAAGACTCACTACGAGAAGAAATGAGGAAATACTTCTCAACGGAAGAGTTTGGCGTTAAGGTTAGCACCACTAACCAACAGAGCGAGGAGGATAGACGAGCTGAAAAATTGATAAAAGAAACAATGAAGTATGACGGGAGTCAATACGAAATTGGCCTTTTATGGAAACAAGCCAGGCCCATAATGCCAAAATCAGAAAGCTTCAAGGGAGCATTAAAGAGGTTAGAATACACTGAAACTAAGATGAGGAAAAACCCTGAGTTTGCCCAATGGTACACGGACAAAATTAAGGAATACGTTGAAAAGGGATACGCACGAAAATTAACAGCAAACGAGATAACACTAACAACCGATAAAACATACTATTTGCCTCATTTCGCTGTCGTAAATCCTAATAAAACACCTTTAAAACCGCGACTTGTATTTGACGCAGCTGCCAAGGTACAAGGATTATCGCTCAACACTGAATTACTCTCTGGTCCCGATAACTTGACATCGCTCTTTGGAATTTTACTGAGATTCCGAGAAGGAAAGTACGCAGTAGCAGGAGACATCCAAGAGATGTTCTCACAAATTAAAATACGCAAAGAGGACCAGGAGGCTCAACGATTCTTATGGAGGGACGGTAAGGCTTCAAATACCATGGGACACTACGTAATGCAGGTAATGACGTTTGGAGCAACCTGCTCACCTGCATGTGCCCAAGCAGTAAAGAATGCAAACGCAGAGAACTACCGAGATTGCGATCCGGTGGCAGCCAACGCCATTATAAAACAACACTATGTTGACGATTATCTGGACAGTTTCTCGACAGCGGAGGAAGCCAGTGCAGTCACTTTCGGAGTTATAAAAATTCATGAAGCTGCACACTTCACACTAAGAAACATCATTTCAAACGATGCCGAAATGCTAGACGTTCTACCTGAACGCAACGTCGCGAGACAATCCACCCAAAAGGAATTTATTGAAAAAACTGCAACATCAGAGAAAGTCCTCGGAGTATACTGGGACACGACCCAAGACACAATTGGGTATAGAATAGCAGACTTCAAGTCCAACGCCATACCGACCAAAAGAGAAGTCCTCTCAACAATTGCCAGAATCTTCGACCCTCTTGGATTAATAGCGCATATTACGATTGGAGGTAAATTACTAATGCAACAAGCCTGGAAAGAAGGTATAGACTGGGATGAGAAAATATCTACGAAATTAATGGAAGATTGGACGATTTGGACAAATAGACTATCCACAATATCACATCTGAGAATTTCTAGGTGTTTCTCTCCCAACATACCGGACGCAAAATCATTGGAATTGCATATCTTTGTTGATGCATCAGAATCAGCGTTTGCCGCGGCAGCATATATACGAGCAGAAACCTTACACGGATACGGCGTAAGCCTAATAGCAGCAAAAACGAGAGTTGCACCAAATAAAGCCATGTCAATTCCAAGGCTAGAACTTCAAGCCGCGGTGTTAGGCACACGATTGAAAACAACCGTTTTAAAGGAACTTCGATTGAATATTACAAACGTAACCATGTGGACAGATAGCACCACTGTACTCTCCTGGATACGAAGTGACCATCGCAGGTATAAAACATTTGTAGCCAACCGAGTAAGCGAAATACTCGACGACACAACGATCTCCCAATGGAGGTGGGTACCATCAGGAATGAATCCGGCAGACGAAGCAACACGGAACATCCAACCTACGGAATCTATATGGTATACAGGAGCGACGTACCTAAATACAAAAGTGGAATCATGGCCAAAGGAGAAAGGTGCAGTCATTGAAACTTCAGAAGAAAAAAGGGTTTGCAGCGTTCAAGAAATACAACCTGCGAACATTATTATGCACACAACTTGGTGCTCGGATTGGGGACGACTAAAGAAGGCAGTTTGTTACTGGCTCAAATACATGGAAAAATTGAGGACGAAAGTATCAAACTCCAGATACAAGAGGTTAAAAAATTACTAAACGAAAAGCTATGGCCAGTATCAAAACCCAAGGAGAGCGTACTTAGGAATGCTCTAATCGAGATAGAGCATCTCCTGAACAGTCGCCCGTTGACACATATACCATTAAGCTCCAACGATGATGAACCTCTGACACCAAATCATTTTTTGATTGGATGCGCAGGAGGAACGTATCCTTCACTCGACGACACGTCGCGAGCCGAGGCAACAAGAGAACACTGGAAAAAGGCTCAAATGGCAACTACTAAATTTTGGGATCGGTGGAGTACAGAATACCTTCCTAAACTGAACAAACGAGAAAAATGGAAACAGAACACAGAACCACTCCAGCCTGATGATGTCGTTGTTTTTCCAGACGAACAACGGAAAGGGAAGTTTCATAAAGGAATTATAACCGAAGTAAGGAAGGCGCAGGATGGCCAAACAAGGTCTGCGGTCATTCGCACTGAAAACTCTAAATTAGTTAGGCCAACTGTAAAATTGGCCAAATTAGACGTAAAGGCAGATACGGTATTCACCGGTCACATACAGGAAATATCACCAAAACGAAAAGACGTCTTCCCGCAAAATAGTAGCTCAAATGCAAAGGCAAATATGACAGATTGGGGTAAGCGACAAAAAATCGACATAGAGCTAGTAAAACAACTAGCAGAAAAGCACAAAGCCGCTCATCCAACCAAACCGAAAAAGAAAA
Organism: Topomyia yanbarensis; assembly: GCF_030247195.1. Taxonomy (NCBI): domain Eukaryota; kingdom Metazoa; phylum Arthropoda; class Insecta; order Diptera; family Culicidae; genus Topomyia; species Topomyia yanbarensis. Next base: position 301,044,646 of record NC_080671.1, on the reverse strand, counting down.
CTATTCGAGCTAGGCCAAACATGTGGGCAAAAATGCTCGTCACTACAGCAGCAGTACTATCTTTAAATACAACGTCTAGTATGACCATCAAACCCGTACCAAATGCGGGACTTTTATTCGATCACGAAGCTACCTATTTAATACAAACCGGAATTTGGGACACACAAATTACTACAAACATATCTCCCACCGGCGATGTAAAACTCATTGACACGATACACAGAAACATCGAAGACGCTATAAATGGACTAAAGCAGAAAATAAAAAATCCAACACTCATCGACTTGGCTACCTCGATTGAACAACAGTGTTACGCCGCGAAGCAGGAAATTTTGGAACCAGCTCGAGTAAAAAGAGGAAAGGGAATTTTTGGATTCCTTAAAGACATACTATTCGGAGGCGATGACCTGACAGAGCAAATCGAGGCTATCCGAATGAACGAAGAACAAAAAATTCATGACGTCACACATAGCATGAATCAGCTAAGGGAAAGAACCCTGCAACAAAACAATCAATTTGAACAACGGATTCACCACGCATTAGATGGAATCAAACTTTTGAACAAACAGTTCGCGATGAACTATGCAGAAACTCTAGCCAACCATCTGATGGACACAATAATGGTGGCTAAACAACTGATCGAGAGTATTCTCACACGTCACAGAAAATTGAAACGTATACCCGTCACCATAGAAGAAAGAAACGAATTCATCCAACAAGCGAACCTGCGACTTCCTGCAAATCACTACATACCCGAGGATGAGTTTGCAACCCATTATAAACTCAAAATAAAGAATGATTCGTATCAAATCACGATGAGATCTATTGTGATACTAAGAGAATCATTCGAAAATTTCAAGGTTATAGCTATACCAGACTTTGAAAACAGAACAAAAATTCATGTTGATCAACCAAGAATCGCCATCAATCAGCACAACCAGTATTTCTATCCCTCTAATGAGGCAAGGAAACTAAACGAAACACACTTCCTCTGCTTCAAGCCAACAATACAGATGGAAATGTCATGCGTGCCAGCAGCAATATTTCACAAGCGTCCCGTAAGAAACTGCAATATTACAACTTTCGATAACCTGCCCACCGATTACGCGGAAGTAATCATATTATCACAACCAAACACACTACTATACTACGCAAAAGATCCAAATACAATCACGATACTCTGCAATAAGGAATTGAATTTCACCTCATACAACATAGCGGTTGTAAAATTAGATCCTGGTTGTGAAATACGAACCAAGCACAGCGTAACGTACGCTAGCATTGGCGGAACTTCAAAGCAACAAAAAATATACTTCAAACGCCACGATCAAATACCTCAATGGAAAAACGACAATTTCAATGCGTCAGAAGACACTTGGGAAACAACAGAACTTGATCCGATAGCTGCAACCCATTCATCCTATCACAACGATCCTGAAACAAAGGCGATAAATCATCATGTTCCGGTCATAGTAGCAGCGGTATCATCAGTACTTGTTGTGGCCACGATAATCAGCGCCCTTTACTATAAGAAAGGCAGTCGACGTTACACCATTAGAACATCGAGCAGACCAACTCCACTTCCAAGACGACCACCGAGAATAATTCCACGAACAACAGCTGCAAATAGTGTTACACAAATTTAAAGCAAGTGCATTAATAACTTAAACAAATATTAAAAAATAACTTGAAAGATTGGAACGTTATCATTTATTAAATATTAAACTAGGCTCCAAAAACATAAATCATTAGTAGGTAACAAAAGTAAATATTATATGAACCTTTATAATCAAATAGGCATCGAAAATCTCGACAAGCAAGATGACCATCGGCGCGTCGGCTAGTTTTTCGTAAGGTCTATGGGATAGACTTACGGGGGGCAATATGTCGCCGACGCAAAATCATAAACAGCTGTTCGCAGCGAGCACAAGAAAACCGTTCGGCAGAATCAAAACAAACCACCGCAACATAGAACAGTTCGTTCTGACCTAAAGAGGCAGAAGGAAAATCAAATTACATTCAAGTGCGCCCAATGATGAGTCAATGCGCGCTCACGCAAGGGTCATATATGCTTCATCGGCATTTTCGGTGCCACTGCCGGTCACAGCGCATTCGAAGACGATAATTATATCGATATTTGACTTCGCGCGGTGGCTTGGATAATAAAACATTTGTGCAGAGTTGACAACAATATTCATTGTTAACATTCTGTACCAAAACAAATCCAAATAAAATCGATTCAAAAATCGATTATTTGTAAATAGCTAGCTTTAGGAAAGTAGGTATATAAACCAAAAAATTGTATAATAAAATCAAGTTGAAATCGAGCAGTCGAAAGTACCACTTCACTCAGTCGAAAATCCTTTACTTCGTGTCCAGACCCTGGAGTTCTTCGTTGGTTTTTCCACCTTGTTAAATCCAAAGTCAAATTACTTCCTTGTTTGTAACGCAAGCGGGGAAGCAAATTGTCTTACGACCAGAATTAGTATTGGTTTGTTACGCAGAACGATACTAACTGGACGAGGAATTCCCGGCTTATTAAGCTATAGCGTGTGGTATTTGTAACGCAGGTGCCACAAACTATACTTAGTCTAGAATTAGAAGTGGCTTGTACCGCAGGACGCTTCTAACTAGACCCAGCACCCCCCTCTGCGGCGAAAGATCGTTCGGCGGAACGATAATTAGAATAATTAAAAAACTAAAAAAAAACACAAATTTTGAGTTATTTCGTTAGTAAAAAATCATTTAGTACACTTAACTAAAAGATATTTGTACAAACATTGATAGGACATTTTTTCAGCTTTCCAATGAAATCTTGTAAATAACGATATAAAGCATATTTTTTAGATTAGAGTCTTTTAAGCACTTGCAAGTCGGTTACAGGAAAAGTATTTATTTATCATTATTTCGAGAAAATTAGCAAAAACCGCCTCAAAAACACTAACTTTTAACTACTTTACAGTTAAAAGGTAATTAAAACTAATTACTTAAAAGATATGAGAACACTATTCAATAGAAAATTTTCTCACCTTTCGAATGGAACTAAAATATTTAAAATACAAAGTATACTTTCAAAGTTAGAGGTATTTTAAGACAAATAAGTTTTTTACACAAAAAGTTCAATAACTCTGTAACGGTTGAGATTTGATGGTATGTGGTAGAACAATTTTTTCGTCCAAGATATGGCAGTCTATCACCCCCGAGAGATTCTTAACATGAACCAAACACCCTATATATATTATAGTATATATTATATATATATATATATAATATATATATATATATATATATATATTATATATATATATATATATATTATATTATATATATATTATATATTATATATATATAGTATATATGATATATATAGATATAGTGATATAGTATAGTATTGATTTATAGTATATATATAGATATATATTAGTATATATATATATATAGTATATAGTATATATATATATTAGTTTAGTAGTTATATAGTAGTTAGTTATAGATATGTTATATTATATAGATATATATAGATTATAGTATAGTGTTAGTAGATAGATAGTATGATAGTATAGTAGTTGTAGTAGAGTGATGAGTAGTGAGAGTAGTTATAGCTATATAGTAGAGTAGTTAGTAGTGTAGAGAGTGTGATAGTGAGTAGATAGTATAGATTGATGATGTTAGATTAGATAGTAGAGTAGTGTTAGAGAGAGAGTTGTAGTAGAGAGTATTGTTAGATGTGAAGTATAGTAGTAGTAGTAGTGAGAGTGGTAATGATGGTATAGTATTTAGATATTATATTATATATATATATATATATATATATATATATAGTATATATTATATATTATAATATATATATATTTATATATATATATATATATTATATTATATATATATATATATAATATATATATACTATATATATATATATATATATATATATATATATATATATATATATATATATATATATATATATATATATATAATATATATATATATATATATATATATATATATATATATATATATATATATATATAGTAAACAAACCACCGAGAATTGTCAAACCATGAACGTCATTCATCATGAGTTCATTAGTGTGCTCATCTTGTAGAACTCAATTCGGGACAAATGAACCGCCAAGTGTAGATCCTTCAGAAGATTGAAGAGAAAACTCTCATTAAATATTAAAATTTGTAAATTTGCAACGCTTCGTCAATATTTCCTGGGAAACTGGGCTTAGACAACTGATGGATAATGAATGTTACTTCTCAAATGATTTTGATAATTATAAAATACGCGCCAGACACTAATTATATTCACAACTTATTTTATTTCAAATAATCGGATATCTTCTGTAAAAATCATAGCCACGTAAACTGATTTAATGCTCACATTAATTTATTGAACAACAAAAAATAATTATTTAAAATTTTGTTGCAATTTGACTAAATCTCACTTATTTTGTTTCAAACAGCGGTAACCGAAAAGTTCTGGACTGAAACTATTAGCTCCTGGTTGACCGTCCAAGCCAGTACTGAATTCATAAGAAACAATTATGAACTTTTCACAAAAGTGACGTTTATGGAAAACAAAATATAATTTTATAGAATCAATAACAGTTCTCATATGGGTTTCATGAGAAAAACTTATGAAATTCTTAAACGCGCATATATTGGAGCGAAATCATAAGACTGTTTTATGAAATACATCATTTGTGCGTCTATGGAGTGCATGAATAGAGATAATGAATTCATAAGCCTGTCTATGACATTCGAAAGCGTTCAATGGCATCGTCAGAAGGCTGGTTCATACGTA